>NC_064632.1:319413492-319745634 GCF_023864275.1 Schistocerca cancellata
GCACTTAATAACCTTATTTACATGACAAATGGTGTATTCAGTGGTTGCCTCTTTAGTGAACATGGTGGTTTTTGCTATTTTTACGCTCTAACACCGTTTAAATAATGTATATCTTAAGGATTATAGGTGTTCACTAAAACTGATAGACATTTTAAATTTATTTACATGATTCCGAGATACATTTACTGATGATGTTGTTGTAGCCTACATCCACATAAACACTGATTCTCTAGTGAGACTGTTACATTTTCACAATTTTACGTTTTATTATTTTGAAGTAATATATATTCTTAAATATCGTTTTATTCGTTTTAACTTAGAGGAAATTTTCTGTTTATTGTCATTTTTACGGCTCTGAAGATGGTTGTCCCGCAACCGAAACTAGCAATCAACAAATTGTAAACTAATGTATTACTGCGATCAAGACAATTAAAAAAAATTAAGATAACCGCAGCCGCCGTATTTTATAACGAAAAATTATAAATTTAAAGGTGATATATCTACAACAGATTTTTACAATTTGTAAGTCTAAATTTCGTGAATGTTTTATACTGAAGGAACCTGGTTTTTTTCGTTTTCTAAATTTAAAACAGGAGAACTAAAAGGTAAAACAAAAACGTTAAAAAAAACTTTTCTAACATTAAAACCCTGTATAAAACTTGTGATCATGAAAATGAAGCACTTTACTGCCTCTAAAAGTAGAAGGACCTGCCCTGAGAAAAATGGTCTGTTGTAGGATGGGAAAATGTTAGGTATTTATGACGGTCGGAGGGTGTCGTTAGAAGTATAGAGCATTAATTGGTAATATGGATGGAGACGGAGTAGTTGGGGAGACAGGAAGAGGGGACTGGTTTGGAGTGTAGGTAAGGTCAATATTGCAGCAGCGATTGTGCTAAATTTCAATACGTTGCGCCTTTTCCGAGTTATTTAGCATTAGCCAATCAGGTTGTCACAAGCGCAAATTCAAGCAGCCTGTCAGAGACGGTGTCGGCAAACGCGTTCTTCGTTTGATTTCCTCAAACTGAACAAACCTACTTTTTGCTCACCTGACTTAAAATCGTCACTTCCGAAGAAGTGGACTTGTCAACAAGTGGTTACTTACAGCCCCACAGACGTTTGTACATTACCGGTTTTTAGGCTTCAACTGCTTGAATCTACACGCGCAACGACCTGAGTCGCTAACATCACTGCTACGTAACTCGGAAGTGGTGAAACGTATCGAAATTCTTTCTCCACAATTATTTACCGGCACAACGTAGCCTACAACACTCTTACAAATTTTCACACTGTTTTTTACCACCTTGTGTGAAATGTTTCCTATGTTCGATGTTAAGAAACGTTCTGCAGTTGTGGTTAGGCTGCAGAAGCACTTAAACTGGTCTAAGTGTTGACATTTAGTGGGTGTATTTGAAATAAAATTGCTGTTTATTACAGTCTCAGCTGTGATAAAAACAAAAAAGACCAAGAAGTCGCAAGCACAACGCAAAATACCTAGATTTTTGCTGATGATAATGTGATCTGCGGAAAAACAAAGCTGATAGTGCCATTAAGGCTAGACAAAAGAATTCCAGAAGTACACCATTAAAGTGAGTGAAAACCATACCAGTATAAACGCCAGTGAACAGCGAAGGGCGACCAAGAAACTTCAAGCTAGATAACTACACCCTGGAAACTGTGGAAAACTTTTCCTAACTTCGAAGACAATTTAGCCGCCAAAGAGAATGTAAATAGCGTTTAGAGAAGCTCATCCTTCTATCAACAGGTTACAACGGTTGTATGAGTGCCAAGAAACGTGAAAACAGCTACTTCAGACCAGTCGTGACATATGCTGCCGAGTAGGGGCGGCCACGAATTCGGCTCGCGAGCCGTGCTCTGGCACGAATACCACAGTTCTCAGCCTAGCTGCACACTTCCCCCACTGTCATAGCACGCTGTCCGAGCGTGGGGAGGAGGAATCTGTGAATCCACCACATTTAAATGGCAGTGCAGTCACACTGCATACAACTTGGTATTTCACAACATTTCTCGACAACATTGATCAGACACAAAATAAATGCTGAGTATAATTTAATACGTTTTGCCATGCTGAAGAGACAGTGTCATTTCTTCCAGGACAAACTGTCGGCATGCAGAAAGACACAAACAGTTTCACAGGTTTTCGCACCCAGGTGACTTATTTAGTTTCATAATCGAAAGAAGCTTTTCACACACATACATTGATCGAAGTATTGTAGCACTTCTGAAACTTCGTTATGGAGAAGAGGAAACTCTACCTTAGAAGAACAATTTAGACGTCCTGGACAATTTCAACCTAAAATGATTTGTCTCTAAAAGGAGGCTTCCACTGCAGATCAACCAGTTACATTTGGACTTGTGCTTATGCTCTCTCGATTGAAACGGCGAACGGTGGCGAATTCGGCTTGAAACTGAATGTAAGATGGGCAGTGTCCTCAAAACTCTTACAAGGCTATCCTTGTAATTCTTTGAGGACCACGACAAATGGCTGAAACCTCATATTTTCTTTAATATAAGTGAGCTTAGGGAAGTTGATTGTGTTTGTCAGAATTTGTCCCTTCTTTCTTTTTAAATGTGTCCCAATCAGATCATAAATAAGTTGTTAAACATCTTGCAGTGTCCTACTGTGGGCAATGTACAGTCGAATGCACTTACACTGTAACGTCTGCACTCCATCCGGATGTTCTAATTTCGTTTCTGCACTCCTTTTTCCTTCATAAATTTGACAACAGTGTGTTTTAAATCAAAATATCGTCCTGGCATGCCCGCTGACTTAACCAACATACTTTACAATAATATATAAAATCTCCATATTTTTCGTTCAGTTTCGTCGAAAACTGTTGCAACTGCACGTGGAATAACACATGTGACGTCAGAAATTGTATAATTCTTCCCACGAATTTCTTTACACACCCGCAAATCTAACATAAAGAAGTTGTTGATGTATAGAATGGTGAATCCTAGCCGTCGATTGTCGTAATTTTTTACTGTTTCATTCTCAACTAAATCCTTAACTTCTTTCTACATAGTAGTGTAATGTCGTTCTGTACAAGTCGATTACGCGATTGCACAGTAGATAGTGATATTTCTCATCTCGCTATGCTTTCATTCCCATTCGGTTTTAAAGACTTGTGACGGTTGATCGCTAACTGCCTCTTCTTGTGTAAGCGGCCACTGGACCTATCAACGTACTTCATACCACGAACAAGTAGTAAATGGAAATGGGCGTTTGGCGTCATTGGCCGGGAGGCCCCTTGCGGGGCAGGTCCGGCCGCCTTGGTGGAGGTCTTCTTACATTCGACGCCACATTGGTGACCTGCGCGCCGGATGGGGATGAAATGATGATGAAGACAAAACAACACCCAGTCTCTGAGAGGAGAAAATCTCCGACCCAGCCGGGAATCGAAACCTGGCCCGTAGGACGGCAATCCGTCACGGTGACCACTCAGCTGTCGGGGCGGACACGAACAAGCAGTGAAGGGTAAGCAGCACTGACACCATTATTCTACTGAACTAAAGAGAATTGTTCCGACAGAAAAATGACATGTCCCATATTTAGTGAAATTTCGCGCTACATCGAGTACTTCCGAGAACGACAGAGATAGGCCGAGGCTGAGGCAGCATGCAGCCGGCACTCCTGGGACGCGTGTGGTTTGGCACTCCGTGGCCGGCCCTGCTTTGATTGTTTCTGTTCTGTCTGTATCTGCGTGTATTGTAACGTTTGTTTTCATTGTGGAATTTCGTGGCGCTTGTGTATATCAAATTTATTATTTCCACATAGCATATACAGCGTGAAAAGTATTTAAACCGACAAACTCTGGGAGGTTGCAGGGGACATCAAAACAAATATTTTTCCCTAATGTCATTTTTTCCTATGAGGAATATTTTAACCGGTAGAGGAAGATTTATCTGGCGGCAAATTAATTAAACCAACAAACACTTTTCCATTTTTTTATTACCAAGAGACTACACATTAACACTACCCAATTTCACTTACAGTAGATTTTCAAAATTGCCTCCATTGACAAGTAAACAAAGGTTACACCGTCGGATCATGTTCTGTCTGACACGGGAAAAAACCCCAAGAGTATCTGAATTGTTCCTGCTGCTGCTACTATCCGGGGAACCAGATCCTCTTCTGATGCAACAGGAGTTGTGTAAACAACAGGTGTAACAAAGAAGTCCAGAGGGGACATATCTGGGGATCGAGCAGGCCCTGGTGCAGGACCACCTCTGCCAATCCACGTTTCTGGGAACCGTCGGTCCAGGAATCGATGCACACGACGACTGAAATGTGCCAGCGCCCCGTCATGTTGGAACCACATGCGTTGTCTTGTAGGGAGCGGGATGTCTTCCAGTTATTCTGGTAATGCTCTGGCGAGGAAATTGTAATAGTGCCTGCCATTTAATGGCCTAGGTAGCAGATACGGTCCAATTAAACAATCCCCAACAACACCGACCCACACTTTAACGAAGAACCGCACTCGATGAGCGCTAGTAACTGTGGCATGTGGGTTATCCTCACTCCAAACATGCGAATTGTGCATGTTGAAGACTCCATCACGCCCGAACGTTGCTTCAGCGGTAAACAACACAGAGGATGGAAATGTAGGGCGTATTTCACACTGTTCCAGGTACCACTGCGAAAACTGTGCTCTGGGTGGATAATCAACTGGTTCCAGGTTGTGGATACGCTGTAAGTGAAATGGACGTAACAACTGCTCTCGAACGACTGCTCTTACATTCGTCTGATTCATCCCCATGTTACGTGCAATTGCACGAGTGCTGACTGAAGGATCCCGCTCCACACGCTGCAAGACAGCTTCCTCAAATTGCAGCGTTCTTACCGTGCGACGGCGTCCCTGTCCAGGTAATCTGCTAAATGACCCGGTCTCACCCAGACTTTGGGTACACAGCAGCAAAGGTCGAATGATGCGGGACACGGCGATTAGGATATTGTTGTTGATAAACCCGCTATGCTGCTCGTCCGTTGTGGTGCGGTACGTAGTATGCACCAACCACATCAGTGTACTCACTCCAGGTATTTTCCTCCATTAGTAAACAGAGACAATGCACTACTACACTGGTGGACAGCAGCTGCCTACAACTGAAGAGGGTAATACGCTCTCTAACAACTGAAGATCGTAATATGGCCTCTAACAACTGAAGAGCGTAACACAACTTCCACCGGTTTAAATAATCCTCATAGCAATAATTGACATTAGGGAAAAATATTTGTTTTGATGTCCCCTACAACCTCCCAGAGTTTGTCGGTTTAAATACTTTTCACCCTGTATGTATTTCAGGCCAATGAGGATGCTTCGTAAATAAAAATCGAAACGCATATGGCATAAAACAAACAGTCTCACATTTACTTGCGCAGATGGATCAAATCTCCATGAAGATAATAGTAATAACAAGTTAGAAGCAACTAAGGAAAGACAGAAATCATTTAGAATAGAGAGGTAATCTCTTGACGCACCCAAAAAGGATAACAACTGTCAACCTGATGCAGGCATGTTGCACGTGAAAAGATTATTTTTCTGCTCCTCAGTGTGTGACTGCTGAGTTGCCAGCAAGGAGTCTAGTCTGCTGCTCTCCTGTACGCGACAGTCCTGAGCTGCACGCGAGAAGTTCAGTTTGCTGCTCTCCCGTACGCAACGCAGAAGGAGCGAGGAGGCGGCGGACCACAGAAGCGTCGCTGGCGGGCGGCTCCCCCTGCAGCCGGCCGCAGGCAGAGGCGCGCTCGCGGCAGTGGGCGCCTGGAATGCGGACGAACGAGAACGAGGGTCGCAGCGGCGCCGCGCCGCAGCCGGCGTTATTGATCATGACAGGCGGCCGGCCGTGCACGCGCCGCACGCACTACACACTGCACGGCCGTGTCGCCCGCGCGCCCGCTCCCTCGTCGCGTCTCTGTGGCTGCTGCCGCGCCAGAAGGGTTGCCTACCCGCCGCAGGCGAGGGGCTCCCGGCGTCGCATCCCCAGCCGTCTCTACGGGTGGAGCCGCGAGCGAGTGCGGCGTCACAGTGCGGGAACTGCTGCCAGCGGCGGCCGCCGTCCTCCTTCATCTGCCCTCGGCAAGGGAACGCAACTCGCATTTTTGTGACGAAATTGTAATTGCGACATTAGCCGGAATCAGACAGAGAAGTAATTTCAGTATATAAAACATTCTCGGTATTCTTGCTGCGTCAGTTCTGGAGAAAATCTCGAGCTTTCGACGATTACCTCCATCGTCATCGTCAGGAGCTGACTGTCTTCACTGCTGCTGCGGTATCCTCTTTATAGCCCGTGGATGGCTTCTGATTGGTCGGCCTGTGATTGGTCGGCGATTACGTAGTGCTGTCGCAGACGGTGTCAATGTGTGCGCTGGTGGCGCCACCGCTTGCGTTGGAACATAAACGTTGGAAGGAACGTCTCTTATGCTTCTCTGCATCAAGCGCTCGTTTCCATGCACAGCTCAGATGGTATCCGCTATCGCGGTTGAAGTTCTTTTGGCTCGTTCTTATTTCAACAGCCTCCTTAATAACAGAATCCTAATACGTGGAGGCATGGGACAGAATTTTAGTTTCATCGAACAATATTTTATGTTTGTTCGTGAGGCTGTGCTCCGTAATTGCCGATTTCTCCAGTTCTCTATTTTTAATATGGCGTTGGTGTTCTGCACAGAGGCCGGAAACGGTACGAATAGTCTGACCTATATAATTGCTTCCACACTCACAGGGTATATTATAAACTCCAGGGACCCTGAGGGTGAGATTGTCCTTAACAGTGCGCATCATATCCTTAATTTTCTTAGGAGGACGAAAAATCGGTTTTATACCTCGTCTACGAAGGATTCTTCCTATTTTGCTGGAAATCGTGCCACAAAAAGGAAGAACTGCAATCGGTATTTCATCCTGTGGGTGTGGAGCATCGACGAAAGGTAAGGGCGCCTGTCAGTCAGTTTTGACGTTTCGCTTGATAATGGATACAAGATTTAAAAAAAATCAAAACTCTTTGATAGGATTCGTCGACCTAAAACAATCGTACAACAGTGTAAAATGAGCAAAATGTTCGTAATTCGCAGGAAAATAGATGCAAGCTATATGGAAAGATGTTTAATATAAGGGAGATTCAATGACTATGTTACAAACTCTGAAGGATGACGGAGAATGGCAATTGATCAATCAGAGGTAAGGGACCCTGGTCCATAAACTACCAAGTCGAAAGTTATAATCGAAAATCGTTCTGATACCTGTGACAGTAGTATACATGAACCAGTACTATAGTTACTAAGGGTGTAGTTTACGCAACTGTCAGACGTGATAGTACGGATTTAAGTAAGGAAACAAAAGATATAGTAAACATTGGTTCTAATGCATACCTTAAGACCTATCGCCACTTGTTCAGTTGCAGAGATGTGTTTCACAACGGTGAAGAAAAACAAGTTCTCATAGCTCTTAAGATACGCATTTTAAAGGTCATGTTTAATACACCTTTTTTATTATTTTGGTCCGCACTACCTCCTCTGAAAGTTGTCTATCAGACAAACTTAGCAACAACGGTACCGCTACATGTATTTCAACGGCAGAGTATCAGAACGACTTTCGCTCACAGTTTTAGACTCCGTCGTTTACGGATCAGGCATCCTTACTTCAAAATGATACATTTAGCCTTCTCCACCATCCCTGAAAGTCCCTGTATAATGTATACAAGAACCAAGAAAGAGAAATGACAGTAGAAGACGAGGAAGAAAAAGCACGAATTATGGAGAGTATAAGATAGGAATGTAGTCTTTCACCCTTACTGTTCAATGTATACACCGAAAAGGCAATTACGGAAATAAAAGAAAACTTCAGGACACGCATTAAAATTCAGAATGAAAGGTTTACTATCATCGATGAAAGTGAGGAATAATTGCAGAAAGTTTTAAATGGAATGAAAAGTCTAAAGAGCACACAGTATGAATTGAGGGTTAACTGAAGAAAGAGTAACGTAATGAAGAATAGCAGAAATGACACTAGCAACAGACTCATTAACATTGGGAGCCACGAAGTAGAAGTAGTGAAGGAAATTCTGCGGCATTTGATGCAAAATATCACCAAGCAGTGAAGGAATTTTGCTATACTGGAAGCAAAATGTCACGTGATGAACTAAGCAAGCAGACTATCACGGCAAAGAGGACATTCCTGGCCTTCAGAAGTCTCCTAGCACCAAACATCAGCCTTAATTTGAGGAAGAATTTCTTAGAATGTATGTTTGAAGCAGAGTGTAGTGAAATATCGACTATGATAAAATCGAAGCGTTTAGTGATGTGGTGTTATAGGAGGATACTGAAGATTAGGTGGACTGGTAAGATAAGAAATGAGAAGGTACTCCTCAGAATCGGCAAGGAAAGGAACATTCGCAAAACATAGATAAGAAGAAGTGACAGAACGATAGGACATGCGTTAGAACACCAAGCAATAACTTCCATGCTACTCGAGAGAGCTGTAGATCGCAAAAGACTGTAGGGGAAGACAGAGATTGGAATATACCCAGCAAATAATTGACAACGTTGGGTACAAGACATAGTCAGAGAGAAAAAAGTAGAGACGTAGGTCCGATTCTCGGCGGTAATTCTTTGTTGATAAAACTTCTAAGCTTACTTTGTAAGCGTAGACCAGATGTGGCTTAAATTCAAAGAAATAGTATCGGCAGCAGTTGAGAGATGTATATCAAATAAATTAATAAGAATTGGTATTGATCCCCCGCGGTACACAAAACAGATCAGAACGCTGTTGCAGAAGCAGCGAAACCAGGATGTCAAATTTAAAAGGAAACAAAATCCCCAAGACGCGAAGGTTTACAGAAGCTCGAAATTAGCACGATCTTCAATGCGAGATACTTTCACTAATTTACACAACCAAACTCAGTCTCTAAATCTGGCAGGAGAGATTCTGGTTGTATGTAAAGTACACAAGCAGCAAGACGCAAAGAACACCATCACTGCACAATGGCAATTGCAATGTTACTGGTGACAGTGCCACTAAAGCAGAGTTAGTAAATACGATTTTCGGAAGTTCTTTCACCAAAGAAGACGAAGTTAACACTCCCAAATGTGTGTGAAATCTTACGGGACTTAACTGCTAAGGTCATCAGTCCCTAAGCTTACACACTACTTAACCTAAATTATCCTAAGGACAAACACACACACACTCATGCCCGAGGGAGGACTCGAACCTCCGCCGGGATCAGCCGCACAGTCCATGACTGCAGCGTCTGAGACCACTCGGCTAATCCCGCGCGGCAGTTAATATTCCAGAATTCGAATCGAGAACAACTGTCAACATGGGTAACTCGGTGAAACGAAGCAGCTTAAATCACCTAATAAAAACAAAGCCTCTGGAACAGTTTGTATGCGAAATAGTTTCCTTTCATAGGACGCTGATATAAAACGTCCCCACTTCGCAATCGTACACAGCCGCTCGCAAATCGAAAGATCCGCACCTAAAGACTGGAAAATTGCACAAGTCACACCAATACTCAAGAAAGTAAATAGGAGTAATCCACTGAATTATAGGTCCCTATAATAAACGTCGGTTTGCATTAGGATTTTGGAACATATACTGATTCCGAACATTGTGAATGATCTCGAAGAAAACGATTTATTGACAAACAGCTACGACGATTTCAGAAAGTATCGTCCTTGTCCGACACAAATAATTCTATATTCTCGCAAAGTAATCATTGCTATCGACGGGGTATGTCAAACTGATTCCAAATTATTAGGTTTCCAGAAGGCCTTTGACACTGTTCGTCAAGAGGGGGCCTACAAAGTATTGTAACAGTTGTGCGACTGGATTCGTGTTTTCCTGTCAGAAAAGTATTAACTCACGCAGATTCATCGAGTAAAACAGAAATAATATCTGTGGTTCCCCAACAAAGTGTTGCGGGCTCTCTGTTCCCTATAAACGATTTAGGAGACAATATGAGCAGACCCCCTTGCATTGTCTATAGATGATGTTGTCATTCATCGTCTTGTAAAGTCGTCCGATGAGGGCACCTCGTTTAATATAACTGCGAAATAGGGGAGAGAGTCCCACCGATATGAGTATGGGGGAAACAACGTTGCACATATGATACGCGAATTAGGGTGGTAATCATAAAAAGAAAGACGTTTTCCGTTGCGGAGAGATCCTTTCGCGAAATTTTAGTCTCCAACTACCTTCTCCGAATGCAAAAATATTTTGTTGACGGGCACCTACATAAGGAGAAATGAACGTAATAAAACATGAGAAATCACAAAAAGATTTACGTGTCCGTTTTTCCCGCAGGAAGCTCGGGAGTGTGACGGTACAGACATGGCTTGAGGGTGGTCCGATGAATCCTCTGCCACGCACTTAATTGTGAATTGCTGGATGATCATGTATATGTCGAAACGCCTGTACGTATTTCTATGCCATTCAAATTTGTCTCGTTCTGGTGCCTCTTATGAGATACCTAGCTCCCAGTTTCGCGGATCGCGTTTTTGTTCGGATATAAGCACGCTATGTTTTGTCAGTTCCGCAATTGTCCCTCTTTAATACATTCTCCTCTCGCATAAAATGTAGATTTCAATAAAGATCTTTCAGCTTAACGGCCGTTTCTCGCCAGCGGTCCCAGATTTTCTCGGCGAACGGACGGAGGCGATTCGCCATTTTACGACGGGATCGTGCGTGGTCGCCTTGCAGCGTGTACGGCGCCCGGCCGCGGCTGGCGAGGGATCGTAATGTTTTTACAGCGGCGCAAACCTTCCGACAATATGAATTATTCCGCCATAAACTCCGCGTTTACGCACGCAGCGACAAACTGGGGCACAATAAAGCCGTGAATAACGGTTGAATACGATTCTGGGAGATGGCTAAACTTGGATAGTTCTAAGAGACAACAATCAGCAACAAAACTTTGCACCATACAGTGATGCAACGATTCTGTCTGGAGCCGGTGGATCACGGTTTGTATGAAGCATCGTAGATAATGGCAACAGTTCACAGTTACTTAAGTGTTCTGCCGTCTACGTACATCGGAGAAGTCTAGTTATTTACATAACCAAACTATTTTTGTGGTAGATGTATCTCAATATATATCTACCAAGACCTCGATCAATCTACGTACACATGTTATGGTTTGATGCAGCTCTCCATGCTACTCTATCCTGCGCAAACATCTTCATCTCCTAATAACTACTGCAAGCTACTTTCTTTTAAATCTGCATACTACATTCCTCTCTTGTCTCCCTCTACAATGACCTTTACCCTCGACACTTCCCTCCAATTCTAAACTGGTGATCCCTTGATGGATCATGATGTCTCCTACCAAACGATCCCTTCTTTCAGTAAAGTTCGTCCCGTATCCTCCCCCTATAAACGCAGTGAAGCATGAAGTAGTACGTTCGAGAGAGACAGATAGGGACAGATATATAAGTAAATTCACATCGCCTCCTCAGCTCCGTCTGTATGTGGAGGCCAATCTCAGGAAGTGCAATAGGGCTTTTGATCTGGTTTTCACTAATAGATACACTGATTCACATGGAAGGTATAATACACACACACACACACACACACATATATATATATATATATATATATATATATATATATATATATATATATATATATATATATATATAACCAGGCGTGGTTTTGCACGGGTAGCAATCAGTATCTAAGGCCAGATCACTTGACTGGCTTAGCGTATTTTGTTTGGGGTCAAGAATAAAATTCAGAAACCAACATTAAGTAAGTGAATATCATCACTTTCATTTACAATTTAAGTGATGTGACCAGCACACGCCAAGAAAATTGTTTGAAAGCATGAATGTTGGTGTGTTTCATACGGAATTGGGATTTGGAGTGACATCTCATGCCAGTGCTGGAAGCACATCGTGATGTAAGTAATATGTAAAGAACCGATGTAAATATTGTATGCGAATCTATTCCAGTCAGGAATTTATGTGTGTGTGGGTGTGTGTGTGTGTGTGTGTGTGAGTGACTCAATGTATACCGTAATTTGGCTGAGGTGGCACAAATAAAAGAAAAATAAGAAGAAACTCACGTGATGTAGATGATTAGCTCATGTTACAGTGCTCCCCTCTTGTGAACCTTAGTGATGCATTGTTGAGAGTCACGTCCGCAATTTTTTGTTGTGGACTCTGTATGGAAGACTTCTTTGGCGTGCCATGCAAAGAATCGTGTCACATCTAGCTTGGATTCAAGGAAACAGAAAGCTGGAATTTGAGTCATCTACCGCGTTGCTGAGGTACTATACGCAGACAAAGCAAAGCCGTTGAAATATTTTTTCGGAAAACGTTTTACTTGAAACACAAAAGTAAAACACCACATTTTTTGGATTCGCATGGTTTCTCGCCATGCAGCTATTCTCAAATTATTGCAGGATATCTCGACTTGATGATGAGGTACTCATGTTTTCGTTACTGAAACAATTCCTAGCCAAACGCTCTGCCACTAGATCATCACACCAGATGCGAATTAGCTTACTGTTTCTGATCCCTCAAAAGACTGGTGCTCTCTCGAGTTATGGTGAATGTTCGTTAGGTGGCAGTAGTATCGTTTCCACATCTTAACTTTTAATCCACGACACAGTTCACATAATTTCTACCAAATATTTACAAATTACATACAAAAACCTTCCTCGTGAGTCACTATAACTGTTAGTCAACCTCGGATGAGAAGTTTCTGAGGTCATCCTAGATATACACACGGACGGGAGGAGGTGACTTGAATTTTTATACACTATGTTCGGAAATAGCCGTCACAAACTTTTAGGACTTGTAGAGGGGAGTGAGTACATAACATTGGTGAGTAGGAACCAATGCCTGGAAACTCAATTATTCCGTTCCACGACGGTTTCAATTCAGATGTTTAACTCATCCACTTCTGCGTGAGGAACTGAATTAGGCGTGACGCAGTACAGTTACTAGTTAACAGTTCGAAAGGAAACATAAGTGTTTACATTGTTCCAAGACAAAAGAGAACCCAGCACACTGTATGTACAGGACAGTACTGATGCATTACAACAGCGGCTCGATGTGGCAACCCCCAACTTTGTTACACACACTGTACCTATGAAGCACGTCCTGGTGCGCACTCTCCATCATGCGTGGTGTGTCTTCAGTTTCTAGTGCAGCGGCCAGAAATCGTGCTAGCGGATCTTCCACTGTCTCTGCAGGAGTCTCGCAGCAAGGCAGCCGTTAAGTGACAGTAGGTGACCGTCTGACGTATACGTCATTCTGTCTACACTAATGCATACCAGGACAAAAAACTCTGAAACTTTTTTCTTTCCGTCAGCAGGCCTGGATGGTTACATATCTGAATTGAAACTGTTGTACAACGGAAACGGTACATTTCTGGACATGGGTTCCCGTTCAGAATATTATGTACCCATTCTCCTGTATAAGTCCTAGAAGTTTTAGCGGGAATTTCAGTACACTGTCTATATAGAGATACACACTCTCATGTAAATCAAAAGAGAATTGTTCTCGAAGGATGGACATGCTTGTCGATACACCTTAACACCGTTGCGTTTCACGCTACGAATTTCGTGAAGTTCGTCTAACGGAAAGCACTAACGCCCTGTTGAGGGATGGGTAACTACCCGCTGTTTTCCCAACAATACAGCCATATCTGTAGAAGCCTTTTAAAACTTCAGAGTTTCGAGGTTAACTTAGCGTCAAGTAAATATGCATTAAAGTCGGAACTCTCGCCTCAACATCAAAGACGGTGAGAAGGGTCTGTGTCTCATCGAAACGCAAAGCAGAATTTAAAGCTAATGTACTTTTCTTGGTAGTAGTTTACCTCGGTCTTTTCTGGCGTCCCACTCTTCTAACGACGAGTGTCAGGAGTGTTTGAAATACACAATAGTATTCACGCCTTGCCACCGCCTCGCTCCTGTAAGTGAGGCAACAAAATTACCCAGACAAAGAACTCGACATGCAGATGAGAGGGCGCAGTAACAGGGAGGGCGGTTACTGCTCGAGAGTTTCGGATGCGGGACTGAGGGGTGGGGGGAGGGGAAGGAGGAGGGGTGAGTCAGCGGTGTTTGGTGTCGCCACCCCCCGGCCCGGGCCAGACGGAGCGATAACTGGTGTCAATTATGTCACGCGGCAGATTGAATTTAAATTGGAAATCTGGGCTGTCTGCCGTCTGCTCCCCGACCAGCTAGTGCCCGCGGCGATGGCCTCTGACGCCGGCTAGAGGCGGGGCGCTTGTTGCTGTCATCTGCATTCGTTACCACCGAACACCGAAGAATTGCGTCACTTCTGCGAAATGTATTCTCTGTTTGGAGGTTGGAAGCGAATTCTGCCAACAAAGTTCCTCCAATGTTTTAATGTAGATACAAGATCGCCTGTGCCGAGATCTGCTCGTACAGACCAAACAGCGAAGGTTTGTTTACTGGAGATTACGCTGTGATCAAAGACATATTTCTGTGCTTAACGTTTCGGCTCTTAATTCTGCAGGCATCATCAGAGGCTGTAAAGCTCAGATAATTGTTTTAGAGTCAAACATCCTCATTTCGGCTTTTCCAACCTTGTTGCGATACAATTCATCTCCAAACACCTGCAGCTCATCTGTTACCTCCTCCATGCTCACCTGTCTCCACAAAATCTACTCTCCAACATCTCCTAACCCCAAATTTCTTACCTGATGTTATCAGGAGACACCCTCGGTACTCATCCTCAGAGAGCTTAACAAGAAAATAAAAAATTTTAAAAAAAATGACGCGCCACGAAAGAACCATCCGAATGGGAAGGAACTCGGTGCATGTTATGTACCGAGTGATCAAAAAATCAGTATAAATTGAAACATTAATAAACCACAGAATAATGTAGATAGAGACGTAAAAATTGACACACATGCTTGGAATGACATGGGGTTTTATTAGAACAAAAAAAAAAAACAAAGTTCACAAAATGTCCGACAGATGGTGCTGGACAGCAAAACGTCAGTAACTGCTACCGTGACGGGTGAGAGGTACGATACGTTACAGAATCGCATCATCCCCAGCCTGGCTGATACACACCTGCTGGAACGAACCATGTTTATGCAGGATGGCGCTCCACCCCATATTGCTAGACGCGTGAAAGATCTCTTGCGCGCGTCGTTTGGTGATGATCGTGTGCTCAGACACCACTTTCGTCATGCTTAGCCTCCCAGGTCCCCAGACCTCAGTCCGTGCGATTATTGGCTTTGGGGTTACCTGAAGTCGCAAGTGTATCGTGATCGACCGACATCTCTAGGGATGCTGAAAGACAACATCCGACGCCAATGCCATAACTCCGGACATGCTTTACAGTGCTGTTCACAACATTATTCTTCGACTACAGCTATTGTTGAGGAATGATAGTGGACATATTGAGCATTTCCTGTAAAGAACATCATCTTTGCTTTGTCTTACTTTGTTATGCTAATTATTGCTATTCTGATCAGATGAAGTGCCATCTGTCGGACATTTTTTGAACCTTTGTATCTTTTTGCTTCTAATAAAACCCCATGTCATTCCAAGCATGTGTGTCAATTTGTACCTATCTACATTATTCCGTGATTTATTCAGTTTTCAAAATTATACTGACTTTATGATCACCCGGTACATATAAAGGCAAACAAATAATTACTACTTCAGAGAAGTTGGATAACTGAGCGAAGAGAAAGAGCTTCATAAACTGAGCAAGTTAAAAGAGCCCTTACGCACGCAGGTATTCGGCTTGGCATTGACTGACAGACCCGTTGAATGCCCTCCTGAGGGATAACGTGTCTAATTCTGTCCACTGGCGTGTTAGATCGTCAGATTGCCGAGATGGTTGGAAGTCCCTGACCATAATGTTCCAAAAGTTTTCAAATGGGGAAAGATCCGGTGATCTTGCTGGCCAACGTAGGGTGTGGCAAGCTTGAGAAGCAGCAGAAACTCTTGCCGTGTACGGGCGGGCAATGCCTTGCTGAAATGTAAGTGCAGGTTTCCTTACCATAAAGGGCAACAGAACGGATCGTAGAATATCGTCGACGTACCGACGTGCTGTAAGGGTTGAAACCTCCACTTTGAAAAATTAATGATTTACTGTGCTGATAAACCTCTACGTTATTTGATTTTCAAAGAGCTGAGCGAAACTGAACGTACTCAGACATTTCTCTCTTTACTTATTCTGATCAACACTAATCTGACACACAATATTTTTAGCGCAACGCAATCTGACTTTCAAAAGTCCCTACAAAAGAATGGCCCTGACTAACAATAACCTATACCTTTCATGAATCACTGACCTCACAAAAATCTTCGTTACTCGAACTACTGCAAAACTGCGAGCGCCACTACTGCCAGCTAAATAAAAGATTCTAACTACTGGAGGCACTAACTACTGATAGGCATAGTTAGCAAATGAAAGAATTTGATAGAGAACAAACAATGTATTTACCTTAATAATGTTCAAAAGTCAATATATATATATCAGTTCGTGATATCCAGTATTACAAATTTACTCTTTCTGGGGGATACACGTCCGCACCGTCCGCTCTTAAAATTCTGCCATCTCTCTCCCTACATCCACCACTGCTGGCGACTCACCTCCAACTACGCAACTCTAAGCGCTGTTCACATCCAACTGCCCAACACTACAATAGCGAATATTCCAACAATGCTAACCAGCCACAGACTTCACACAGCACAGTCAATGATTTTCATACAGAGCGCTACGTGACGTTACCAACATAAAAACCTAAACAGCCTACTTACAGGATGACGCAGATGATAATCAAAGTGGTCTTGCTATACGAAGAATTGACACCCCAGGCCATCACTCCTGGTTGTCAGACCGTATGGCAGGAGACAGTCATGTTGTATCCCAACGCTGTCCAGAGCGTCTCCAGACACGTCTTCGGCCTGGAGTCTCATTGACTGGAGTAGAATTGTCTTCTGTTCGAATGGTTCAAATGGCTCTGAGGACTATGGGACTTCCCCTAGACTTACTAGACTACTTAAAACTAACCGAAGGACATCACACACATCCGTGCCCAAGGCAGGATTCGAACCAGCGACCGTAGCAGCAGCGCGGTTCCGGACTGAAGCACCTAGAACCGCTCGGCTTGTCTTCAGTGACAAGTCTCGCTTCGAACAGGGCTCCGATGATTAGCGTAGAGGCGTATGGAGACGCTACAGACAGCTGTCGGACACCAACTTTACTGCTGCCCGCCATACGGCCTGACAACTAGGAGTGATGGTACGGGGTGGCATTTCTTTTCATACCAGGACCCCTTCGGTTGTCATGCGCGGCACCCTTACAGCACGGCGGTACGTCGACGGTACTCAACGTCCCGTTCTGTTGCCCTTCCTGGGCTTACATTTCAGCAAGGTAACGCCCGCCCGCACATGGAAGGCGTTTGTACTGCTTATCATCCTGCTTTCCAAATGCTACCTTGCCCCGCAAGGTTGCCAGATCTCTTCCCATTTCAGAACTTTTGGAGCATTATGGACAGGGCCCTGCAAGCAGCTCGGGGTATTGACGATCTAACGCACTAATTGTACAGAATTTGGCACAATATCCCTCAAGAAGATATCCGATAGCTCCATCAATCAATGCCAAGCAGAATACCTGCCTTAATAAGGGCCAGGAGTTGACCGATGCATTACCGATTTACTCAATTTGTAAACCTCTTTTTTTTTAATAGTTCATCCACTTTTTTTAAAATTTTATCATTTTTTGGTCCGTACAACTACATCAGATCTACCGATTTCCGTCCAATTTGAATAATTTTTTCATGGTGCGATCTTTTTTTATTTTATTTATTTCTTTTTGTATGTCTTAGAGTGTACATTCACTCCTTATTTTTTTTAAGCGAAAGACCAAGGAGTGGCAACGTACCCACTGCTGCCTTAGTCCTATTGAAAAGAAAGCAAAGTAAGAAAACAATTATGCTACTGCTAATCTCTTGGAAAGTACGTGTCTGAATGAAGAGAAACCAAAACAAAAAAGCTTCAGTCTTACTCCACTTCATCAACAGGTTCCACAATACTCTTGTGACCCCTCTAGGGGCACGCTACAGCACTGTGGCACAATGTTTTCAATTCGTACCAAGATTACAGACATGGTGACGTGACTGCCACATATCGCTACTTGTTATTGTTTCATTTTTCTCCGCTTATTTCGTGGTTATTTTATTGTGAGCACTGGACTTGTGCACCTGTGGGTAAAGTTTTGTTTTGTTCTCGCTGAGAAGGTTTGGCCTCAAGCTCCTGTTTGTCAGAAGAAGGCAGTAGTCAGTGAACCTCGTCAGGAGGGGCGAACGTCCACTGGCAGTTGAGCAGTTTTCGCGGAAGTAGACGCGTGGCCTGCTCTGTACTTTTGTTGGCAGAGCTGGCTCCTGTCCTCGCTTAGGGCAGAAGACGCCGTGCCGCCACTGACGTCCTCAGAGTATAACTGAAGACGACATTTTGGCCTTTTCTACACGAACATCAAAGGACGGGGACGCCGTGGCACTGCCCGACCTGAGTGGGAAAGTCAGTTTCCTTCACTCCAAAATTTTGGTGTGTCATAATCAAATGAGTCGTCCCCACCCCTCCCCTTCCACATTTCTTGCCGGCCGGAGTGGCCGAGAGGTTCTAGTCGCTTCAGTCTGGAACCGCGGGACCGCTGCGGTCGCAGGTTCGAATCCTGCCTCGGGCATGGATGTGTGCGATGTCCTTAGGTTAGTTAGGTTTAAGTGGTTCTAAGTTCCAGGGGACTGATGACCTCAGAAGTTAAGTCCCATAGTGCTCAGAGCCATTTGAACCATTTTTCCACAGTTCTTGGTGTGAAGAGGCCACCCTACCGAAGACTCACTGCTCCAGGGCAGCAGCCAACTCCTGTTTGTAAATGTCCTTTTTGTATGCCAAGAGTGGGCGTTTCTGCTGCATTCCCTCCCCCACCCTCTTTTTGTAAAATAAGTAATATTCTCGTTCATCAGATGGGCAACAGCACTGAGTCGCCCTTGGCGCAGTGGTTAACACACTGGTCTCGCATTTGGGGGGAACCCGCGTCCGGTCATCCAGATTTAGATTTCCCGTTATTTACCTAATCGCTTTAGACAAATACTGGAATGGTCCTTTGAAAGGGCACGGCTGATTTCCTTCCCATCGTCCCCTAATGCGATGGGATCGATGACCTCGCTGTTTGGTCCCCTCCCCCGAATCAACCAACCAACCACTGAGTGGCAAACTCCATGGACACGTTTTTAAGTTAGCAGTTGAGGGTTTGGAGCGTAGATTCCGGCGATTTATGTCCCGGTCGCTCTCTGGTGCTGATTGCGCACACTAGCTGATTTTGGAAAAATGTGTCACGATTGCGGTAGCGCTATCCATATTCTGAGCAGCTCACTACAACTTGCTTTCCCACACAACTTGTGCAGTTTAATTGGTTATAACACGTGCCAACCTCTGGTGACGTTAACTTTGAATTCACAGGCTGTCCAGACGAGTAGATCTTGTTATGTTTTCGCTGTACAGTCTTCCACATTATTTGGTACCATCCCACAGTGTTAGCATTATTTTGTAATTTCATCTGAGATTTCAGTGAACTCTCTGGTTGTTAATTTTGTATGAATTATGTCAGTCATTTAAAGCAAATATAATATATTGTTCAGTTTTAACTTGGACTTCAAGGTCGTTTACTGTTCTGCAACTTTACCCTGGATGGGCGGGGACTCAAACCCCGACATTACCGTTTCGCCGCGACTGCAAATTATTTTCCTCGCACTACAATTTCGAGTGTGTCTCTCTACACCGTCATCTGCCATTTCATGTGTTTAAAACACTTACTTACTCCTTTTTATGAGAGATAATAAGGCTACGACTGTAAGGCATTTGCGAATCATCACTTTCCGCTCGCGCACGTGCGAGCGCAGGTGAAAACGCCTGCCGTTTCCCGTTAGAGTTAATGCGGGGGTGCTTCGGGCGCTAATGTAAGAGCAATGGCACGTGCGTGGGCCCGTTCTGAAGGGGAGGCAGCGCCGTCACGCCAGGTGCATCGATCTGCCGGCGGGCAGCCGCTGGGGAGGCGAGCGGTCCGGCCGTGCAGTTTGTCACGCCGCCTATCTGCCGCGTGTAAATTCGCCGCAGTGACTGCCCTGCTGGAAATCACCGCGGGGGACCGACAAATCTGCCCGTGTCGCCACGTCCACAGCCGCGACAGACGGACGAGCGCAGAGGTCGGAAACTGCAGATCGCCCACTAGCATCACGCAGCAGTTTCATCACGTTGATTTTTTTATTCAATGTTCAGACGTACGTGTAGAACAAAATTTAGACTTCAGATTTAAAAAAATACAGGAAATCCCCATTACAAACTTCTAGAACTGGAGGAACTTTGTTGGCAGAAAAAATACAGGAAATCCCCATTATAAACTTCTAGAACTTGTGGAAGGGAGTGAGTAGATACACTACTGGCCATTAAAATTGCTACACCAACAACGAATGCAGATGATAAACGGGTATTCATTGGACAAATATACTAGAACTGACATGTGATTACATTTTCACGCAATTTGGCTGCATAGATCCTGAGAAATCAGTACCCAGAACAACCACCTCTGGCCGTAATAACGGCCTTGATAGACCTGGGCATTGAGTCAAACAGATCTTGGATCGCGTGTACAGGTACAGCTGGCCACGCAGCTTCAACACGGTACCACAGTTCATCAAGAGTAGTGACTGGCGTATTGTGACGAGCCAGTTGCTCGGCCACCATTGACCAGACGTTTTCAGTTCGTGTGAGATCTGGAGAATATGCTGGCCAGGGCAGCAGTCCATTTTCTGTATCCAAAAAGTCCCGTACGGGACCTGCAACATGCTGTCGTGCATTATCCTGCTGAAATGTAGGGTTTCGCACGGATCGAATGAAGGGTAGAGCCACGGGTCGTAACAGATCTGAAATGTAACTTCCACTGTTCAAAGTGCCGTCAATGCGAACAAGAGGTGACCGAAACGTGCAACCAATGGCACCCCATACCATCACGCCGGGTGATACGCCAGTATGGCGATGACGAATACACGCTTCCAATGTGCGTTCACCGCGATATCGCCAAACATGGGTGCGACCATCATGATGCTGTAAACAGAACCTGGATTCATCCGAAAAAGTGACGTTTTGACCTTCGTGCACCCAGGTTCGTCGTTGAGTATACCATCGCAGGCGCTCCTGTCTGTGATGCAGCGTCAAGGGTAACCGCAGCCGTGGTCTCGAGTTGATAGTCCATGCTACTGCAAACGTCGTCGAACTGTTCGTGCAGATTGTTGTTGTCTTGCAAACGTCCCCATCTGTTGACTCGGGGATCGAGACGTGGCTGCACAATCCGTTACAGCCATGCGGATAAGATGCCTGTCATCTCGACTGCTAGTGATACAAGGCCGTTGGGATCCAGCGCGGCGTTCCGTACTACCGTTCTGAACCCACCGATTCCATATTCTGCTAACAGTCATTGGATCTCGACCAACGCGAGCAGCAATGTCGCGATACGATAAACCGCAATCGGGATAGGCTACATTCCGACCTTTATCAAAGTCGGAAACGTGATGGTACGCATTTCTCCTCCTTACACGAAGCATCACAACAACGTTTCACCAGGCAACGCCGGTCAACTGCTGTTTGTGTATAAGAAATCGGTTGGAAACTTTTCTCATGTCAGCACGTTGTAGGTGTCGCCACCGGCGCCAACCTTTGAATGCTCTGAAAAGCTAATCATTTGCATGTCACAGCTTCTTCTTCCTGTCGGTTAAATTTCGCGTCTGCAGCGCGTCATCTTCGTGGTGTAGCAATTTTAATGGCCAGTAGTGTAATAATTTGAACTGCTATAACCACTTGAAAATATGTTGGTAACGCTACCACTTTAACAAGTAATTGTTTAGGGGTGACCAAGTACATCACTTGTTTTACAATTCAATTCGTTAATAGCCAAAGAAATAGCTCGTGTACTCGTTGACGTCTTCTCTTCACCAAGATACAGTGCAGCCTCTTCTAGTTCGGGTGCGCGGCGTCTCCTCGTAGCACCACTGCCACGCCTGCTGAAGTTGAAGGTACCCTTTCTCGAAGCTGTTCCGTAATTGCGGGGAAAAGGGCATGCGGTGGAGTCGGACCTTGTGGAGAACGATCCTGATAACTGAAACGTGCAGCTCTTCCATGAGGCTGTAACCACGTCAGACAGGTAGGGTGGACGTCAGATGACATCAGACAATCCGACGTAAGCACCCCCTAGAATGACTACCCTGCTCCATACCTACCAAGCAAATATGTTTTCAGTAGGCTCTAGCACGGAAACGGTACGTTTTCGCATATGAGTTCCTCTTAAAAATATTATGTACTCACTGCCCTAGAAGTCCTAATAATTTGTAACGGGGATTTCTGAAGACCCTATGTAACACTCGAATTAATAGGTAAATCCACTAAGTCAATCATGGCCAATCTTTGATGACCGGTGGTGCTGATTCAGATACTTGATTAAGCTCGTGAGTCATCTCGTCACGAGACGCGACAGCAGCACTCCTAGCGCACGAAGTCAAGACTACGGCGTCCCTAACATTAATACAGTACCCGATCAAAAGTATCCGGACACACCCAGAAACATACTTTTTTCATATTAGGTGCTTTGTGCTGCTATCTACTGCCAGATACTCCGTATCACTGACCTCAATAGTCATTAGACATCGTGACAGAGCAGAATGGGGCGCTCCGAGGAACTCATGGAATTCGAACGTGGTCAGGTGATTTGGTGTCACGTGCATCATACGTCTGTATGCGAGATTTTCATACTCCTAAACATCCCTAGATCCACTGTTTCCGATCTGATAGTGAAGTGGAAACGTGAAGGGACACGTGCAGCACACAAGCATATAGGGCGACCTCGTCTGTTGACTGACAGAGACCGCCAACAGTTGAAGAGGGCCATAATGTGTAACAGGCAAACATCCATCCAGATCACAACACAGGAATTCAAAACTGCGTCACGATCCACTGCAAGTTCTATGACAGTTAGGCGGGAGGTGACAAACCTGGATTTAATGGTCGAGCGGTTACTCGTAAGCCGCACATCACGCCGCTAAATGCAAAATGACGCCTCGCTTGGTGTAAGGAGCGTAAAAATTGGAACATTGAACACTGGAAAAACGTTGTGTGGAGTGACGAATCACAGCACGCAAAGTGGCGACCCAATGGTAGGGTGTGGGTATGGCGAATGCCCAGTGATCGTAATTTGCCAGCACGTGTAGTGCCAACAGCAAACTTCGGAGGTGGTGGTGTTATGGGGTGGTCGTGTTTCTCATGGAGGGGGCTTGCACCCCTTGTCGTTTTGCGTGGCATTATCACTGCACAGGCATACATTGATGTTTTAAGCACCTTCTAGCTTCCCACTGTTGAAGAGAAATTCGCGGATGGCGAATGCATCTTTCAACACGATCGAGCAACTGTTCCTAATGCACGGCCTGTAGCGGAGTGGTTACACGACAGTACCGTACCTGTAATGGACTGGCCTGCACAGAGTCCTGACCTGAATCCTACAGAACACCTTTAAGTTGTTTTGGAACGCCGACTTCGTGCCAGACCACACTGAACGACATCGATACCTCTCCTCAGTGCAGCACTCCGTGCAGAAAGTGGTGCCATTCCGCAAGAAATCGTCCAGCATCTCATTGAACTTATGCCTGCGAGAGTGGAAGCTGTCATCAAGGCTAAGGATGGGCCAACACCATACTGAATTCCAGCACTACCGATGGAGGGTGCTACGAACTCGTAAGCCATTTTCAGCCTGGTGTCCAGATACTTTTGATCACATAGTGCGCCGGCCGCGGTGGTCTCGCGGTTCTAGGCGCTCAGTCCGGAACCGCGCGACTGCTACGGTCGCAGGTTCGAATCCTGCCTCGGGCATGGATGTGTGTGATGTCCTTAGGTTAGTTAGGTTTAAGTAGTTCTAAGTTCTAGGGGACTGATGACCACAGATGTTAAGTCCCATAGTGCTCAGAGCCATTTGAACCATCACATAGTGCATGTAAAGCGTAACGCATCTAAATGAATGTCACCCGTTTCTCGACACGTCACGCTGTCAAATTATGCGTCAAAGTAGATTCATTTTATTTTCTTCTGATCTTCAGCTATTTGCATTTATTTAAGCGTCGTGAACGCTGTTTGTTTTTTACGACTATTTACAACATCTGTCTTAAAAACTTCCGCTGCAAAATTCTGCAAAACCGTTAGTAAATAAATAATGTTCACAACATGTAAATAAATGTAAACCTCTGAAGATGGTATGTCAGCCATACTGAAATGTTATCAAGCAGAAATTAACGTCTATGAAAGGAAGTGGTTGCGGATACTTCATTGTAAATTGCCTTAAATTTCAACAGCTGCAGTGTTGTTATGCATCCATAATGCCCAAGAATTATTTACTAATCTTAATACAAGGAAGAATAGAAAAACAAAATACGGCCATCAGAGAGGCAATCCAACCGACAAGCAATTAGCAAGGACTCTGTGGTGTACGGCAACAGGCAGGTCATTCGAACACTATTAGCAAGCTTTGTTAATTATGCTCAGAAATCTTTTAATGACTGTTTGTGTTGGCATCGGTTGTTTCTGTAACATTAAATAAAATAAGTCAGCATAGATTCGTTCATTTTAAAAAGTTCAAAAGCCTGAATCACTTGAACTATGTTGTACAGAAGGCAGCCTAGAAAAATACGAACAACAAAATGGTGAATTGTAAAGCCGATGTTGCTCGCATTGACGTGCCCTCTATGTATCGGTGTTACTGAAAATATTTTGGCCAGCATCAGTACCGATCTTACATATTTCAGTATTGAATATATGGCAATACTCGCCCTCACTCAGTCGCTATACCACTTGGCGGGAGACCTATCGTTCTGCGCCTCTTCATGTGCTCACTGTGCTTTTAGGACTGAAAAGTGCGACGTTACTCGATGGATGGACATACCAGAGACACTGCGCAACACATCTGTCCAAAGCTTCAGCGGGTTTTCACTGTGGTTTTAATTTCGCGACCGATCGGATCTTGAAAACACAATGTCCTCGTAGAAATTTATTTCAACTTGGAAATTGAAACCGCTAGGCATCAGGTGTAAGTGATATTTGTAATAAATTACACATGTAGTTTGATGGAACTCCTACTACGAATTAATAAGAAGAAGAAAAAACGGAATAAACAACATAAACTTGAGACTGAATATCGGAAAAGCGTGCTCGTTACGTTTTCAGTTTGTAACTGGAGCCATTGCAATTTAAAAAAATAAAACTTGCGATCAGTCTAATTGATAATAAAGCCACCTTTCATTCATTTCCTTCCCAGTGATCACTTAAACATCTGACGCTGTTCAAACTCCTTATATACCCTACAAGGTCATGGAGCAACTCTAAAGACGAACAACGTTAACACACTCTGGTGCTCGTTCTACCAGTCACGGAGAACTGCAACTCTAATCACTGACTTACCCACCGATGGTGTGTACGTGTTCGACGTTGCGTAGACATTGACTGTATCTTGTGAGCACTTCACATTTTTTGTCAGGCAAAGTAGTTCACAGACTGAACAACAATAAAAATCTCGCTGGAGGAGGTTAAGCGTTATCCTGATCCCACTTTCGCCGCACAGAGACGCAGGAAATATGTTTCCAATATCCCCTTAAACCACAAACAGAGTCACAGTCAGTTCGTGGTTTAAAGCGGGAAACCCAGAACCTGACCACGGATCCATACTTGGTCTGGCGGAAGCAACTGAAGTGACAGTGAAGGGTGGAACTCACCTTCCGCCGTCTGGAGGCCGATCAGCTCGCTGTAGTCTCCCTCGCCGGTGCTGTTGAAGGCCTTGACGCGCGCGTTGTACATGGAGTTGAAGTGCAGACCGTCCACGGTGCATATCGTCTCCTTGCCGCAGTACACTTCCTGCGGACACAGACACAAATCGCTACAATCAATAGATTATGGTTCATATATTTTTTAAATGTGGAAGGACTAATTACGACAGCGGCCGCCTGGGCAGCACGACATGCTCCCATGCGTTTGACGGGGGTGTGATTCCCAGTGACTGACTGGTCCGACCGCAACACGTGTTTTATATGGTGACACCTGAAGATGAAGCTTTAAGCTTCGAAACCGCTCGTGGCATAAATTCAGAAAATCATTAGCAACTGAAGCGGACTTTTATTCTACGGTATAAATATGTTTCTCAGTTGCGGATGTTCACATTATCAAATACAGAGTGGTCCTGAAAAATACAGACACCCTTTGATATTTACATCTTTGGAACAAAATGACATATCGTTGCAATGTTTGCGCAGTAGCGTAGCCCACTGTTTCTTCAACTGTAAATCGCCACAGCTGCGTGTAAAGGGGTACGGAAAATCCTCACATTCACATGGACAAACATGTTATCTACCGAGTGTTAATGTGTGGTGTGATGTGTCATCGTGCAGTTAGATTGGCCCATTCTTCTTTGAAGGTACCGTAACCGGTGAGGTGTATCTTCATACGCTGCAAGCATCGATTTTTATCTACTATCCGAGAGGTGTTTGGAAATGAAAAATTTTACCTACAACAAGATGTGGCTCCCCCTCACTACGACAGAGGTGTCAGAGCCTGCTTGGATGAAAATCTACCTGGATGATGGATAGGTTGAAGACGGGCTGTTCAGTACCCGCCACGGTCTCCAGACCTTACACCTCTTCACTTCTGTGTATGTTGACCTTGAAAAATGAAGTTTATCAACAGAAGCCAGCTACATTGTTCGAACTATGAGAAGCCATGGAGGCGTCCTGTGCAGCTATCACACCGGCAACACTGACAGACACAGTTCGGTCAACAGTTCAACGGCATCGACTCTGTTTTGCTGCTAATGGGGGGTCACTTTGAACACATGAAATAACCTTTCCTCCGTGCAAGAATTATAACGGTATATCATTTTGCTCCATCAGCACTGACTGTCAAAGAGTGTCTACATTTTTGTGGACTCCTCAACAGTAGTTACGGAAGTGCCATGTTAAAATAACTACAGCTTCCGCAGTAGAATAGCAAAGAGAGTTCGAAGTACAAACATAAGTTCTTAATGTAAAATTGAAACAGTAAAAGCCGAACACTATACAGCCAGCAGCAGTTACAAAAGAGCCAAGTTAACATTAGCGTAATTTTCATAGCAGAACAATGATAAGAGTGTAAAGTACAAAGATAAGATTGTAATATAAATTAAAAACATATAATTACTATCCAGGTTTCCAACTGGGCCTGTTCCGTAATGAAAACACATCCGCAGCAAATTAAAATTTTAAGATGAACAAAGGCGTCGTTTACAAAGATCAGGTTTTAAAGCAAAGTAAAAACACACAGACGTCCCAATTTTCGAGCTCGTGTTGTTCCAACGAAGTACAAGCGCCACACAACTTAAAGGTCCAAGCTGAACATCGGCGTCTTTTAAATAGTTCGTAAGCAAATAATATCTATATACAGGGTGATCCATTGATCGTGACCGGGCAAAATATCTCATGAAATAAGCGTCAAACGAAAAAACTACAAAGAATGAAACTTGTCTAGCTTAAAGGGGGAAGCCAAATGGCGCTATGGTTGGCCCGCTAGATGGCGCTGCCATAGGTCAAACGGATATCAACAGCGTTTTTTTAAATAGGAACTCCCATTTTTATTACATATCCGTGTGGTACGTAAATAAATATGAATGTTTTAGTTGGACCACTTTTTTCGCTTTGTGATAGATGGCGCTGTAATAGTCACAAACGTATAACCCGCAGGTTCAAAGGAACTTCCAGATACGGTATAGGAAGCACCCAATGTCGCGGCGTTCGATACGCCGGTCGTACAGGAACTTTATGCACACAGGAAGCATTGATGTGCAACATCATACTGGACGACGTGGAACAATTGAAGCCTCACGGTTGGCCTCGCAAAGTTCATCGCACAAGTCTCTTCGGAGGGAGTCGCAAGAGTCGCGAATCCCTAAGGCGACAATGCACCGTTTCCCTCGCACGCGTTTACAAGTGTATCCACACCGACGGCAACATTTTCACTAATTGAAATCAGACAAGACACAGCTTATGCAGTTCGCCGTGGACGTCATTCGCCGTATAGCGGAGGATAGAAATTTTCTAAACAACTTAGCATTTTCTGGTGAAGCTCATTTCACATGTATGGTAAGGTAAACGAAAACTATGTTCGCCTCTGGGGCACAACACACCCGCAAACGACGGAAGATGTACAGCCGGGAAGTGAATGTGTGGTGATGTTTGACGGCTGATCACATTGTGGAATAATTTTTTCTCGAACAAAAGAGTTAATTCTAACAATTACCTTGTTCTGCGTTACCACAACTGGCTGACCGCCAGGACACAGTCGCTTTCCAACAAGGTGCACCGCCATATTGGGCTACGATTGTGCGAGATGTTCTAGATCAGATGTTTCCAGAACGGTGGATTGGTAGGGGTTGTCGAATTTCCTGGTCTCCTAGGTCGTCTTGACATTACACTGATGGACTTCTATCTAGGGGGGGGGGGGGGGGGGGACGTAAAGGATGTAGTGTACCAAACGCCCGCCAACCACATTAGTGATTTAAAGTACGGAACCGTTGTTGCCAGTACCGCATTTGATAGGGATATTTTGCGCCGAATGTGGATAGAGCATGAATAAAGACTGCATATTATGCATGTCACCAAACGCATATATGTTGTAACTGATAAATGGTATAAAAACTTTGTGAGATACTACGTTACATAAGCTAAACATGGTATGAGTAGCTAAAAATGGCTCTGAGCACTATGGGACTTAACATCTGTGGTCATCAGTCCCCTAAAACTTAGAACGTGGTCATCAGTCCCCTAGAACTTAGAACTACTTAAACCTAACTAAACTAAACTAAAGACATCACACACATCCATGCCCGAGGCAGGATTCGAACCTGCGACCGCAGCGGTCACGCGGTTCCAGACTGAAGCGCCTAGAACCGCACGGCCACACCGGCCGGCGGTATGAGTAGCTTAATAAGTTTGTATGCTTTAAGGGGGGGTGGGGGTAGGACGTCAAACGGGCCGACTTGGAGCAGGAGAGGCACCACACGACATTTTAATTTCCACTGTCTATACTTTTACAAATAAATTCATAAAACTTTGTCAACACGACCAGGAAGGATTCAGGATTCAAACTCATAGCAATGTAAGTTCAAAAGTATAACAAAATAATTTTTTTTACGTGTGAAATTTCATCATTTTTATTGGCTGTATTTGTTGCTATAGGTACACTTTTCTTCACAAGTAAGAGAGATTCTTAGATGAATTTTGCACAGCATACAAACCATACTTACAGTTGTATGAAACTCTATAATTTATTTAATCAATGAAAAAATGAATGAGCTGTTACATTTTAAACTTCATGTTTAGAAAAAAACTCAAATTTTATGGTTAATTATCTCAATTTTTAGCACAGTTTTTAATAGACTTGAAAAATTCTAGAGTTTCATACACCTGTAAGTATGGTTTGTATGCTGTGCAAAATTCATCGAAGAATCTCCCTTACTTATGAAGAAAAGTGTACCTATAGGAACGAATGCAGCCAATAGTAAGTGAAAAAATGATGACATTTCACATGTAAAAAAAAATATATTTTGTTATATTTTTGAACTTCCACTGCTATGAGCGTGAATCCTGAACGCTTCCTGGTCATGCTGAGTAAGTTTTATGAATTGATTTGTAAAAGTATAGACAGTGGAAATTAAAATGTCCTGTGGTGCCTCTCCTGCTCCAGGTCGGCCATTTTGACGTCCTACCCCCCTTAACATACTAGAGTGGGGCCGCAACTTTTGAGGAACATTGGTAAGTGTCTCCTATTTAATACTATTCTCATATTCTGATGAATTCTCCTTCCGAACAGGCCCAACGGTACCGACCGGCTGCCATTTCATCCTCTCAGCCCAGGGGCGTCATTGGATGCGGATACGGAGGGTCACGTGGTCAGCACACCGCTCTCCCGGCCTTTGTCAGTTTCCTAGACCGGAGCCGCTACTTCTCAGTCAAGTAGCTCCTCAGTTTACCTCACAAGGGCTGCGTGCACCACGCTTGCCAACAGCGCTCGGCAGATCGGACGGTTACCCATCCAAGTGCTAGCCCAGACCGACAGCGCTTAACTTCGGTGATCTGACGGAAACCGGTGTTACAACTGCGGCAAGGCCGTTGGCCTGTTCTGACGAATACTGACAGAAAATTCAATTAATGACATTACGGAATACTTCAAATTCGTAGATCCTAGTACATATAAACCACAACCCGGATAAGCAAGAACTTGCTGTTACATGCAAACATGGCGCGTTGCCAGTGTTACTTCACGCTAAAGTAGTTGCAACAGCAGCGGCAGTGGCAAAGACAGCAGTGGCAAATCTCGACAAGGAATCGCTGCTGCGACAGTACCGCCACTACACCTGCAGAGTGTATGCCGGGGGTTTAAACGAAACAGCTGGGAAAGGGAGTGCTCCAGAAGGTATAGCTGTGGCGGGTCTCCAGCGAGTCATTTCCGCAGCAGGGAAACAGCACCTGCGCCCTCACACAGCGAGACAAGGCTCTGGCTCTCCGGCGCCCACTAGACGCGGTACAGCACGACTCCACCTCCTCTCGCTGCCTTTCCTCCGCTCCTTCGCCGCTCCGTCGCCTCGGCCCAACCTCTCGCCGGAGCAACTTAATCTGGGCTGGCTGGCTGGCATTAACGATCCCGCTCGCTGAGCCTGCGGGACCGCTCCGTCCCAAAAGAAAGGCGACGAATTAACCTTTTACTCCCCATTTACGTTTAGACAACGGTGTTATCTCGCCTCGAGTACAACAACGGGCAGCGGTTATTGTCCGCCCGGACGGGTGGAATAACAAACAATGAGAGGCTGTTACTTAAAGCGGCCGGCGGCGATAGACGTAACTAATACATTGTGAGCGTCGGTACGGCTCAGCTCTGACCCTCCGTGCTCGTAACAACTGGCAGGTGTTGGTCCCGCATGACCCCAGCTGTCTCTCATTACAATGCACTTCTTGCAGGCCTGGAGACTGTACACGTAGCAATCATCTTCCTCCTCCAAGTCTATCTTACTCTAGCTATATACAGCTACTTGCTGACGACGGCGGGTAAGAATACTGTACATGTAACTTCTATATAAATAAAAATATAGGTGTTCATTTGTACAAAAACCCTAAATTTCTGGAAGTTCTTCACCGACTGCTTTGAAATTTTGGACCAACGCTGCAATCGAATACATGCGTGTTTTTATACACCTACTAGGGCGCCATATGGTATATAAATACACTACTGGCCATTAAAATTGCTACACCAAGAAGAAATGCAGATGATAAACGGGTATTCACTGGACAAATATATTATACTGGAACTGACATGTGATTACATTTTCACGCGATTTGATTGCACAGATCCTGACAAATCAGTACCCAGAACAACCAGCTCTGGCCGTCATAACGGACTTGATACTCCTGGGCATTGAGTCAAATTGAGCTTGGATGGCGTGTACAGGTACAGCTGCCCATGCAGCTTCAACACGATACCACAGTTCATCAAGAGTAGTGACTGGCGTACTGTGACGAGCCAGTTGCTCGGCCACCATTGACCACACGTTTTCAATTGGTGAGAGATCTGGAGAATGTGCTGGCCATGGCAGCAGTTGAACATTTTCTGTATCGAGAAAGGCCCGCACAGGACCTGCAACATGCGGTCGTGCATTATCCTGCTGAAATGTAGGGTTTCGAAGGGATCGAATGAAGGATAGTGCCACGGGCCGTAACACATGTGAAATGTAACGTCCACTATATAAAGTGCCGTCAATGGGAAAAAGAGGTGACCGAGACGTGTAACCACTAGCACCCCATACCATCACGCCGGGTGATACGCCAGAATGGCGATAATGAATACACGCTTCCAATGTGCGTTCACCGCGATGTCGCCAAACACGGATGCGACCATCATGATGCTTTAAACAGAACCTGGATTCTTCCAAAAAAATACGTTTTGCAATTCGTGCACTCAGGTTTGTCGCTGAGTACACCATCGCGTTCCTGTCTGTAACCGCAGCCATGGTCACCGAGCTGATAGTCCATGCTGCTGCAAACGTCGTTGAACTGTTCGTGCAGATGGTGGTTGTCTTGCAAACGTCCCCACCTGTGCCTCAGGGATCGAGACGTGGCTGTACGATCGGTTACAGTCATGCGGATAAGATGCGTGTCACCTCGACTGCTAATGTTACGAGGCTGTTGGAATGCTGCACGGCGTTCCGTATTACCATCGTGAACCCAACAATCCCATATTCTGCTAACAGTCACTGCATCTCCACCAACGCGAACAGCAATGTCGCGATACGATAAACCGCAATCGCGATAGGCTACAATCCGACATTTATTAAAGTCGGAAACGTGATGGTACGCATTTCTCCTCCTTACACGAGGCATCACAACAACGTTTCACCAGGCAACGCCTGTAAACTGCTGTTTGTGTATGAAAAATCGGTTGGAAACTTTCCTCATGTCAGCACGTTGTAGATGTCGCCACCGGCGCCAACCTCGTGTGAATGCTCTGAAAAGCTAATCATTTGCATATTACAGCATCTTCATCCTGTCGGTTAAATTTCGCGTCTGTAGCACGTCATCTTAGTGGTGTAGCAATTACAATGGCCAGAAGTGTATATACACTAATCATCGAGAACATTACTACCAGCTACGTAACAGCCGGTATGGCTTTGGCACGGATAACAACGGCGACGCGACTTGGCGTGGAAGCAGTGACGCCTTGGTAGAGCGCTGGAAGGAGTTGCCACCACACCGTCACATACAAGTCACCCAATTTCCAAAAATTAGGGGGCGACGAGCTCTGGCGCCACATTCAGTCACCCGTTAGTGTGTTTCTCGAACCACTCCATCACCTTCATGTCCTTGTAACATGGCGCATTATCTTCCTGAAAAATGCCGCTTCCGTCGGGAAACAGTACCGTCATGAAGGGCTGTACAATAATCCTTGGCCGTCGGGTGCGTTTTATGAACTCCACTGGACCCATGGATGCCCACGTGAACGTTCCCCAGAACATAATGGAGCTACCGCCACCTTGTGCCACAGTACAGGTGACAAGGAGCTGTTACCCCGGAAGATGACGGATTTAACCCCACCCATCGTCATGGTGAAGAAGGTATCGGGAGTCATCAGGCCATGCAACGTTCTGCCATTGCGCCAACGTCCAGTGCCGACGTGCAAGTGCCCATTTCAGTTATAACTGCAGATGTGGTGTTAACATTGGCTCTTGCACGGGTCGTCGGCTGCAGAGACACATCGTTAGGAGTGTTCGGTGCGTTGTGTGTTCAGACACACTTGTACTCTGCCCAGCATTAAAGTCTGATGTTAGTTCCGCCACAGATCGCTGCCTGTCCTGATTTATCACTCTGTGCAGCCTACACCTGTAATGAGGGGTGGCAGCTCAACCCCACAACCCCTGGAAGCGGTTTTACCTTGGATTCGCCATGTGTTAAACACTCGACAAGTCGTGCTGTTTCCGAAATGTTCGTGCTGAGCCCCGGGCCATCACAATCTAACCTTGGTCAAACCCAGACAGATCGCGCGCCTATCCCATTCTACACACAGACAGCATATCCACTGATACTACATGCTCCGTGAGTGTGTCTGACTGGCGGTCATTCCTCGCAAGGTGACGCTGGGAGACGCAAGGTGACGATGGAGATACGTTGGTAGTAAAAAAAATATCACGCTCGTTTGTTCGATGTATTAAATTTCCGATTTTTCTGTAATTTGGTATAACTTCGCATCTGAGTCTGCGCATGATTTTATACATCTATTGGGGTGCCATATAGTATGTACTTTAGCTGTATGTTTTTTCCCGTAATGACTATTCATGTCCGGAAAGGAGGCAGCCTGTTGCTTATAGTATTAACTGCTTCATCACTTAATTTCCAAGGCCTGTTTCCGTGTTTCCTTTCTTTATTATTAGGGACATTCCCAGCAGTTTGAAGACTATAAACTAAACAATGAAGCTTCCTTTTTGATATTCTGTGCACTAGCAGATATAAATTACGCAAACTATAGCTTCTTTCACGTCACTTCCTGTTTGTTCTCGAACTCTGCTTGTAAGGTATATTGTTAAATCTTGCTCCACATTCACCTTTCCTAGGTCTTGTGCCTGTATTTTAAGTACGTAAATGACATCATGCAAAGAAGCATTCTGCAAATCCACAACATCCATTAAGTTGAATTCTTTTCAAATCAGTTGACTGCTATCTTTAGGCTCGTTGTCAAAACTTTTGTAACGTACAACGGTAGTTTTGTCCCAACTCATGGAACACTGAGTAATCTTCTTGTTTACTTGAGATATGCGCCACTTTCACTACAAGCATCACCCGGTTGCTCACCTTCCACATCAGCATTTTCACAAAAATGCGGGAACTTTGGTCCGTTATATAAAGACCTCTACGTAAATGCTTAATGTGCCAAATAATGCCCAGAATGACAACAATGTTTGAGAACAAATGTTTGTCAGAGCTGCAACCTGTATCACTGCTTGAGCCCTGCTTTAAAGACCAGCACTTCTTGAACTAAGCACTGTTTTCCCTGTTTCATTTGGTCTGGGTTCTTCCTTTCCCTGTACAGCTTCTTTCCAAAGCTCATTTACAGTATCAATGATGTTGTTTTTTTTTACTTACTATGGTAAGAAGTTTTGGGTCTGTTTCATACTTTCATATTCCGGTGAAAACTCAGAAATGGGTCAAGCTGTTTCTTTTCCTGCCCCCTTCAGTTTCTTGTGTCAACTTTATCGCTAAACTCGTTTCTGCTACTCCTCACTACTTTCGTCTTTCTTTGGTTTACTTTCAAAACGTATTGTGTGCTCATCAGACTGTTCATTCAGTTCAACAGGCCCTGCAGCTCTTCCTTATTTTCCCTGAGAATGGCCATCAGTGAATCTTTTCACTGATGTACATTCACTTCTGTGGTAGACGCGCGGAGAAACTGCACCAAGGCCATGAACTCCGTCCGGGGTTTTCTTTGCCCGTACGGACTACTGGCCTTCATATTCGTTCAAATGGCTCTGAGCACTATGGGACTTAACTGCTGAGGTCATCAGTCCCCTAGAACTTAGAACTACCTAAACCTAACTAACCTAAGGACATCACACACATACATGCCCTAGGTAGCATTCGAGCCTGCGACCGTAGCAGCAGCGCGGTTCCGGACTGAAGCGCCTAGAACCGCTCGGCCACAGCGGCCGGCTCTAAACACCCGTGAGCCGCCTATGATGACGTTAATTCCTCTTTTGAAGCGTATTTGCTAATTCAGAAGGAAAACTTCCATTCTACAGGGATAACAAAACGTCAGGGGCACTGGGTCAGATACATGGAGGCCCAATGGGACCGAAGAATAACCCGTGGCTATCAAACTACATTCCTCCTCTCAAAGTTCACCTAAAATTCGTATATCTGTTACAGATAAGACACAGTCATGGGTTCCACATGCACGTTTGCCGTCTGATTCTGTACATTCAGCGTGGAGTCTTAGCAAGTGGTTGACGCTATATCCCAAGTAAATATGAAACGATATTTTACCGAAATCACGCTCTTCCTAGTTATACTGCCATTCTGAAGAAGACATTCCTTTTCCAGCATAAACTAGATAAAACCCATTTGCGACAAAGTAGATGACGCCGGAAATCGTCCAATGAAGAACTATTCTTATTCCAACAGCCTTTCCCCGATCTGCTTGACAGGTACTGACACTGTCGTACGTGTCAGAATGAGCCAGGTCAGAGTCCCGTTTCTGGGCAGCATGCGGGCCGAGATCAGATAGCGTCGCCAGTGAAGGCATGTGGGCGTCTTTCCTTCCCGTCTTCCGGTGTGGCTGCGTCCCCCACGAGCAGATGCCGTGACTGGGCGGATTCCTAGCGGCATAGCACGACGCTCCGGGCTCAATTGAGACGTTATTGTGGCGGGGAATGTAACAGTCTCAAAGAGTCTAATGTGAAAGCAGAGCTGTTACTTACGATGTGTTCAAAAAGTTTCTAACGGAGCGTTACAAAGATTTGTAGATATTGATCATAAAGCGTGAACATCATGATTAACATGAATTTGCACAACCAGTACCCTGTAGCGAATCGTCACCTAATGTAATCGTGCCAATCGTAGGTTTCCCACGGAGAAATTACACGGCCCAGTAACATTAATGTGACCAACGCTTATGTCCGACGTCGCCGTACAATAACCACTTACAGACGGCATGTGACAGCAGTAGTAGTGGAAGGTGTATAAAGCGTGTCGGGGGAGGGAAGAACGCGGAAAAGGAAAACAATGCAGTTCCAGTTGTAATGCGGATAGTGCGCGATTTTTCTAACTCCCAAAAGGGCATCGTCGTTGGCTTTCGGGCCAAGGGTGGAACCATTTCCGAAACGGCTAAATCTGTAAAATACACTCCTGGAAATTGAAATAAGAACACCGTGAATTCATTGTCCCAGGAAGGGGAAACTTTATTGACACATTCCTGGGGTCAGATACATCACATGATCACACTGACAGAACCACAGGCACATAGACACAGGCAACAGAGCATGCACAATGTCGGCACTAGTACAGTGTATATCCACCTTTCGCAGCAATGCAGGCTGCTATTCTCCCATGGAGACGATCGTACAGATGCTGGATGTAGTCCTGTGGAACGGCTTGCCATGCCATTTCCACCTGGCGCCTCAGTTGGACCAGCGTTCGTGCTGGACGTGCAGACCGCGTGAGACGACGCTTCGTCCAGTCCTAAACATGCTCAATGGGGGACAGATCCGGAGATCTTGCTGGCCAGGGTAGTTGACTTACACCTTCTAGAGCACGTTGGGTGGCACGGGATACATGCGGACATGCATTGTCCTGTTGGAACAGCAAGTTCCCTTGCCGGTCTAGGAATGGTAGAACGATGAGTTCGATGACGGTTTGGATGTACCGTGCACTATTCAGTGTCCCCTCGACGATCACCAGTGGTGTACGGCCATTGTAGGAGATCGCTCCCCACGCCATGATGCCGGGTGTTGGCCCTGTGTGCCTCGGTCGTATGCAGTCCTGATTGTGGCGCTCACCTGCACGGCGCCAAACACGCATACGACCATCATTGGCACCAAGGCAGAAGCGACTCTCATCGCTGAAGACGACACGTCTCCATTCGTCCCTCCATTCACGCCTGTCGCGACACCACTGGAGGCGGGCTGCATGATGTTGGGGCGTGAGCGGAAGACGGCCTAACGGTGTGCGGGACCGTAGCCCAGCTTCATGGAGACGGTTGCGAATGGTCCTCGCCGATACCCCAGGAGCAACAGTGTCCCTAATTTGCTGGGAAGTGGCGGTGCGGTCCCCTACGGCACTGCGTAGGATCCTACGGTCTTGGCGTGCATCCGTGCGTCGCTGCGGTCCGGTCCCAGGTCGACGGGCACGTGCACCTTCCGCCGACCACTGGCGACAACATCGATGTACTGTGGAGACCTCACGCCCCACGTGTTGAGCAATTCGGCGGTACGTCCACCCGGCCTCCCGCATGCCCACTATACGCCCTCGCTCAAAGTCCGTCAACTGCACATACGGTTCACGTCCACGCTGTCGCGGCATGCTACCAGTGTTAAAGACTGCGATGGAGCTCCGTATGCCACGGCAAACTGGCTGACACTGACGGCGGCGGTGCACAAATGCTGCGCAGCTAGCGCCATTCGACAGCCAACACCGCGGTTCCTGGTGTGTCCGCTGTGCCGTGCGTGTGATCATTGCTTGTACAGCCCTCTCGCAGTGTCCGGAGCAAGTATGGTGGGTCTGACACACCGGTGTCAATGTGTTCTTTTTTCCATTTCCAGGAGTGTATTTGTGTGCCGCCCTGGTGCAAGTATACAGCGAATGGCGAAAATGGCGTCATCCAGAACCGACACCGACGCAACTGCGGAGCACCAAGGGCTATAGATGACAAGCGGTGAATGACACCTGCTGAGATGTGAACGGGCGAATAAAGGTGCATAACCGCTCGCATGAACCAAGTAGCTACTGACAGTGTGTCCTCAACGACCGTTCAGCGAACATTGCTACATATGGGCCTCTGCATCAGGCGCCTGTTTCATGCATCCATGCTGACTGCTGTTCATCGGTGACGAAGGCTGAAATTCACATCTACATCTACATCTACATACATACTCCGCAATCCACCATACGGTGAGTGGCGGAGGGTACCTCGTACCACAACTAGCATCTTCTCTCCCTGTTCCACTGCCAAACAGAACGAGGGAAAAATGACTGCCTATATGCCTCTGTACGAGCCCTAATCTCTCTCATCTTATCTTTGTGGTCTTTCCGCGAAATATAAGTTGGTGGCAGTAAAATTGTACTGCAGTCAGCCTCAAATGCTGGTTCTCTAAATTTCCTCAGTAGCGATTCACGAAAAGAACGCCTCCTTTCCTCCAGAGACTCCCACCCGAGTTCCTGAAACATTGCCGTAACACTCGCGTGATGATCAAACCTACCAGTAACAAATCTAGCAGCCCGCCTCTGAACTGCTTCTATGTCCTCCCTCAATCCGACCTGATAGGGATCCCAAACGCTCGAGCAGTACTCAAGAATAGGTCGTATTAGTGTTTTACAAGCGGTCTCCTTTTCAGATGAACCACATCTTCCCAAAATTCTACCAATGAACCGAAGACGACTATCCGCCTTCCCCATAACTGCCATTACATGCTTGTCCCACTTCACATCGCTCTGCAATGTTACGCCCAAATATTTACTCGACGTGACTGTGTCAAGCGCTACACTACTAATGGAGTATTCAAACATTACGGGATTCTTTTTCCTATTCATCTGCGTTAATTTACATTTATCTATATTTAGAGGTAGCTGCCATTCTTTACACCAATCACAAATCCTGTCCAATACATCTTGTATCCTCCTACAGTCACTCAACGACTATACCTTCCCGTACACCACAGCATCATCAGCAAACAGCCGCACATTGCTATCCACTCTATCCAAAAGATCGTTTATGTATATAGAAAACAACAGCGGACCTATCACACTTCCCTGGGACACTCCAGATGATACCCTCACCTCCGATGAACATTCACCATCGAGGACAACGTACTGGGTTCTATTACTTACACGCCAACACCGCAACTGGACATTCACTTAGTGGCGACAGGTGACCTTCCCAGATGAAGCGGCAATCGTCGGAAGGGAGGAGGGAGCGTTATGGTCTCGGGAATGATTTCGTGGCATTTCCTTGTTTATCTCGTCATTCCGAAGGAATGCATCTATACTTGGCGACTATGTTCACGCCTTATATGCAGTTTGTTTTTCCCTGGGACGATAGCATATACCAGCAGGACAATACAACTTATCACACAGCTCGCAGTGTACATGTGTGGTTAGAAGAGCACCAGGATGATTTTACTGTTCTCCCCCTTCCAACAAACTCCCCAGACTCAAACAGAGTCGAGAATCTGTGGGGTCACCTCAATCGAGCTCTTCGTGCCAAGGATCCCCAACCGAGAAACCTAGCGCAGCTGGCACTGCACTGGAAGTGGCATGGCTCCATATCCCTGCTGGTATCTTCCGGAAACTCACTGAATCTCTTCTTGCTAATCTTGCAGCAGTCCGCACTGCAAAAGGTGGTTATTCAGGCTTCTGGCAAGTGCTCTCGTTAATGTGACTGGATAGTGTATCTATCAGTCCTAAAGCAGAGAAAAGTGGCATTTCTTCCTTTCTTTAAGAATACATAGAATTCAGAGAATCTGTGGTATACAGAGAGAGTGAAAGATATAAGACTTCTTAAGCATCATCATCATCAACAGCAGCAGCACCACAACCACCATTATGAACTCCAATTCCAGGAACTATGCTGTATGCCATTTTCCTCTTCAGAGGTTATTGTTGAGCCCACCCCATTTTGGTCCTACCAGAGTTTCTTGTTTCTCACACTATATCTCCATAATCGTTTCGTCAATCTTTCTTCTGGCACTCTGCTCACATGCTCTTTCCACGTGTTGCTGCATTCCTCTACTGTGTTGTTTATCCCTTCATCATACAGTTCTTCTCCATTTTTTTTTTCATTCCTAATCGGACATTGGCGTCCGAAACTTTTCGGAGTTCGAAAATCGCGGCTGGTTAGACTCTATAGGCTAAGAGGAGAGAACTGCCCTAGCGGAGAAAACCCGGAAGGCAAATCCTGGAGGCTCAGGGCCAGTGAAGCGGCAGCCCCACTGCTGTGCGGAGCCTCTAACGCGACCAGGGAATCCTCAACCACTGGCAGTCTTCAAAGGAAAACAAACCCGGTGGGGTATCAACGGAAACGACCAAGATATACATTTATGAATGAAATTCTGTGGGCTGTCAGTATTTCGGTTTTTTAGACATTTGTTTCCAATATGTATTAAGCAACGTAAGCTTTGTAGTCAGCGTGTCCAGTATCCACTTGAGGCTCATCCTCAGCATGAATGCTTCACCAGTAACGAAAAGCTGCATGCGAATATTGAATACCCTCACGGTGGAACTTTCGTTTCAAAATACCACCTCGAAAATAATTATCTAAAAGAAGAAAGGCTTATATACTTAAATAGAGAGGGCAAATGTATTTCGGTGAGCGTTATTGGAGTAGAAATTATGCAACTGGGTGCTATCTGTTTCAAAATCGACCAAATATGCCAGATAACTTTTAAACCTGGTGATTCGACAACGCAGTAATTGAAACTTCCTGGCAGATTAAAACTGTGTGCCGGACCGAGACTCGAACTCGAGACCTTTGCCTTTCGCGGGCAAGCGCTCTACCAACTGAGCTACCCAATCACGACTCACGCCCCGTCCTCACAGCTTTACTTCTGCCAGTACCTCGCCTCCTACTTTCCAAACTTTACAGAAGCTCTCCTGCGAACCCTGCAGAACTAGCACTCCTGAAAGAAAGGATATTGCGGAGACATGGCTTAGCCACAGCCTGGGGGTTGTTTCCAGAATGAGATTTTCACTCTGCAGCGGAGTGTGCGCCGATATGAAACTTCCTGGCAGATTAAAACTGTGTGCCGGACCGAGACTCGAACTCGGGATCTTTGCGAAAGGCAAAGGTCCCGAGTTCGAGTCTCGGTCCGGTACACAGTTTTAATCTGCCAGGAAGTTTCATATCAGCGCACACTCCGCTGCAGAGTGAAAAGCTCATTCTGAACGCAGTAGTTGTGTTTACGTTCGTCTATATGTATTCAGTTTTACAGCCGCAGCAAAGTGGAATTAAGTATCCGATGTTCCCCAAATCTGAGGTGACCATCGGTCTCATAGCCTGCGGTGAAAGGATATCAAACTCCTCGGAGGTGCTTTTGTTGGTATTGGGTGAATGACTCCAGTTTCATTCTGTTCGTTAGGTGTCACTGATTGGTAGCAACGGAAGTGTGTACGGTCAGCGCATCACTTCATCAGCCGTTAAAGTTCAATTTTGGAAACTGGAGTCACCACTTCTGCTTCAAATAGCTCGCAGTTATCCTTCAAGAAGTCCTCTGTGTGATAGACACATGTCGTGCTGTGGAGACGCACCACAGTTCACTTAATGACACTGTGCCCACAGCATCATTGTCGTCAGTTACATTGGCCACTGACAACATATACTTGCCGCGCGGGATTAGCCGAGCGGTCAAAGGCGCTGCAATCATGGACTGTGCGGCTGATCCCGTCGGAGGTTCGAGTCTTCCCTCGGGCATGGGTGTGTGTGTGTTTGTCCTTAGGATAATTTAGGTTAAGTAGTGTGTAAACTTAGGGACTGATGACCTTAGCAGCTAAGTCCCATTTGAACATGTACTTTTTGTTAGGTAATAGCTTACTTGTACAGTTTTTTACATCAGTGAATCCCTATCTGAACTCGGTTCTTTTTTTTTATCAAGGAGGATTCTCTGACAATGTGACTTCGTCATTAACTAGAAAATTACAAAAAGAAACGTAATTGTAGTGTAAAATAATACTATTTTCAATTCTTCAGTTTTTTAGCAAACAAACATAAAAAAATTCATGTTTATTAAGTGTGTATTGCTTTCCCATTGAATTATATTTCGTTTTCGCCTCTCCCTTATAGAAGCTAATATAGCTTCTTCCCCTGGAATTGCCTGTTGCAGGTTTCGGTGAATGCACACTCCTCCGCAGAAAAGTGAAAATTCATTCTCAAACAGCAGCAATCTCCCATAGCACTATTATTCCGACGGCCTTGATATCGACACTCGCATATCCATCACTATTAAGTCTAGCCTCTTCTTCTACTTCAATGAGCTCACCTAAATTTTCGGAGTAAAGAATCGAGGTGAGCGTTCAAAACGTAAATCTTGAGGCTCACCAAATTCATATTGTCTGTAACAGCAGCATTCCGGAATGAAATTTTCACTCTACAGTGGAGTGTGCGCTGATATGAAACTTCCTGGCAGATTATAACTGTGTGCCGGACCGACACTCGAACTCGGGACCTTTGCCTTTCGCGGGAAAGTGCTCTACCGACTTTTTTTAATTTTTTTTTTAAATTTTGTTCTTTGTTGATCGTTGTGTTTGGTCGTTGCGGACGTAACATGATATCCGTTCAAGTTCGTTGTTGATCCTTTCACTCAGTTTTTTTATTACGGAGGCCAACCAGCTCTCTGACCGAACACGCTGAGCTACCGTGCCAGCGACTGAGCTACCCAAGCACGACTCACGCCCCGTACTCACAGCTTTAATTCCGCCAGTACCTCGTCTCCTACCTTCCAAACTTCACAGAAGCTCTCCTGTGAACCTTGCAGAACTAGCACTCCTGGAAGAAAGGATATTGCGGAGACATGGCTTAGCCACAGCCTAGAAACATCCCCCACGCTGTGGCTAAGCCATGTCTCCGCAATATCCTTTCTTCCAGGAGTGCTAGTTCTGCAAGGTTCACAGGAGAGCTTCTGTGAACGTTGGAAGGTAGGAGGGTAGGAGACGAGGTACTGGCGGAATTAAAGCTGTGAGTACGGGGCGTGAGTCGTGCTTGGGTAGCTCAGTCTGTAGAGCACTTGCCCGCGAAAGGCACAGAGTTTTAATCTGCCAGGAAGTTTCAACAGCTGCATTATAAGTTAATGTGGGTGCTTCCTGCTGTCTAAGAATTCCGTATCCACCTCACTGAATGATACTCAAGCCTCGGTCTCGTGCACAGCCATTTTTGACTCACAGTAAGAATCGAACGTCATTTTTAAAATGTCAGGTAAAATAAACGCGCCTTCTGTTAGGTGAGGATACATTGTACATCTTTAGATAAGGCTTTCATATACTGTTTCATTAGACCCATCTTAATGTATAGGGGCAGTAACATATACTTTTTGGATCCATGAACTTCTTGCGCAAAATGTTCTTCTCTATACACTTTAAAAAATTTTCTCCAGACCAGTTTATTGTGGACCAATATTAATTTCTTGTGGTACAATCCCATTCACAACTAATATTCTTAGTTGAAAGTATATATGTATCATTAAATTGGCTTCTTCTTTGCCCCGTCCAGTTGTTCTACGGGATCGGCTATCAAAATGGTGCAAATGGCTCTGAGCACTATGGGACTGAACTGCTACGGTCATCAGTCCCCTAGAACTTACAACTACTTAAACCTAACTAACCTAAGGACAGCACACAACACCCAGCCATCACGAGGCAGAGAAAATCCCTGACCCCGCTGGGAATCGAACCCGGGAACCCGGGCGTGGGAAGCGAGAACGCTACCGCACGACTTCGAGATGCGGGCGATCGGCTATCGGTATATGGTTTTAGCATCTTAAATGGTAAGTTGGTTGTTGAATTCCCTTCCTGACACACATCACCAACATGCTCCCCCATTCTCCCTTCCCTCTCCCTGGGGACGGAATTTGTGCGTATATCCCATCAACCTGCGTGTAGTGAAAATCTCCTGTTCAAGTATGATTCCGTTTCTCTAAATGTTTGCATATCGTCTATCTGAGGCGGGACCTGAGTAAGAGCTTGGTATTCACCTAGTTTCATGTGGAAAACAGCCTAAAAGCTAAATCCAGTGTGACCTCCACACCGACCCTCAATGTTAATCTGCTGGGCGGATTCGATCCAGTGTTGGCGCGCCTCACTGTGTCCCGGAAGAGGGCGCTTCAACGTGTTCGGCTATTTGGGCTGGTCTGTCAGTAAACTGGCTTAAAATCCGTTCTGCAACAATGGGCATAAACAACAGAAAATCGGTGGATTATACGACTTACTCATCATCGGATTAGGATTAAGTACACATAAAAACCTAATTATATTAATTTATATTGAAGAAATGATTTTCTTCTTTGTCAGTCCTTCGATGTTAACTGGCTACCACGAAATAGTGGCTCAAACGATTACAGTACCATCAAATTGACAACAGTAAAAATAAAGGTCCAAATACGTGAGCTTTACTGGACTTCTCTAAGACACAAATTCCACTTGTGGCTACGTAGAGGACTAGAAGCCATGTAATATTCTAAAAGTCATCCACTTGTATATCTACGTACATAATCCGTAAAACACCGTACAGTGGATGGCGGAGGGTACCTTGTACCACTAGTGGTTATTGCCTCTGATATTCTACTCGCAAATGGAGTAAAGGAAAAACGGCCGTAGAAAAGCCTTCCTATGAGCTCTGATTTCTCGTATCTCATCTTCATGGTCCTTTCGTGAAATTTAGGTTCGTGACAGAAGAATCGTTCTGCAGTCGGCCTCAAATGCTGGTTCTCTGAATGTCTGCAGTAGTGCCTTGCGGAAAGGTCATCGTCCTTCCTCCGGAGATTCCCATTTGAGTTCATGAAGATAACACCTCGTGGTGATCGAACCAAATCTAGCAGCCTGCCTCTGAATTGCTTGGTGGCCGAGCGGTTCTAGGCGCTTCAGTGTGGAACCACGCGACCGCTACGGTCGCAGGTTCGAATCCTGCCTCGGGCATGGTTGTGTTTGATGTCCTTAGGTTAGTTACGTTTAAGTAGTTCTAAGTTCTAGGGGACTGATGACCTGAGATGTTAAGTCCCATAGTGCTCAGAGCCATTTTTTTTAATTGCTTAGATATCTTCCGTTAATCCGACTTGGTGGGGATTCCAAACACTCTAACAGTATTCCAGCATGGGTTGCACTAGTGTTCTATTAGCCGTATCTTTTATGGGTGTGCTACACTTTCCCAGCATTCTCCCAATAAAATAAAGTCGAGTACTCGCCTTCCCTACTGCCAACCTATTCGTTTACCTAGTTTCTTGCTCTCAGTTGCATTTATGCCACATCATTGTTATTTTTGGTGGTGATTAGAAGTTTTAAATACTATCTCGACACCCCGAATGTTCACTCTGTACCGCTCACTTTGGATGGAGGTAATAGACCGGAACGTAATGCCGCCTGTGCTGCATTATCAGTCGGTTCTTTGCGCACCCTCCTTAAAGTCAGACCTGGCGCTCATTTATAGCTTAGAATGCCCCCTCCATGCCGGTAGAACAGCTTACATCGTCCAACAATAAGTGGGGACCATCCCGTGAAGCCTTGGTTATTCTACACGGTACCGCTCTACACTGCGGCACTCCCTTCACGCAGAAAGCAGATGAAATCTTTAACGGTATTCACGCTGGTTTCCTATTATCGGAGCCCTGTCATTTCCATTGATCACGGCTTTGATTACACGCTAGGGCTACGCACCTTCCGATCAATTCCGCGCCGCTGCGTCTTCTTTCTTGAAGGCCAGCTATCCGCCAGCCTCTTGCATATGAATAGTGCAGTGGAACCTCGTGCCGGTAGAGTGCGTAATGAGGTGGCGTCTCGCTCCGGCTTTATTGTCCCGTCAGCTTTCACCCATTAAAGTGTCGGAATATTTTATCGTGAAAGACTGAATGCGTCCAGGTCGAATAAGGTACCCGTTGGGAAAATTGCCGCATAAGAAATGTAACACGTGTCCCCGAGCGCAATGGCGCAAACGTAACGTCATAAAGAAAATACCCAAAGAATTCCTGATTCTGTTTAAGGGGGGTAGGACGTCAAACGGGCCGAGTTGGAGCAGGAGAGGCACCACTGAACATTTTAATTTCCACTGTCTATACTTTTACAAATAAATTCATAAAACTTTGTCAGCATAATCAGGAAGGATTCAGAATTCACACTCTTAGCAGTGGAAGTTCGAAAACATAAGAAATTTTTTTTACATGTGAAATTTCTTCATTTTTTTCACTTACTAATGGCAGCATTTGTTGCTGTAGGTACACTTTTCTTCATAAGTAAGAGAGAGATTCTTCGATGAATTTTGCACAGCATACAAACCATACTTAAAGGTGTATGAAACTCTATAATTTTCCAACTCTATTAAAAACTGTGGTAAAATTGAGGTAATTAACTATAAAATTTGTGTTTTTGCTAAACATGAAGTTTAAAATATAACAGCTCATTCGTTTTTTCATAAACTAAATAAATTCTAGAATTTCATACACATGTAAGGTATGCATGCTGTGCAAAAATTCATCGAAGAATCTCTCTAACTTATGAAGAAAAGTGTACCTAAAGCAACAAATGTAGCCATTAGTAAGTGAAAAAAATTATGAAATTTCGCACGTAAAAAAAATATTTTGTTATGTTTCCGAACTTCCACTGCAATGGGTGTGAATCCTGAATCCTTCCTGGTGATGCTGACAAAGTTTGATGAATTTATTTGTACAAGTATAGACACTGGAAATTAAAATGTCCTGTGATGCCTTTCCTGCTCCAAGTCGGCCCGTTTGACGTCCTACCCCCCTTAAGTAAACGAATACTGCTGTCAGCTCTCATTTGATGTGTGTTTTCAAGATGAGGTAGCAAACAAGCGTGTTGATATGCGAGAGCCTGCTGAGAAGTAACGCCTCCGAATTTTTTATGTGAAACCTCTTCAAGCGTTTTAAACAAAGCAAATGTTATTAACATTCTACACTTTTATTCTTCGTGCCCACATATTTACTGTTCAACATAGTCAACCTGGCGACGAACGCATTTCCTGCAACGAAAGACCAGTTTGTTGATACAGTCACTATAGAAGGTTTAACGGAGCCACAACTTCACCTCTGCTTGCACCTCTTCACTATCAAATTGAAGTCCTCGAAGTTGTACTTTAAGTTTTAGAAACAGATGAGGATGAGATGGGGGCAAGTCGGGTCTGTACGGAAGATGATCGATGACAGTGAACCCAAGGCGTCGTATTGTAGCGGATGTCGCAGCGCTCGTGAGTGGTCTGGCAGTGTTATCCTGAAGGAATGGGTGCTCCATATAAGGACGAACTTGTCAGTTTTCCGAGGGTCTCGCAGTACCTTGCACATTTTCTACATCTACATCTACATCCATACTCCGCAAGACACCTGACGGTGTATGGCGAAAGGTACCTTGAGTACCTCTATCGGTTCTCCCTTCCATTCCAGTCTCGTATTGTTCGTGGAAAGAAGGATTGTCGGTATGCCTCTGTGTGCGCTCTAAGCTCTCTGATTTTATCCTCATGGTATCTTAGCGAGATATACGTAGGAAGGAACAATATACTGCTTGACTCCTCGGTGAAGGCATCTTCTAGAAACTTCAACAAAAGCCCGTACCGAGCTACTGAGCGTCTCTCTTGCAGTCTTCCACTGTAGTTTATCTATCATCTCCGTAACTCTTTCTCGATTACTAAATGATCCTGTAACGAAGCGCGCTGCTCTCCGTTGGATCTTCTCTATCTCTTCTATCAATCCTATCTGGTACGGACCCCACACCGGTGAGAAGTATTCGAGCAGTGGGCGAACAAGTGTACTGTAACCTACTTCCTTTGTTTTCGGACTGCATTTCCTTAGGATTCTTCCAATTAATCTCAGTCTGCCATCTGCTTTACCGGCGATTAATTTTACATGGCCATTTCATTTTAAATCACTGCTAATGCCTGTTCCCAGATAATTTATGGAATTAACTGCTTCCAGTTGCTGACCTGCTATATTGTAACTAAATGATAAAGGATTTTTTTTCTATGTATTCGCAGCACATTACACTTGTCTACATTGAGATTCAATTGCCATTCTCTGCACCATGCGTCAATTCGTTGCAGATACTCCTGCATTTCAGTACAATTTTCCATTGTTCAACCTCTCGATATACTACAGCATTATCCGCAAAAAGCCTCAACGAACTTCCGATGTTATCCACAAGGTCATTTATATATATTGTGAATAGCAACGGTCCTATTGTATTGCCTTTAGACATGAATTCCAAATACACCACAACCCTAACATCCATAAGCACTGTGAGTCCATCAACCCGATTCCGATGATTCTAGTCGGTTGCCGCACGCGGGCGTCTACTCCGAGCTCTGTAACGCACGTTGTGATTATCACCACCGTTTGCCTCATTACGAGCACGAACAACTCAAAATCGCACATTTCTGCTGTTGATACAATCATCACTGTGCATAGCTTTCATTCTTCTACGGTATTCAGTTGGCAGCAAATTTTCTAACACAGCTCACTGTTTCTCACGCTCGAAGAGCATTACGTTACACACTGCCGTGTTACACGTTACAGTTCGGAGGCCGCTAGCAGCTGTGAGTTGCAACTTGGATCAGCGAAGCGGGAAAGTCAACAGCGTAATATGCGTACCTCATCCGATATCGAAACAGTATAAAAGATTCGGAGGCTTTGCTTTTCAGCACGCCCTCACACAAAGCAAAGTCACTTTTTCTAAAGATACCGTCTTCGCCATCGACTGTTATATTTATTATAATTTGGACAATTGTAATTTCGACTTTGAGTCATTATCAAACAGTTAGGACGCTGAAAAGACAGCAAAAAAATGGCTCTGAGCACTATGGGACTTAACATCTGTGGTCATCAGTCCCCTACAACTTAGAACTACTTAAACCTAACTAACCTAAGGACATCACACACATCCATGCCCGAGGCAGGATTCGAACCTGCGACCGCAGCAGTCGCGCGGTTCCGGACTGAGCGCCTAGAACCGCGAGACCACCGCGGCCGGCCGAAAAGACAGCAGTTGCTAACATTAATAAAGAAAGTAAAAAGGATGTGAGCGTATATGGTTCATATCAGCATTTGTCACATGCGCCATCGCTATATAACGGGCGCAAATAAATGTTGTGAGACGGTCTGTCTGTGGCCGAGCGGTTCTAGGCACTTCAGTCCGGAAGCGCGCTGCTGCTATGGTCGCATGTTTGAATCCTGACTTAAGCATGGATGTGTGTGATGACCTTAGGTTAGTTGGATTTAAGTAGTTCTAAGTTCTAGGGGACTAATGACCTCAGAAGTTGAGTCCCATAGTGCTCAGAGCCATTTGAACCAATTTTTGAAATAACCACAACATTCTTCATATTTCATAAACGGTTTGAGATATCGAAATGCGATTTTGGAAAATGATAGCACGCAAGGAGGAGAGTATTTTGCGGTATAATTGTTAAGTAAATCTTCATTACCTAGCGTGTTTTTCTACTAACTACACATTTTTTCGATGAAAGAATGTAATTTTTAAGGGCCATCGATAGCCAGTCAAACGAGAAATGCTATAGGTTTTGGAAGAACACGATTATTTTGTATCGAAGATTTGCTTCAGATTCTGAACTTACTTTTCCTCAGTTCTTTATTTAATAAACTTAATGGAGATTAGATTAGATTAGATTAGATTAGAGTAGTACTTGTTCCATAGATCATGAATACGACACTTCGTAATTATGTGGTACGTTTCAGGTTAATAAAAGGTGGCTATACAAGATATTACATTACACAAAATATTACGTGACACTTAATATTTTTAATTTTTTTATGAGTGTTGGAGAAATTACCCACTTACTATATCCAGAAATTCATCTAATGAGTAGAAGGAGTTGCCATTAAGAAATTCTTTTAATTTCCTTTTAAATGCTATGTGGCTATCTGTCAGACTTTTGATGCTATTAGGTAAGTGACCATAGACTTTTGTGGCAGCATAATTTATCCCCTTCTGAGCCAAAGTTAGATTTAACCTTGAGTAGTGTAGATCATCCTTTCTTCTAGTGTTGTAGCCATGTACACTGCACTGTACAAATTTCATAAGTGAATATATATATATTGTGAGGCTACAGTGAAGATCTCTAGCTATTTAAATAAGTGTCTGCAGGATGATATTGGATGAGCTCCAGCAATTATTCTGATTACACGCTTTTGTGCAATGAACACTCTTTTACTCAATGATGAGTTACCGCAGAATATGATGCCATACGAAAGCAGTGAATGAAAATAGGCGTGGTAAGCTAATTTACTCAGATGTATATCGCCAAAATTTGCAATGACCCTAATAGCATAAGTAGCTGAACTCAAACGATTCAACAGATCCTCAGTGTGTTTTTTCCAGTTCAACCCCTCATCAATGCATACACCTAGAAATTTTGAATAAACCACTATTTCAGAATTCTCTCGCAAATGCGTCTGCACTACATGTTAGTGATGTGAGACCATATAAACTCTGCTGTGTTTTACCAAAACAGGGTAAGTTTTAACATGGCAACAAGAGAAATGTGTAGATTTTACTAAAAATTCGCCAGTAGTGACACTTCTCTGAAAGTTACAAATAACAAACTAGGCGAAAAAATATCGCTGCTTTTGTTGCATTTTCAGCAGAATTATTTCTAGATACTAATCAAAGCAGAAGTGATAGTGGGTCATTTTTAATGGTCACCATGCAAGTGTGGGCTTGCAGGGGCTCCACTAAACATTTACAACTACCGCTCTCCCGACGCGTGCCCCGGCGTATGCGTATCTGCCGGTCACAGTCTTCTGCACGAACTCTAGCTGCAGTATGGCGACATGTAAGTCAGAATAAATGAAACAAACGCGTTTCGTAGCGATATAAATACGTCTGGATTTTGGGGCAGTAGCGCTTCTCGTCGCCACAGTCCAGCAGCATCACCACAGCGCCGGAGACACACTGGACTGCGAGACAACTGAGCGTTGCCGGCAGCAGCCATGGATTCGAGACCGAGCTGTGCCTGCCGCTGCCAGCACTAAGTTCCTCAAAGGACTTGGCACCACAGCACTGACAACTTGCGTCCGCACCTACTGCCGCCAGCACTGAGTTCCCTCCCCGGGACATGATGCCACAGCTGCAACCGCTGTTCATTCCCGCCAGTGAGCAGCGGGTCCGATCCCTCACGCAGAAATCCTCACAAGCCTCTGCAGTGGCCATATATGGAGCCGAGGGGCCGTCCTAGGCGTCATCAACGACGGAGCAGGAGTGTGCAGCTGACATCGTGACCATGGCCTACAGTTGTTACCTGTCGTCGATGGACCTCCCGTCAGCACTGCGGGGTGCATACGCACCATTATCTCAGCAGCATGGAAGCCAGCGACGGTATATCAGTACCGGTCAGGGTCAACCGAGTGAGGCATGTTTTGCCTCCCCAAGCCATGATGGAGCATGTATCAATATTGAACAAAAGTCTTCTTTATTGTCAGCACTACACCCAGAGGAGCATTCGGCCCATCACCACTGCCACTCACCCACCCGAGTGCATTTGCACTCTTCAGACACAAAGGGTCGAGTGCTACAACAGCCCAAAAAGGCGGTAAAAACTCACCGAGTGCGTACGGTGGGAGCAGTTCTTAGATAACTCTGAGCTAGTTTCTTTTACCGATACATGGGCTCACTCAGTTAGCTTACAAGGAACATGAAGCAGAACGTTTATTACAAAATTCTTGGTAACCAAATCTAACCGTTTCTCTTTCATCTGCTTCACGATTAAGCTGCTTCCGTCTTCCAACACGACAACAGAGGTGTTCACAGGACTCTGCACTTTCATTCTTGGTTTAACGAACACTCAGGCACCGTAGCCCACCTTGCCTGGCCCCCTAGATCAACCAATACACAAAATGTCGGGAACTGTCGTGAACAGCGCGTGAAACGTAGCAATCAACATCCTCGGAGTTTACAGAATGAGATTTTCACTCTGCAGTGGAGTGTGCGCTGATATGAAACTTCCTGACAGATTAAAGCTATGTGCCGGACCGAAACTCGAACTCGGGACCTTTGCCTTTCGCTGGCAAGTGAACTTGGTCCGCAGGAGAGCTTCTGCGAAGTTTGGAAGGTAGGAGACGAGATTCTGGCAGAACTAAAGCTGTAAGTACAGGGTGTGAGTCGTGCTTGGGTAGCTCAGTTGGTAGAGCACTTGCCCACGAAAGGCAAAGGTCCCGAGTTCGAGTATCGGTCCGGCACACAGTTTTAATCTGCCAGGATGTTTCATCCTCAGAGTTTGGTAACTCTACGGAATCTAATCATCAAAGAGTGACTTCAGCTTACCTGAAGAAACTTGTGAACCCCGACTTCGGCGGACTGAGTAGCAGTAGCTCTGCTCCTGGCGGTGATACAAGGTCTTAGCGTGATGACTCCTGGGTATGACTAATTTATTATCCAACGTCCCTAGTTTATGGATTAAAAATAAGAAATGTGGGTGTCAGTCATTGTATGTAGGCAATGGCCAAGTTACTGAAATGCTTATTACAATTTTCAGGCAGAAATTAGCCTTTCAGACAATCCCCATACCCTTCTGAGCCCATCTGGAGACTCTCCGAGAAGAACTTAACCAAACTGCTAGTGATCTGTATGTCCATCTTTTAGAGACTGATGCAGGACTCGGCTGTTCGATAGAGGATGTCAAATTAAACACTTTTTAACCGTCAAATTTCCAAACTTATTTTATTTGGCAACTAGTTTCAGGGTTTTGCTACGCCATCTTCAGGCCCCTGAGCGACGTGTAGGAAGAATCTACCTCGGCTGTGATCAATACAGGGACCAGCAATATTGGTATTAGTTGATACTTGCTACAATGATCAGTGTAGCAAGTATCGACTAATACCAATATTGCTGGTCCCTGTTTTGATCACAACCGAGGTAGATTCTTCCTACACGTCGGTCAGGGGCCTGAAGATGGCGTAGCAAAACACTGAAACTGGTTGAAATAAAATAAGGTCGGAAATTTGACGGCTGAAAAGTGTTTAATTTGACATCCTATTGAAAACCATTAGTGACGTTGCATCTTATTTCAGGCATCATTTCTTTACCGTTTTTTCCACTATATCTGGACGCAACGTAAGGTGGATAATTTGCTGTCATGAGCTGTAATACAGAGTGGTATTGCAAAGCATAGGGAGGCCATTTGCACAGTCGGTAAGTGGCAAAGGAGAATGGTCGCGTCATTTATCTCTGTATGGCGCTAGTTGTGTATGCCGAACCGACCGTTGCATGAGAGTGTATCTAGCAGAGCTGTTATACACCCGGGGTAATCGACATACAGGCGTGTAACAGCTACTTTTTCTGTCTCAAATATTAACAACAAGAAGCCACTTTGAACATAATAAGTGGCAGGGGTCCTGTAGGATTTAGTAAAGGTCCTTTACTATTATTAAAATACTAGCTGAGTATCTGGCGTTGCCTAGGTATGTATTTATTCCAATTCTATTAGTCGGTCTCCTCCTTCTCACTCTCCCTGTCCATCCGCCCCTCCCCTTCCATTGTTTCCCCTTCGTCCAGCTGCACCATCTGCCTCTACCCATGTGCTCTTTCTCCCCTCTACTTCCATCATCTCCTACTACCCTCTCTCGTCCATCACCTCATCGTCCCTTTCTGTGTCCATTTCCACCTCCCTTCCATTTGTCCACAGTCTCCTCCTTCCTACCTGTGTCCATTTTCTCCTTTCCCCTCTCTGTCCGTCCATCTCTGAATCTCCCTTTTACCTCCACGTTATAGCCCCCACCCCAATAGCAGGTTGCCAGTTCTTACTCCCACAGTATTTATTTCCAAACAGTAAGTAATATGAATACCAAGTTTAACGGAAATCGATCCAAGGGTTTAGGAGGAGATTTTTACTCGTGGTTTACCCGGGTATGCACGTGTCACATGTATTTCATAAATATTTAACAAATTTCACAAATATTTGTAAACATTTTTCATCTATATCTCTAGCGAATTTCGCCCTCCAGTTTTATTTTCAGGCAGATCAATGTTTAAGACGCCATACCTCTTAGACTATGTGTCGCATAATGATATAATTTTACAAGTACATTAAGTTGTACATGCGAATATGGTCAGCAATATATGTTGCTAACAGAGTTAGTAATAAAGAAGTAACAAGTGGGAAGGTTGTGCCTGATGCATGAACAGCGATAATGTAATAAGCGATAAACTTTTTTCATTTCATCATTTCGTGGTGGGTGTTAGCGAGAAAAATTTTCCTATACGTTTGAAATTATGTGTAAAATTTGTTGAAAGCTACTAAGTGCTCTCAGTCTCAAATAGTTGGTGATCATAGTCTGGTTATTTACGAGTCGTCAAGTAAGCTTTGTGGTGTCACCGCCAGACACCACACTTGCTAGGTGGTAGCCTTTAAATCGGCCGCGGTCCGTTAGTATACGTCGGACCCGCGTGTCGCCACTATCAGTGATTGCAGACCGAGCGCCGCCACACGGCAGGTCTAGAGAGACTTCCTAGCACTCGCCCCAGTTGTACAGACGACTTTGCTAGCGATGGTTCAGTGACAAATTACGCTCTCATTTGCCGAGACGATAGTTAGCATAGCCTTCAGCTACGTCATTTGCTACGACCTAGCAAGGCGCCATTACCAGTTACTATTGATGCTGTAAAACATGTACCGTCAAGAGCGATGTTCACCAATTATGGATTAAAGTTAAGTATTCCAGCAGCTACGTACTTTTTTTACGAGTCTCAAATCCGTGTCCTGTTCCAGACCTCACGCCAGCCTGCGTGAGCTTAAACGCGTGCCTTTCGGCTTCCTGTCATAGTGGCTTGGCTGTCTTGCCAAACCACAACAAGCTTATTTTCCACCGTCATCCCCTTTGGGAGGCTGGTGGTTCTTGCTCCCAAAGTGGCTCCTCCCAGACCGTAAGTGAGATGTGCACCAAGTTTGATTGAAATCGATCCAGTTGTTTAAGAGGAGATACGGAACAAACACACATACATCCACTTTTATATGAGAAGAATAAGATTCACATTTCATATTGTGAAAATACGGCCTGTCTTAGTAACAAGGTGGTAGGTCACTTCTAATGGCAGCAAATAAAATGAAAATAACACGAGAGCGAGTAATTCTTTCCTTGCTGTCTCAAGTGAAGAAACAAGCTGAGTTTAGCTCAACTGCTCCTGCTTCACCATCCCGGCTATTCTGAGAAAGACACATTGAAGTTTAGTTTAGGAGCGGATCCTGCACATTTACTGAAATTCACTTAATATAGTTAAAGTACCAGAAATCAAAGATCAGAGTGCGCAGTGGTCAGTGCATCTGATTTCTTTGATGAAGACAGAGGTCCAATTCTGGGTAATATATATTGCGGTAGTGTTGAAACGGGATGTATTCAGTCTTGTGAAACCAAAGGAGGAGCTACTTGAATGGGAAGCAGGGGCTCTGAAGCTGACAAGGGCTGAGATGTGTTGATCCCAAGTCCTTCCACACCGCACCCTAATGCCCCTATTTGGCAGGGGGTGACACGGCGGCCGCGCGGCCTCCTGGGCGTGACCGCAGAGCTAGGCGGCACTCACCCTGAACTCGCCGCCGCTGCCGTCGTCCAGCTCGAGGACGTAGCCCTCGACGAAGGAGGTGGGCGGCGGCTGCCACGCCACCGTCACGCTGTTGTTCTCGGCGCTGCACTCCTCGGGGATGATGATGGGCGCCGCGGGAGCTGCCGAAACCAACACAACAATAAGTCAACTTCAACATTCACAGTGCACACTGGAAACACACAAGTGATATACTGTTACCGATTTACGCTGCACAATTGTAATAGTTTCTCTTGTTAACAAAACGGGACTGAGACCAAACGGGAAGTGTGCTTCATACTTTAATTTTAAATGAGCTACGAGCACGCTTCATGCATATAACCAAAAAAGGTGAAATCGTCTAGGTTGTCAGGACGCGTTGTGTTCTTCTTCATTCACTATCTGTTCAAAACTATCAGGACTACGTAATGGAGAATTTACCATTAGATGTTGGTTGGTTGATTCAGGGGAGAGGACCAAACGCGAAGTCATCAGTCACGTTGGGTTAGGAAAAGATGGGGAAGGAAATCGTCCGTGCCCTTTCAAAGGAACCATCCCGGCATTTGCCTGTAACGATTTAGGGAAATCACGGAAAACCTAAATCAGGATGGCCGGACGCGGGTTTGAACCGTAGTCCTCCCAAACCACTGTGATAACCACTGCGCCACCTCACTCGTTATCAATAGATGTCACGAGAGGCGGATCCGCCAGTGTAAAACCATGCACGGTGTATTACGGCATGAGATTGATCTCCGTGGCTAGGATACGGTTCCAAATAAAACGATAAATGCGGAAGGTTATTAACATATTTTATAGCATTGTGTTATGTGTGCTGTAGAGGAAAAGCTCGAAGACGATGACTGTTTCTATCAGCCTGACAATGTACTTCATAAAGCAAAATCAGTGGGAGAATGGTTTGTGACAAATAACAGTCCTGCAATGTACTACGGTGCCCAGAGCTCCGCCAGGAACCCAATGGAACATCTTTGCGATGAGTTGGAACGTCGTCTTCGCTCCAGACCCCAGCGTATTCTGGTTTCTGCACTTGAGGGACAATTGGCTGCCATTCCTCCACAGACATCCAGACCCTCACTGCAAGTTTCCCCAGCAGAATTCCAGCTGTCATAGAGCAATGGTCGGATACACTCCTTTTTAACATCTATTGATATGTGTTCGGATACCTTCGATCAGATAGTGTATTTCCTCTTCACCCATCTGGGGAGGGGTTTATTCTTCAGGATCTTCTGGTGCCCCCAGACAGCGCGTCGTGGCTGTGTAGAATACAAACATGCAGCACGGTGCTCTACGAGCAATAATATTTGTGTAAACATTTCTCCTCTTTTTCTCTACCTGTATCACTACCAATGACAACAGCTCAGCGACAATGGCCTGGAAAAATTTTACACAATAACTTCACTAGTTCAGAACATGCGCGGAAAAGTTAGCTTTCACATGACACTGTTGATTGAGCTAAACAGGTACACCACAATGTCATGAAGAAGGCGCCGGCAAACGGGTCGAGTCGTCGATTTGAAGGGAAGATATTTGAAGGGTAACACGTCTCAGCTAAACAACTTAGAAGAGTTTACCTTCTATGATAAACGACCACGGAAGATATAGACATATATAATCATAGAAATACTTCTGTAACACGCATACAAAAATTCTACAGCCAATGCCAAGGTATGTTGTGACTACAATTAGCACCGAAAGACAGGGCCACATGATTCAAAAGCGGACCCCTGTAGAATCAACAAACAAGCATTTTGTAACTGAAGTCGGCTTTTATTTAACATTGATTTGTCTTGCACAGTAGAGGCTGAAATCATTTGTATCGCGGATTCCATGATATATACACTTTTTCTTTGTTATCTTTATCCTGATTCCACATCTATACATAGAAGCTCTCATTTACCTTGAGCACCCCTAAAAGTCTTTTGTTGAGAGGCAGCATAAAAGTTGTATCGACCAAACGCTGTTTAACTGCCAGGGTAACAATAACCAATATTTCTTAAAAGACATCATAGTCGCCGTTGACTGTATAAAATATTTATCGTTACTATTGCAATTTCGGCCTTATGGCCATTTTCAAGTAACACTGCAAAGTTACTGCAGTGTTACTTGAAAATGGCCATAAGGCCAAAATTGCAATAGTAGCAATAAATATTTTATACAGTCAACGGCGACTGTGATGTCTTTTAAGAAATATTATGTGACTGTGAATCCCAACCATGAGAAGTTAATTAACCAATATGATTGCCTTTCTCGTAACTTTGTTTGTTATGAAGATACGTATAGAAGTGGGTCTTTTGCAAATAGCACCGTACGTTTTTTATTTGGTATTCCATCAGTTCAGAAACGCATCATAACGTTCAATTCACGTAAACATGACTTGTTGGAGACGTTACACAAAACAGACTTTTACTCCCCTGTTGTGGCACGCAGAACAGATAACCGGGATGACGTAACTCCTCCACTTGCAGGAGTTGACGCACAAATCGAGGTCTGTGTGAGTACTACGTACACCAACGAAGAGAGGGTAGAAATCATATTGATCTGTGATGAATGTAAGATGGCAAAATACTTAATTGCGCCAATATTTTCGTATTTACAACACGGTACATGTAGTACAGTGCTGTAGTATAGTACTGTAGTACGCTGTCCAGTCGCCTTGTCAAAAGATCGAATAATTACCTTTTACAGCGCGGGCCGCACAATAAACCTGGGTTCGGTGTGGGGCGGCGGTGAGGTGGGTGGATTGCTGTGGCCCGGTGGGATGGTAAAGCACTGAGGGCTATGGCGGGACGAAGTCTCCCCGTCGTTTCTACGTCCCCGTCTCCATGCACACATACATCGGTGTATGAACCAGGTGCCTACTGCGGAGGCCCATACGCAGCGACGTTCGCTGAATGGTAGTTGCGGAAACACTGTTGATAGTCTATTGATCGATCAAGGTGGTCAGTTGCGCGTCTGTTCACCCATACACATGTCCTCAGCTGCCGTTCACCCTGTCATCTACGGCCCGTGGTGTACCACGGTTGCCTCGGCGCCGGTTTTCGATAGCGGCATTTTGACACGCACGGTATACTTTGACCGGCGTTTAGGAAACGCTTCCATCTTTGACCCAAAAGCCAATGCTCATGCCCTTTTCGACGTCAGATAAATCGCTCCGTTTCGGCATTTCGACGATGTCTGCACTGTTTCCGCGTACTCACGCCACGCTTTATATACCCTCCACTGCTAGTGCTACCATCTGCCGTCGCTGAGTGGTTATTGTACGTTGACCTCAAACATGGGCGGTTGTCACATTAACGTGACTGGAACATGCACTTTAAAAGATACGCTGTATGCAGGAAATGCTGTCCTGGACTAAAAACTGCATCATTACTTTTCTCTTATTGTGGCTGAAGACAGGCGTAATGCTGCTAAGGAAGTCTACACAGGGCGATTTCCTGACTAGAACCCATCTTCCCAACCAACGATGATATTCTCGTCTTGTAGTGGCGTTTCAACAAACTGGGAGTTTCACCCAAAGGCAACGAGATCGTCGTAGCTCTATCAGGGATGGAGCCGCCTAAGTCATCTGTTCTCGCTTCTGCTGCATTGAATACACTCGTGAGCACTCTACTGCTTGACTAGGAGACTGGCATTCCTAAAACCATTGTACGTCGCTTTCTAACACGTTACCAGTGCCATAGTTAGAGGGTTCTTTCACATTAATGCGACCACCGTCTATGTTCGAAGCCAGCGGGCAATATGGCAGCAGTAGCAACGGAGAGTATGTAAAGTTTATGGCGTGGGGCGGAAGGGGGGAGGGGGGAGAGGACACGGAGAAGATTGCAGTGGTTGTCTTGACGCGAAAATGGAGCGATTTATAAGGGGTGAATGACGGCTGCAGCAGAGATGTGTACGGGCGAATAGACGCGCTACTTTCGAGCTAATGACCACTAAAGTGAACAATGGGGCTATCAACAGTATCTCCCCAATGACCGATCAGTGAACGTTGTTGGGTATAGGTCTCGGCAGCAGCCACCTGGTTCATGCACGCAAGCTGACTGCTCTTCATTGGCGGTGAAACCTGGAATTTGCACACCATTACCGCAACTAGACTTCCGTTGAGTGGCGAGAGGTGGCCTTTCCAGATGAATCACATTTTGTCGTCCATCCGACAGATCGTCTTTGCCAAGTACAACCCTGCAACAACCTTCAGATGGGTCCAGGCCGGAGGAGGAGGTGTTCCGCTCTGGGTATTTTCTTCGTGGGATACCCTGGGTGACCTCGTCATTCTGAAAGGCACAATGGATCAGCACATGTTTGCATCCACCCGTGGGGACCAAGTACATCCCTAAATGCAATTTGTTTTTCCTCGGCAGGTTGGCATTTACCAGCAGGCAATGCAGCGTGCCACGCAGCTCGCAGTGTACGTGCGTTGTGCGAACAGTACCAGGATAACTTCCTGGCAGATTAAAACTGTGTGCCCGACCGAGACTCGAACTCGGGACCTTTACAGAAGCTCTCCTGCGCAGGAGAGCTTCTGTAAAGTTTGGAAGGTAGGAGACGAGATACTGGCAGAAGTAAAGCTGTGAGACCGGGAATGAGTCGTGCTTCGGTAGCTCAGTTGGTAGAGCACTTGCCCGCGAAAGGCAAAGGTCCTGAGTTCGAGTCTCGGTCGGGCACACAGTTTTAATCTGCCAGGAAGTTTCATATCAGCGCACACTCCGCTGCAGAGTGAAAATCTCATTCTGGAAGTACCAGGATAAGTTTACCGTACTGCCCTGGCCACTAAACCCAACGATTTAAACCCAATCGAGAATCTGTTAGACTATCTCGATCGGCCCGTTCGCGCCTTGTAACTTAGCGCAGCTGGGCAAGACACTGCAGTAGGCATGTTTCTACATCCGTGTCAGTACCTTCCAGAACCTCACTGATTCTCTTCCTGCTCGTCCGCGCTGCAAGAAGTTGTTATTCAGGCTTTTGAGAGGGGTGCTATTAACGTGACTGGACCTTGTAATTGCATGGGAGTCGTTTCCAGAATCATATATAGTTCTGCCAGTGGACACAGAAGGAAATCCGCACTAGTCAGAACACCGTCTCCGATGTTGTTTTTGACAATGAATGTTCCTTCCGAAACAAAGAACAGGTACAAACAAAGAACGTACATTATTGGTCGAGTGAAAACATACTTTGGGTTAAGAGGTGAACATCAACGTCAATGGCGAGATAATGTCTTGAATGAGATGCTCAGTACGGTACTGTTATTATCGGCCCTTATTTCACTTATGGCAACTTGAACGGCGGGGCATACGCTAACTGTCTCACGTTAACTCTTCCTCGTCTTCTGGATGAAAAGACTTTAAGATCAAGAATGCTTATGTGATACCAAAACGGTGGATGTCCAGCACATAATGAATTGTGTGTATGGCGTTTTCTGAAGCGAAAGTAAACTGGCAGACTGGTAGGTCGTAGAGGAACAGTAATTGGCCTTGTTACTTGTTAGTCTCCTGACGCTACTCCTCTTGGCTTTTTCCTGAGGGATGCGATATTCCAAAGACTCCAGAGACGATGGAGGGAAGTATCGTGATAGCTTCTACATAATTCGCTACACCAAGCAAGACTGAAAGCAGGGATGAATTCTTTCATCCCTCGCTTGGACCAGTGAACCACCGTCCATGATCACCACTTTTCAGCACCTTTCTACCACTTCGTGTCCGCAGTGGTTTACAGTACTACAAAGTGGTACTAAAGATCGTCGTTTCTGTTTCTTATTATATAGAATGTTTTGAATTTGTAATACGTTGTCGAACATGTGCTGAGGGGGGAAAATGGAATGCTAACTAAAAAAGTAGGGTGCTGCTTGAAAAAGATGTACAATTGTTCATATCCTCATAACGAACAAAGAGGCAAGAGATACAATGATGCTGGTTATCGTCCCCCTGGAAGCTAAACAATATCTGCGTGGTACATTCGTTATTTTGCTTCTTGGCAAAAAGTTATTCCGGGTGTTCAAGATCGATGTGACAGCCCGCATATTCTTTGCAAACCACTACGCAGAACTCAGTGGAGTGTGTCGTGTTTCAGTATCAGCTACTCCTTGTTTTAGTCGACTCCACTATCGGGTGAGCGAAGTGGCTGTTGCTCGCCTCAGTAGTCGCACTAATTTGTTTTATTTCCTTATTTCTACACCAATATTAACCAAACCTTAGTTTTGCGAGATATTTTTCTCAGATCAGATGTATTGACAATTTTCACCGTAAACCCCACCACATCTGTTTAATTTTGGTCCTACTATTCGAATAGCCCTTAACTGAAAGCTTCCCATTTGCTGAAAAGTACAGATCCACTACTTCAAGTATGATGGATGTCCGTTTTTCCATTATGCTGTCTAAAGAAACGACTGAGCCTTTTTTTCACAACTGTAGTTTCTCCTGAGTCCCATACAAATATTGACATGCCCTAATCCTAGAATGACGTGAAATATGATCGGTTCTTCGTGTCTCGTCCTACCCAGAATAAAGCTTATCGATGATGTCATTCCTCTCTCTCTCTCTCTCTCTCTCTCACTCACTCACTCTCTTTGTGTGTGTCTGTGTGTCTTGTGATCACATAGCCTTCAGCAGTGAAGCCTTTGAAGGAGGGTCATGTTGCTTACGTCTGCATCTCCGGTGCTAATCCCCGACCGATACATATCGCCTTACGAGCGATGAGCCGACGCCACAGCTGCGACCCTGGCGGCGGCGGCCGGAATCACCGGAAGACTGCCGGCTCTGTATACGACCTCTAGCTCTCTCGCCTTCACGGTCGTTGACCTCTTGTCGATGTCTTGGGGAGGTCATTAGCACCAGTCAGAAGGTGCTCCTCATCTCTGTGTGTTTTTATGTGTGCGACAGAGCGACTGCGGCGATACATCATTGAACTGGATGTTCTGCGCTCCCGTACAAGTCATAGTGTCAAGCTTTTGGTGACACCACCAAAGCAGATTCATCTGCGCTCCTTTTGGGGGTGCTACCCAAGCCGATGCAAAGCTATGACACTAAAAAAAAGTGCTTTAAATCTCTGGTACGTCGGCCACCAAACAATAAATACGCCAAAAACAAGCTTTGTTTTATCATGTGGTATGCTGTTAGAGGAGAGAAAAACGACTGAGCCACATAATCGGATGAATCTTTAATTACAATAATAAAAGATACAGGGTTCGAGAATATTAATCTGTGGTAGTCGAGTTCTAAGTTCAAATGGTGGGAATGCCTATTTTTGATGAAACAAACTGTCTTGTGCTACCTAAATACTCGGCCCAATCATATGAATGTGACAAACGCTTACGTTCGACGTCAACGTGCAATAATCACTCACAGATGATAGGTGGCACCACTAGCAGTGGAGGGTACATAAAGCGTGTCTGGAGCGCGGAAAACAGTGAACTCGTTGTCGTATTGCGGAAATGAAGCGATTTGTCTGACGTCCAAAAGAGCATGATCATTAGTTTTCGGGCCAAGGTTGGAAAAAATTACGAAACGGCTAAGTTACTAAACTGATCGCGTGCCGCAAAGGCAAAAGAGTTCCATGCATGACAAAATGGCGCTATCGGAAATAGGCAGCGATGGAACTGTGATGGAACATGGGCCATAGATAACAAGGTGAATGACGGCAGCGGAGACGTGTACGGGCGAAACGACGTGCAGTTGTTGACCAGCGGACCGCCCAAATGAACCAAGAAGCTATCAACAGTGTCTCCTCAATGACCGTATAGTGAAAGTTGCAGCGTATGGGCCTCTGCAGCAGGCCCCTGGTTCAAAAATGGTTCAAATGGCTCTGAGCACTATGGGACTTAACATCTGAGGTTATCAGTCCCTTAGAACTTAGAACTACTGAAACCTAACTAACCTAAACACAAAACACACATCCATGCCCGAGGCAGGATTCGAACCTGCGACCGTAGTAGTCACGCGGTTCCGGACTGAAGCGCCTACAACCGTACGGCCACCGCGACCGGCCAGGCCCCTAGTTCATGCACCCGTGCTCACTACTGTTCGTTGGCGATGAAGGCTGGAAGTTGCTCACAATTACCGCTACTGTACGTCCACTGAACGGCGAGAGGTGGGCTTTTCAGATGAATCACATTTTATGTTCCACATGACAGACGTACGGCCCTGCAACAGTCGTCGGAAGTATCCAGGCCAGTGGGCATTCCCTGGGTAATCTTGTGCTTCTGGAAGGAGCAGTGAATCAATACAAATATGCAAGTATCCTTGGAGACAATGTCCACAGCCACATGCAGTTTGTTTTTCCGCGCCACGATGTCATCCACCCCTAGGACAATGCAACGTGTCACATAGATCGCAGTGTACGTGAGTTCACTGTACTCCCCTGGCCACCAAACTCCCCGGATTTAAGCCCAATCGAGAATCTGTGGAGCCACCTCGACCAGGCTGTGCGCTCCACTGATGTTCAAACGTGTGTGAAATCTTATAGGACTTAACTTCTAAGGTCATCAGTCCCTAAGCTTACACACTATTTAACCTAAATTAACCTAAGGACAAACACACACACCCAAGCCAGAGGGAGGACTCGAAACTCCGCGGGGACCATCCGCACAGTCCACGACTACCGCGCCTTATGCGCGCCACTGATCCTCAATCGAGAAACGTAGCTCAGTTGAGCATTGCACTGGTGTCAGCATGGCTCCTCATCCCTGTCAGCACCTTCCACAGCCTCACTGACTCCCTTCCTGCACGACTCGCAGTGGTCCGCACTATAAGAGGTGTCTATTCAGGCTTTTGGCAAGTGCCTTATTTAATGTGACTGGGCAATGTATTATGCCATTACTGCCAGGGCGTTTTTACGTACATCGTAAAACTTTCAATTTTGCTAGTAAGGTGTGCGATGAAACTGAATCACATGCTTTGCTCGTATCATTCAAAACATGCGATACCAAGTTCTTACTTAATCTCAGAAGCTGTTAATGCCTCATCAATAATATCTGTAACAGCTGTGGTGATAAACCATCGTTTTTTGGAAACAAAACTGATATGGCCACAGCTTGTGCTACACAAAATAGCTACTTAATGAGCTTTTGACTAGTGTTGCTTCACGATGTTGCCTTTGTAATGTTAAGTATAAGACAGAGGACTACAAAAAGTTTTCTACCCTGCAGCAGTACTGGGCCAAGGGCATATCTCACCCAAACCCCCCCTCCAATACCAATCATAACGTCGGACTTAGTACTACAATGATGCTTCCGGCTACTAGACAACCTACTCTGAAAATACCATTTGTGTGGAGATCTTCAAAGCGATCTGGAACACATGCCGCTTTTAAATGTGGCAGTGAAACTTCTTGGCAGATTAAAACTGTGTTCCGGAACGAGACCCTAACTCGGGACCTTTGTCTTTCCCGGTCAAGTGCTCTACCGAAAGACTTACCGAAGTACGACTCATGGCTCGTCCTCACAGTTTCACTTCCGCCAGTACCTCGTCTCCTAGGAAGGTAGGAGACGAGATACTGGCAGAAGTAAAACTGTGAGGACGGGGCGTGAGACGTGCATGGGTAGCTCTGATGGTAGAGCACTTGCCTGCGAAAGGCAAAGGCCCCAAGTTGGAGTGTCGGTCCGGCACACAGTTTTTATCTGCCAGGAAGTTTCATATCAGCGCACACTCAGCTGCAGAGTGAAAATCTCATTCTGGAAATGTGGCATTTATGGTAATCAAAGATATCAGCCAGATTCAGAGTTTAGGTCGAGAACCATAAGAGAATGAATCTGTGAGTAGCCGGCATACGTACAGTACGACACCTTAACCCTATTGATGTGACAGATTTAAAAGGATTATGAAATCAAATTGCTCACAAGTAATGTGCGGGAAAATGTTTCACATAGCAATAAAATCTGTCTTCATCCTATACTTTGACACATCTCAGTCGCCACACAAATGGACAGGGCAGACCATTGAGGGACTCTCGATTCGTTAGAGTAAGATCCTAGAGTGGACTGATTCAACGACATTCCTAACTAGAAAATTAGAAATTTAACAGAGTGAATTTACAGCTACGTAAAAAATTTTATGGTGCTAATATACTGCGTTTTCCAAATTCTACTGAAAGCATATACCAATACAACATCATTAGCAGTGAGTGAAAAAGTGCTTCCTATATTTTATTTCGATAAATAAATAAATAATATCAATGAAAATTTCAAGACATACTGAATTCCAAATATGATACACAATTACTCCTAGAAGAAAAGTTCATCAGGAGTGTGATTACCAAATGATATCACATTTCCTCAAAATGATATGCACTCACACTGCATACTTGTACGCTACAGACTACAGCTACGTGTTAGTGCAGACAAGAGAACATTAGTTTACCTGCAGGAAGCCTCTCCTCTCCTTCCGCGGCAGCTGCGGCCCAGAAGAGAAGAAAACAAACACACATTATAGAAAGGAGGCAGTAAAGCGACAGGTGCGAGAGAGGTCATCATGCGTAGCAAAGAACTAGAAAGAAACTGCGTAGCAGATCAATTTCAATCATAAAATTATCGCTTTGCGCTTCAAGTGCGACGAGTGACTGGATGTAGTTTATATGATAATAACGACATTAGTGTTGGTATAGACCAGTTGTTCCAACTTCTGTGAAACCATTACTCCTCAATGCAATCAGATATTCGATATTACCCCCATAATCTTGACTATTAGTACCTAACCACACTACAGAATGAAAAAGAATTTTCTTTGAATACTTCCATTTTTAAAATAAATGAAGACAAATGATATTTAGTTTTGGGTTATTCTATTATACCACGAACTAATAAACCAGTGAGACAATTGGTACTGTTCCGTTCTAATAACTTTCTTTAATAGAATTTTAAAGCAGTTTTCAGCGCATTGCCAATGCTACCTTCAATTCCTCCTCAACAAAGAAAGTTAACTATTCATATTGGGGGCAGACACTTGTAACAAAACATGACCTTCTGCACCACTCATCTCCATGGCGGCACGTGCTTCGCCCACACCCTGCTTCTCCCTTTAAAACCAACCAAATTAAAATGTGTCCACCATACTTAGGTCTACTGTGTGTAATCGCTTCACTGTTGGACTCTTTACTACCGAACTGAAAGAAATTACGACTGACATTAATAATAATAATAATAACAATAATGTGTATTCTCTACAGCAATGCGGTATCCATCTCATAGTTACTGTTGTGTTGTCAATTAGTTCGTTTGTTGTTGCAAAGTGAACAATAAAGCAATTCGTAGTGTATTGTGGAAACTACCTACAATGAGGAGAAGGAATTTTCATGAGACATTTAGGCGTTTGTGAAGTCCAGGGTGTTTCACAATTCATGTTATACACTTATAGCAGTTGTAGGCCGAACTTAGTAGATCAAGTTTTACATAGGGACCAATATACGGAAACGTCATCCAAGGAGACTATAGAAAGTCAAAGCTATAGGCTCCGGCACCAGTAAATGAGTGTGTGTATATACAGAGTGATTCAGTGATGATGAAGGATAAATGTATTAATTTGAGGTAAGGGTTCCTGTACTGGAAACGAACGAGTCGAATGTTGTAAGCTAAATCCGTTCTGATATGTCTGACAGAGGAATACAATTACTGCTAGGACTATAGGGTAGTAGTAAGGACCAAGAAAAGATAAAATGTCTCAAAAACATAGGCTCTACGATGCATATCGTAAGAGCTATGAGCAAGTGTTCAATTGAGAAGGTTGTTTCACAGCATCGAAGATGAACAAATACTTGTAGCTCCTCAGGTCTGCTTTAGAGCCATGTTTTCTAGACATTTTGCTTGTCTTGGTCCATACCACCACTTGTGAAAGTTGCATACCTTACATTCTTAGCAACAATAGAATCGGTACATGTATTCACCTGTCAGAGGTATCAGAATAATATTCGATTGTAACTTTCGACACACTCGTTTCCGAACCCGAGAACCTTACCTCCAATTGATACCTTTATCATTCTCCATCATCCTAGAAAGTTTGATAACATCACGGATTCACCCTTTATATGTAAATAGATTAACAGGCGCCGGCACCTGTAACTTTGATGCTCTGCAGCATTGTTGGATGACGTTTGCGGTCTTGGGTTCCTATGTAAAACTTTATCTACTGAGTCCCCTCTCCAGCCTCTATAAGCATGTAACATGAATTGTGAAACAGCCTGTGTTTACACTGAAGCGCCAAAGAAACTGATATAGTCATGCGTATTCAAATACAGAGATAAGTAAACAGGCGGAATACGGCGCTGCGGTCGGCAACGCTTGTATAAGACGACAAGTGTCTGGTGCAGTTACATCAGTTACTACTGCTACATTGGCAGGTTATCAAGATTTATACTGAGAAAATTCAAGGAGTTGTAGAGGGCGTTTTGAGCAATAAATTAAGGATGCGAACGCAAGTCCCGAAACGTGGTCCAACACCATTACAGAGCGTCCAAGCAATCGGGACGAACACTTACCGCTAGGCAAGTAAACGTGTGTCGGTGTCAACAGACCGAAAGTGGAACTTAAGGTATTGGACCTGATGGAATTTCAGATGTTATAGTCTCACATAAATTAGTTAACGTTTGACAGTGAGCGGGCTTGGCTTATCCACCAGCAGTACACGTGGCACTGTCGGCTAGCACTGTGTTACCCCTTTCTCTGCGCAAAGCATAGTGTTCGCTAGTTCTCGAAGCTGTTTTCGATGTCAAATTGTGCGGAATCCATGGGGAGCAGACGTATTTCACAGTGGTGTTACAGTCGGCGCACGAGCGATGGGACACAGCATCTCCGAGCTAGAGATGGGCTTTTCCCTTAAGATTATCTCGAGAGTGTACCTTGGATATCAGGAATCCGGCAAAACATCAAATCTTCGACATCGCTACGGCCGGAAAAAGATCCTGCAAGAACGGGACCAATGACAGAAGTGCAGGCCTTCGGCAAATTCCTGAAGATTTCAACGCTGGGTCATCAACAAGTGTCAGCATGCGAACCATTCAACGAAGCATCATCGATATGGGATTTCTGAGCCGAAAGCCCACTCATGTACCCTTGATGACTGCACGACACAAAGCTTTACCCTCGCCTGGGCCCGTCAACACCCATGTTGCCTGGTCGGACGAGTCTCGTTTCAAGTTATATCGAGCTGATGGACGTGTACGGGTATGGAGACAATCTCATGAATCCATGGACCCTGCATGTGAGCAGGGGACTGTTCAAGCTGTTGGATACTCTGCAACGGTATGGTGCGTGTGAAGTTGGAGTGGTATGGGACCACTGATACGTCCAGATACGGCTCTGACAGGTGACACGTACGAAAGCATACTGTCCGATCACCTGCATCCATTGATGTCCATTGTGCATTCCGACGGACGGCAGTTCCAGTAGGAGAATGCGACACCTCACACGACCAGATTTGCTACAGAGTGGCTCCAGGAACACTCTTCTGAGTTTAAACACCTCCGCTGGCCACCAGACTCCCCAGACATGAACATTATTGAGTATATCTGGTTGGTTGGTTGGTTGGTTCGGGGAAGGAGACCAGACAGCGAGGTCATCGGTCTCATCGGATTAGGGAAGGACGGGGAAGGAAGTCAGCCGTGCCCTTTGAAAGGAACCATCCCGGCATTTGCCTGGAGCGAGTATATCTGGGATCCCTTGCAACGTGCTTTTCAGAAGAGATCGTACTCTTACGGATTTATGGACAGTCCTGCAGGATTCATGTATCAGTTCCTTCCAGCACTACTTCAGACATTAGTCGAGTCCATGCCACGTCGTGATGTGGCACTTGTGCGTACTTGCGGGGGCCCTACACGATATCAGGCAGGTGTGCCAGTTTCTTTGGCTCTTCAGTGTATCTCGTTTTTACTGTCATACATGCATGGTACGAAGTATGGGTGTAGTGGGTGGAATACGAAAGGAAGACATTCGTACATTTGTTTCACGAACTGTAACCTCAACCATGTTTTGTTACACAATGAAAACAAAGGGATTATTGGTAACGTATGTAATCAGGATTTGAGTTTCATGAAATAGTGATAACAGTAATGATCTTTTTAAAAAAATTAATTTCGTTACTGAAACAGAACTGAATTTTTGTTTTCTCTCCTCAGAAAATAACATTTTCCCCCTGGGGGCTGTTACCCTCAAGTTGGGAATCACTGGTGGAGACTATTGTCTACTAAGACAATTTGAAATACCTGGAGCAGCTAACAGTTAAACACTTGTTTCTGTAGACAGGACTTTTCCCATCTGGTGAATATTGGCTGTCAACAGTGGGATTCAAACCCAGACTCCAGTCTTTCGCTTGATTTATTCTTGCAGTTGAGCTATACGGGCAGTCCTGGCAGTAATGCAGGCTTCGTTGGAGATGTTCTGTAAACTTTGCAGGGGAAGGAAGGAGGTTTTGCTGATTTTAAATTGGTGATACGATCGCTGAGGCGTGAACTGAAACGGATCTCGTCTGCGAAAGGCACGTTCCTCTCTCTCGTGACGAAAATGTCGTCTATAGTAATAAATTTAAGAGTTAAGTAAACTTTTCTAAAGGAGGAGATACAAATTTATGGGAGTAGGAAACGCCACACACTTCTTAATGAACAGAGTGAACTAACGACCAGTGCCTATTTTTCGTTATACAAGAAGCTGCTGCAGGTTTTATAACCTGGTACAGATATGCTCCTCCGTCTACTGCACACATTTTTCTTGTCTCGGTTTCGGCGAATCTATTGTGCCTGCATTCTTTTTATCCTGGTCTGATATGCTGCTTACAGTCCGCTTATTTATCTATTGTACATGTTACAATCCGCTTTTGAGCGCTACCTTTTACGATACATTTTAACGATAGCTCAATGTCATACTTTTTTCAGCCGTGGAGCTTTTATTAATTTCATTACTCACTCTGTCCATTTTCATTATGCGTCAGCTCCGTGCCGCCGCAGTTCCTCGGATCTGATTTTGGTATGCCTACTGTGCCGGCGACTTTTTTATCGTTTGACAAGCTGCAGTCAGTGTACTTGATTGTAATGCATATGGCGCATACACTTATTTGCAGCTACCCTTTAGAATTTAAACTAATACTTCTCTTTTGACCCACGGTATAACTCTTGGTCCCTTTTAATTGTATTTTAATGAATTCGCTTTATGTGTACGCAGACGTAGTGTAAGATCACATTTCTAACTTTGTATTATGCCTTGGCATACTGTAGTCGCCCAATTACGTCTAGCGCCCAAGCCTCCTTAGCTGTTTGCACGGTGTTGCAACCACAGCAGGCGACGACCCGACTTGTGTGGTACTATTTTATCATAATTTCAGTCTGTGTCACAATGCCACTTACGGCTATTTATTTTAAGTGCTTTCTCTGTTAACTTCATGAAGTCTATGTATATTACGATACGGCTTCTTACAAAAAATGGTTCACATGGCTCTGAGCACTATGGGACTTAACATCTGTGGTCATCAGTCCCTTAGAACTTAAAACTACTTAAACCTAACTAACCTAAGGACATCACACACATCCATGCCCGAGACAGGATTCGAACCTGTGACCGTAGCGGTCACGCGGTTCCAGACTGAAGCGCCTAAAACCGCACGGCCACACCGGCCGGCGGCTTCTTACAGTTGATAGCCTATCATTATGTACATTTTTATACCACTTGCACACTTTCTCTATTTAGATCAATCTGAGTATAATCGGAGTGATCGAAACCGCCAACTGAATTAACAAATACACTCTACGATAAAAAAGAAAGAAAAACGAAGCACAATGAATAATTTACTCGAATTTAATCGGAAATCGGGAGGTGAGAGGTACAGGTATAGACAAACAAATTCTTAAAGTATCAGAAAAATTGATAATTTATTCAAGGCAAAGAGCTTAACATACTGAGCAAGTCACATATTGAACAAGTCACTTCTCGCCCTTATGCAAGCAGTTCTTCGGCTTGGCATACATTGAGAGAGTTATTGGATTTGCTCCTGAGGGATATCGTGCCAAATTCAGTCCAATTGAAGGGTTAGATCGTCAAGATTCCGAGATGGTTGGAAGGCCCTGCTCATAATTCTCCAAACTTTCTCAAAAGGGGCGAGATCTGGCGATCTTGTTGGCCAAGATACGGTTTGGAAAGCACCAAGGCAAGTGGCTGAAGCTATCGCCGTGTGCGGGCGGTCATCATTTTGTAGAAATGTAAGCCTGGGACGGCTCGCAATGAAGACGTAGACTATCGTCGATCTACCGCTGTGCTGTAAGGGTGCCGCGGATGGTAACCAAAGGGGTCCAACTGTAAAAATAAATGTACCCAAAACATCATTTCTGGTTGGCGGGCCGTATAGTGGATGACAATCAGGTTGGTACCTCACCGCTGCCGGGGGCGGCCTGAAATCTCATTGACTGGAGTAGAATTTTCTTCGGTGATGAGTCCCACTTCGTACTGAGTGCCGATGATCACTGAAGACATGTCTGGAGACACACCATCCAGCGGTGGGATGCCAACAACGTGTTAAAGGAAGGCGGCACATCACTAACACAACACACATTATCATGAAGACTGTAGTGGAACCTCGCTTATGCTGCCCTTATTAATACGCGTCTCCGATTCCACAGTAACTGTACAGTATTCGATACTACGGAAGTAAAAGTAGAAGCAATCGACGACAACTATTAAATTTTAATTCAGTCCGCCACAATACACAGGTCCTCGCTCGGTGTCAGTTAACAAGTTGACACTGAGTTGTTCAGAACTGTATTGCCCCTTCCCTCCCCCCCCCCTCCCCTGGTTCCTGCGAGTGTAAAAGGACCCCGCAGGGAAATATGATGGTAGTGCCAATGGAAAAAAGGATGGATAAAAAAAACATTAAAAAACATTGTTGCTGACTTTGGTTTTGGAATTTCAGTGGTGTCTGATCGAAAGAATCACATCCCTGGACGTTCAGATCAGCTGTTAAGGAAATAAATGACCAGCTGCGTAATGACGATGAGCTTAGGTACGGTGTGATTTCTGATGACATAATTATCGCCGTTTGTTCATGTACAGACAATGCGGATAACTATAATTAGTTGACGGTTGGCTCTCAGTCTGAAGACGTTATAACGGATACAGAGGCAACAACGCAGCTGGAAAAAGACCAGTAATGGCCTACTTGAAACGCCAGGCGAAACCAACTCTGGGAAAATTAATCCTGGCAAAGTGCCTGCGTGATTCTGTTGCTCAATAAGAACTTACCGATTACTTACGTGTGTAAAACTCATGTGCTTTATTTTCAATATCAGGACAAAATGTATGTGAAAAATGCGTAATTTGTGTCCTCAACTGATAATCAACGTAAAGTGTGTATTTATGGCATTTCGCTCACACATTTATATGTTTATTCAGAATTTCTGGATTATTCGGATAACAGTAGCACCGAATGATGCGTAGTCTGAAAGAAAAAGCAAATGGGTCGAAATAAAGAACCAGGGTTACAGGCACACAAGCATTACTTGTACTAGTTTATGCCCTGGGTAACGCCTCTCCCTCATGTAAGCACTATGTTTTTCATTTCAAAAAATACGCGCTTGATAGTCGCTGAGCCATACGCATAAAAACCTTATTCAGTGAACTCTACCGTAAAACGCCCAGATATTACTCATGAATGCCGAATGAGCATTTAAAAGAGGAAGTAATGAGCTGTTGGCTCAAGCAAACAACGAAGGGATTAGGCAGCACCGCAGAATGCGGTGTAGAACAGAAGCTCGGACAGTAAGTTATCTGAAAAGCGTGTTCGATTTAGGAAACTGGCTGTAATTATTTACATTTTGGTGGACAAATGGTGGCGGGACAGGGGGAAGGAGAGAGAGAGAGAAAAAAGTTTGTGTATATATATATATATATATATATATATATAGTGTGTGTTTGTGTGTGTGTGTGTGGCCGGCCGGAGTGGCCGAGCGGTTCTAGGCGCTACAGTCTGGAAGCGGGCGACCGCTAAGGTTGCAGGTTCGAATCCTGCGTCGGGCATGGATGTGTGTGATGTCCTTAGGTTAGTTAGGTCTAAGTAGTTCTAAGTTCTAGGGAACTGATGACCTCAGAAGTTAAGTCCCATAGTGCTCAGAGCAATTTGAACCATTTTGTGTGTGTGTGTGTGTGTGTGTGTGTGTGAGAGAGAGAGAGAGAGAGAGAGAGAGAGAGAGAGATGGGAAAGGGGAAAGAGAGTGAATGGAGAAAATGGGTCGTGTGAATGAAAGGAAGATGCTCGATCCTAGTCTCGATCGGTTACTATGCGAGATTTTGTTCGCAAACCTTTATAAAACGTTTCTCAGCGTGGAGTCTGCCACATTAGCAGAGTTTGTAGGAATTACGGGAGTTCGCAAACACGCTTCCCTCTGACTTCTACTTTTCCCAGCACGTTCGCAATCCAAGCTGCAATAATCGTCTTGTGTTGTTGCTGTTCTTCTTACGTGTGTGCTTGCTATGAAAATAGGCCGAGGAATTCCGTCTTACGCCAGACACCTTTTCACTTTCGTTTTACCCAGACACTGTAAACAAATCATGTATAATATCTTACAATTATTCATTCACAGTTGTAAATATTTTGTACCAAATGTTTCTCTAAATGTTAATATGTAACAACAATTTTACAGTAATAAAATAAAAAAAGCCACTGAAGATAGCACGAAATGTGAGGAAACACGTCTGGGTAAAACGAAACTGAAAATATGTCTTGCATAAGGTGGAACTCCTCGTTCTGCAAAGCTGCAATTTTTCTGACTCCCACACAAGTGAGCCCTCTAACTGTTTTCGATTACACGAAGCACGCCTAAGCCCACGTATCACACCGAGAAGTGACACGAAAAAAAAAGGTCACTTTTCTTTTTATCTTCTGCCGTGCAGTTTACGGGATTAACGCGGTTCAAGGATACAGCAGTATAGCGTGTTTAATGAAAGAAAGTACATACATTTACAGTATTTATGGTGCATTCTGAGTGGAATGTCCCATATAAAGCTACACTCTTTTCTCAACACGTCCCGCGTAAACAAGGGTTACTCGTTTATTAAAATGCGATCGATCGCGAAATGCAAATTACAGTCAAAATCAAATGAAGCTTTGTACAGACGTGTTCGACAGTGTCTCTGGTATGTCCGTCGATTGCGTCACGTCGCTCTTCTCAGTTCTAAACGCGCAGTGAACACATGAAGCTGCCTAGAAAATCGTGTCTCACTCCAAGTATGAGTACCAGCTGAGAACTTTCCCCTGACTTCATGCATCCGACGTAACGTAACTGTAATGCGTTTCCTTCTTCATGACAGTTCTCGACTGCGCACTGCAGGTGCAATAAAGACGCTCCTGCAGCGTTTTCGATGGGTAGTGTTTGATCACCCACCATGCAGCCTGGACTTGACTCGCTCTGAGATTTATATCTGCTCACATGAATCGCTGACTATGAAAGCAACATTTTGGCACAGACGACGAGCTGAAGACCAGCGCAGGGAATTGGCAGAAAGCTATGTCACGGGTAAATTGGTTCAAAGATACGACAAATCTCTAAGACGAACTATCTAGGAAAGTAGCTGGAAGATGTAACTAACTGTTCCAAACAAATTATATTTTTAATTTTCACTGTGATTTCCATTGATAGGACCTTAATAAACAAATAGAATTCGTAGATACACTATCAATTCCAAAGTATCCGGACACCTAGTAGTGGAAATTAATATGGGGTGTGAAACTTCCTGGCAGATTAAAACTGTGTTCCGGAACGAGACCCTAACTCGGGACCTTTGCCTTTCGCGGTCAAGTGCTCTACCGATCGAGTTACCGAAGCACGACTCACGACTCGTCCTTACAGCTTCACTTCCGCCAGTACATCGTCTCCTACCTTCGGAGAAGAGCTTCTGTGAAGTTGAGATGGTAGGAGACGAGGTACTTACCAGGTAAAGCTGTGAAGGCGGGTCGTCAGTGGCGTTTGGGTAGCTCGATAGGTAGAGCACTTTCCCGCGAAACGCAAAGGCTCAGAGTTCGAGTCTCGGCCCGGCATACAGTTTTAATCTGGCAGGAAGTTTCATATCAGCGCACCCTCCGCTGCAGAGTGCAAATTCCATTCCGGACTATGGGATATGTTCACCTCTTCGTCTTTATGACAGCTTGAACTCTGATGGAGACACTTTAAATAAGGTGTCTGTAAAGGAATGGCAATCTCTTCTTCCTCAAGAACCGAAACAAGAGAAGGCAGTGATGGACACTAGGATCTGGAGCGAAGTCGACACACTGACTCATCTCAGAGATATTACATTGGATTCAGGTCGGGAATCTAGACAAGCCAGTCCTTTTGAAGAACGTTACTGTCCACAAACTAATGCCTCATAGATGCTGCTCTGCGACACAGCCATCATCTCCGAACGGTTCCTCTACTGTATGAAGTACACCATGGTGAGGGATGTGTTCGTATTATTCCACATTCAGTGTTTTCTTGAGCGCAATGAGGACACCACAACCCAACCACGAAAAACGCGTCCATACATAACGTCATCTCCTCCGTACGTTACTGTCGGCACAACATGATGGGGTGCAGCGTTCCCCAGGCATTCGCCAAACGTAACCTTTCCAGCGGATTTCCACAGGAAACAGCGTGGTTCATCATTCTACATCATTCGATTCCAGTCACCTACTGTTCAGCGTCATCGCTCTTCACCTACTGTTCAGCATCATCGCCCTCTACACAAGCTCAAGAGTAGATTAGCAGTGACTACACAAAGGTGAGCTCGGAAGGTAAGGGAATTAGAATTAATGGAAGAAGGCTTACCAACTTGAGATTTGCTGATGATATTGCCTTACTGGCCAAAGACTTCGCAGAGCTCCAAAACTTAGTTACAGATCTTGCATCGGAATGTCAGCTGGTTGGCTTGAACATGAACCTTTCTAAAACAAAAGTAATGTCCAACAAATGGGTCCCAGCTGGAGATGTAAAAGTCAAGGACAGCCTATTAGAAGAGGTCAGTGAATATGTCTACCTTGGCCAGATTACAAATATCAAGGGAGGCATAAGGCCAGAAATCTATCGACCCATCAAGCTTAGCTGGCAAGCATTTGGGAAGAATTCAACAGTATTCAGATCAAAAATGCCAGTAAATCTGAAGAAAGCAGTATTTGATCAATGCGTTCTTCCTGTGATGACGTATGGCTGCGTGACATGGACACTGAACTCATTTACAAAAGGGAAACATGACAGCACAGAGAGCCACGGAGAGATCAATGCTGGGCTATACAAGAAAGGATAGGAAAAGGGCAGATGACATCCGGTCTGTGACGAAGGTTAACGACATCTTAGAGACAGTAGGTTCCTTGAAATGGCAGTGGGCTGCCCACGTCGCAAGAAGAAAAGACAACAGATGGACGAATCTAGTACTGGAGTGGAGTCCGAGAGAGCACCGGAGGCCTAGAGGAAGACCACCAGACAGATGGGACAAAGACATCAAGAACATCGCTGGTAATACCTGGCAGAGAACTGCCCAAGACCGTCCCACTTCGAGAAGACTGCTGAAAGTCTACCTGAATCCATGACTCGAAGAGGCCACATCATTTAATGATTGAATTGGCTGATGATGATGATGATGATGATGATGACACAAAGGTGTGGCATATGAGGTGCTAACTGATCATTCCGCCCCATTTCTTTTAATCCCTACGGGTAGTCATTGTATTGGATGGACTGCTGGTAGTACTTTGGAACTCAAGAGTGAATTCTTCTGCTGATTTCATGAGGTTTTCTTTTTACAACCACCATCCGCAATGCTCGACGGTCCCTACCCTTCAGTAGATGATGTCTGCCAGGCCTTTGTTTAGCTGCGGTTGTTCCTTCGCGTTTCTGCTTCATAATCACATCAACAACAGTCGACATGGGCAGTTTTAGAAGGTTTGAAAAGTCACCCAGTGACTAGTCCACCTTAGAAGTCACTGAGCTACCCTGACTGACCTTTTCCACTGTTACTCCTCCCCTACTGGCAACACAGTTCTCCCCATCACATTTTATAATGGCGGGTCTACCTCTCGTGGCAACTAGTGGTCAGTCTCGTATTACATACGGGTGTGCGGGTACTTCAGGTCAGACAGAGTTTCCCCCGTGCGGCCAGTAGTTACGGCAGCCACGCCGCCTCCGCACGACTAGCAGGTGACAGACGCGGCCGCCGGACTCAGGGCGCCACGTTTGCGCCCCGGCGCGTGCCAGGCAGCCGTTAAGCGCCGGAACGGAATGCGTCGCCGTGCCTCGTGTCCGCAGGTGCGGGTTGCGTGTGCGTGCCCGGCGTTCCTGCTCGAAGCACCGGGATAAACTGTCCTGCCCATGCATTTAACTCGCTAAATTTGCTTACGCCTCACACCCTTGCTGCTTTTTTCTAAAACTGGATTACTCCTCTCTAGCTTGACTAGAATTTGCTTACAGGAACAAGAATACCTTTGGGGTACTTTAGCCAATTTTCGCATTAACTGAAGCCTTCGATACCGCTTCACCAACTCACAAGCGAACTGTCACCTTTCAGCCTAAGCTGTACCTAGAGCTGTTGTATAGATCTCACTCAACAAAACCTATGTTCCAAAAAATAGTATTAATTCAAAATATATCGTCAACGTCTTTTTCAAATTCTGTCGGTGCATGAACTCGTACAACCTCGCGTGCTAAATCAGCATTACGTCAAGGGACATACGGTATCGGTAGGTTCAGATGACTCCAGTTTTTGACAGTGCGTTAAGTTCCATGCCTGATATGAAATTCTGGAACGTCTGTAAAAATATCCATCAACTATTTCAACAATCTCTTCTTTCAAACGAAGCAGTTTCCAGCTACCATTTTTTTAAACCTAAAAATAGGTGGAAGTCAGAGACCGCCAAACACAATGAATAGGACAATTGTTCCAGCTAAACATGCTTCAAAATCCTCAGTCTTCCCCACCGCTGAAACACCTTCGAGCGCGAGTGCAGTTCAAATGATTCAAATGGCTCTGAGCACAATGGGACTTAACTACTGAGGTCATCAGTCCCCGCGAGTGCAGTTATGAGAATCTTACTACCTCAGACGTCATAGATCACATTAATTTTTGGTATTTTCTTATGAAGCTGGCAACGGCCTTGCCGCAGTGGATACACCGGTTCCCGTCAGCTCACCGAAGTTAAGCGCTGCCGGGCCGTCATGCGCTGTTGCCATTTTTCGGGGTGCACTCAGCCTCGTGATGACAATTGAGGAGCTATTCGACCGAACAGTAGTGGATCCGGTCAAAGAAAACCATCATAACGACCGGGAGAGCGGTGTGCTGACCACATGCCCCTCCTATCTGCATCATCAACTGAGGATGACACGGTGGTCGGATGGTCCCGATGGGCCACTTGTGGCCTGAAGACGGAGTGCTTTTTTTATGAAGCTCATTATTTGCTGTAGTTGCATCAATTTTTATGTATCGTAGTCATCCAGCTACACCTGATCAAGCTGTGCCCAGTGGTGCAAAATAACCTTTGCCTGTCGACAATGTTTCGCGGTGTTTTACTGGCGTTGCGTCTGTGTGTGCGCTGGGCGTAAGATCTGAGTGAGCTACATTGGTTGGTAGGTTGGTTGGTTGTTGGGGAAAGAGACCAAACAGCGAGGTTATCGGTCTCATAGGAGTAGGGAAGGAAGTCGGCCGTGCCGTTTCAAAGGAACCATCCCGGCATTTGCCTGGAGCGATTTAGGGAAATCACGGAAAACCTAAATCAGGATGGCTGGACGCGGGATTGAACCGTCGTCCTTCCGAATGCGAGTCCAGTGTGCCAACCACTGCGCCACCTCGCTCGGTGAGCAACATTCGGCAGTTACAGTTGGTTGGCAACATTCACGAAGTGAGGTCGCATCGATATGTGTGCCACGGCAGCAAAGGCTGCTTTGAGACCCAAGCTACACAAGCGCCCGCTCAAGTTTAAAATTGCGATACAGAATGTACCATAATTAGCAACAAGAGCTGACACGAGTGAAAGAATGCGAGCGACATGGTGCGCCGAATACACTCCTGGAAATTGAAATAAGAACACCGTGAATTCATTGTCCCAGGAAGGGGAAACTTTATTGACACATTCCTGGGGTCAGATACATCACATGATCACACTGACAGAACCACAGGCACATAGACACAGGCAACAGAGCATGCACAATGTCGGCACTAGTACAGTGTATATCCACCTTTCGCAGCAATGCAGGCTGCTATTCTCCCATGGAGACGATCGTAGAGATGCTGGATGTAGTCCTGTGGAACGGCTTGCCATGCCATTTCCACCTGGCGCCTCAGTTGGACCAGCGTTCGTGCTGGACGTGCAGACCGCGTGAGACGACGCTTCATCCAGTCCAAAACATGCTCAATGGGGGACAGACCCGGAGATCTTGCTGGCCAGGGTAGTTGACTTACACCTTCTAGAGCACGTTGGGTGGCACGGGATACATGCGGACGTGCATTGTCCTGTTGGAACAGCAAGTTCCCTTGTCGGTCTAGGAATGGTAGAACGATGGGTTCGATGACGGTTTGGATGTACCGTGCACTATTCAGTGTCCCCTCGACGATCACCAGTGGTGTACGGCCAGTGTAGGAGATCGCTCCCCACACCATGATGCCGGGTGTTGGCCCTGTGTGCCTCGGTCGTATGCAGTCCTGATTGTGGCGCTCACCTGCACGGCGCCAAACACGCATACGACCATCATTGGCACCAAGGCAGAAGCGACTCTCATCGCTGAAGACGACACGTCTCCATTCGTCCCTCCATTCACGCCTGTCGCGACACCACTGGAGGCGGGCTGCACGATGTTGGGGCGTCAGCGGAAGACGGCCTAACGGTGTGCGGGACCGTAGCCCAGCTTCATGGAGACGGTTGCGAATGGTCCTCGCCGATACCCCAGGAGCAACAGTGTCCCTAATTTGCTGGGAAGTGGCGGTGCGGTCCCCTACGGCACTGCGTAGGATCCTACGGTCTTGGCGTGCATCCGTGCGTCGCTGCGGTCCGGTCCCAGGTCGACGGGCACGTGCACCTTCCGCCGACCACTGGCGACAACATCGATGTACTGTGGAGACCTCACGCCCCACGTGTTGAGCAATTCGGCGGTACGTCCACCCGGCCTCCCGCATGCCCACTATACGCCCTCGCTCAAAGTCCGTCAACTGCACATACGGTTCACGTCCACGCTGTCGCGGCATGCTACCAGTGTTAAAGACTGCGATGGAGCTCCATGCCACGGCAAACTGGCTGACACTGACGGCGGCAGTGCACAAATGCTGCGCAGCTAGCGCCATTCGACAGCCAACACCGCGGTTCCTGGTGTGTCCGCTGTGCCGTGCGTGTGATCATTGCTTGTACAGCCCTCTCGCAGTGTCCGGAGCAAGTATGGTGGGTCTGACACACCGGTGTCAATGTGTTCTTTTTTTCCATTTCCAGGAGTGTATGCCGCTTGGGTGAAAAAAAATGTTCTCGTGGCTGCCCTTCAGGGAACATTGTCACGTTAAGAATTGTTTGAGGTGGGAAGTTCGATATTTGATTTACTAATCGTTGTAGGATTTGTGGCTGAGTTTACGTTTCAGTATGAAAGAATTTCTCGAAATGCGTAACATACAGGCAGTTTCAAACGTAGTGAATTTTTAAATTACTGGTGGTAGTGTAAGAAATTACATAAGAATAACGAAGTTTTTTTTAACCATAATTTACTAACGTGATTTACAGTCTTCATTGCCCGTACATTGCCTGACCTTATAAAAATTTTAGCGTACCGTAGAAAATAATAGAACTGTTGGCGTAACGGTGTAGTGGCCTGTGACGTAATACGTGTGCAAATAGAGGCACAACAATGACAATATTATTTTATTTCCAAATTAATATTTACCAACTGTCATTATCACACACATTTAGACAATCTTAAAACGACGTGCGAGGTCAATTCTCCGATCTGTTCTAAATAAGTCTTCGCTGACAATTACAGCAGCCTTATAAACGTTGCAGATAGTGTATTATTGCGAACGAGAATTAATTTGAAAACGAATGAAGGTATATTTTTGTATCTTTTACATTTTTATTGAAAACGCAGATATATGTTCCACAAGCCACTATACCTACGATGACGGAGGAGGGTACGTCGTACCAATATGGCCGATTTTTTTCTCCTATGCCGTTCATGTACCGGGTAAGGGAAAATTGCTGCCTATATGGCTCTGTACCTGTACAGATATCTCTTATCTTAGTCTTATGATTTCCACGTGAGATATACATTGGTGGCAACATAACGGTCTCACAGTCTTCCTCGAATACTGACCCTCTAGGGTTATAGAAGAGGAAAGAGGCGCCGATTTAGAAGAGATAGGGGATCCAGTATTAGAAATAGAATTTAAAAGAGATTTGGAGGACTTGAGATAAAAATAAGGCAGAATTTTTATAAGGTCAGGCAATGTACGGGCAATGAAGACTGTAAATCACGTTAGTAAATTATGGTTAAAAAAACTTCGTTATTCTTATGTAATTTCTTACACTACCACCAGTAATTTAAAAATTCCATTCCATCAGAATTTCTAAAATTATTTGGGGAAGTGGCAACAAAACGACTATTCACGTTGGTGTGTAGAATGTATGAGTCTGGCAACATAGCATCTGACTTTCTGAAAAATATCATCCACACAATTCCGAAGGCGGCAAGAGCCGGAAACTGCGAGAATTATCGCACAATCAGCTTAACAGCTCATGCATAGAAGTTGCTGAAAAGGATAATATACAGAAGAATGGAAAAGAAAATTGAGGATGTGTTAGATGACGAGCAGTTTGGTTTTAGGAAAAGTAAAGGGACGAGAGAGACAATGACGTTGGGGCTGATAACGGAAACAAGACGAAAGAAAAACAGAGACTCGTCCATAGGATTTGTCGATCTGAAAAAAGCCTTCGACAATGTAAAAAGCGCAAGATGTTCGAAATTCTGAGAAATATAGGGGTAAACAATAGGAAGAGACGAGTAATATACAATATGCACAATAGCCAAGAGGGAATAATAAGAGTGGACGACCAAGAACGAAGTTCTCGCATTAAAAAGGGTGTAAGACAGGGATGTAGTCTTCCCCCGACTGTTGAATCTATACATCGAAGAAGCAATGACGCAAATAAAAGAAAGGTTCAGGAGTGGAAAAAAATTTCAAGATGAAAGGATATCAGTGATACGATTCGCTGATGGTATTGATATCCTGAGTGAAAGTGAAGAAAAATTACATGATCTACTGAACGGAATGAACAATCTAATGAGTACAAAATATGGTTTGAGAGTAAATCGAAGAAAGATGAAAGTAACGAGAAGTAGCAAAAATGAGAGCAGCGACATACTTAATATCAGGATTGATGGTCACAAAGTAGATGAAGTTAATGAGTTCACCTACCTAGGTAGTAAAATAACCAATGACGGACGGAGCAAGGAGGACATCAAACGCAGACTAGCAATGGCAAAAAGGGCCTTCCTAGCTAAGAGAAGTCTACTAGTGTCAAACATAGGCCTTAATTTGGAGAAGAAACTTCTGAGAACGTACATCTGGAGTACAGCACTGTATGGTAGTGAAACATTGACTATAGGAAAACAGGAACAAAAGGGAATCGAAGCATTTGAGATGTGGTGCTACAGACGAATGTTGAAAATTAGGTGGACTGATAAGGTAAGGAATGAGCAGGTTCTGCACAGAATCAGAGAGGAAAGGAATATGTGGAAATCACTGATAACGAGAAGGGCAGCATGACAGGACATCTGTTGAGACATGAGGGAATGACTTCCATGGTACCACAGGGAGCTGTAGACGTCAAAAATTGAAGAGGAAGACATAGATTGGAATACATCCAGCAAATAACTGAGGACGTAGGTTGCAAGTGCTACTCTGAGATGAAGAACTGGCACAGGAGAGGAATTCGTGGCGGGCCGCATCAAAAAAAGAGCAAAAAAAAAAAGGCTTGCCGAACATGATTTCGTGAGATCTCATACCAGATTGCTACCCACGCCATGAACACAAGAGTATCAGCATTGTGCCTTCCAAAACAGTGAAAGAATTGAGCCTCTCTCCAGATCACCGCCATACTTGTCAACAATGGACATCCGGGATAGTGGAGAATCACGGTTTATCGTTGAACACAATGTGACGTCATTCGTCAATAGTTCCCAGTTACAGCGCCACTCCAAACGCAGCCATTTCTGTTGTGTGGTTAACGGCAGCCTATGCATGGGCCGACTGTTCTTAGTCTCCGACCAATGTTGTGGGATGACAGAAAATGTTGTAGGGAACCCAGTACTCGTTCCGGATGGCAGGAGCCGGTGTGAAGAGGTTGGGATGTACATAATGCACGATATGGCGACCCTCCTTGTGAAAGGAGTAGACGTGATCGAGTATGCTTGCTCTCACGTTCCGATGCAGCCCAGCATAGGACCGATGTGACATCCAGACTCCCACAGTCTGGATGCTCCACAATTAGACCAGTCGGCCAAATGAAGACAGCCAGTGAGGCCCCCTTTAAAAATCTGTCAGATGCCGATAACCCTGTCTCATACGAATATTCGCCATCTCCGTGTCCTCCACAGCGATCACTCGACATCTGACGCTCTTCGTGCCTCTTACATACCGTGCCAGGCCTTGTGACACGCATTCGGGAGGACGACGGTTCAATCCCGCTTCCGGCCATCCTGATTTAGGTTTTCCGTGATTTCTCTAAATCACCCCAGGCAAATGCCGGGATGGTTCCTCTGAAAGGGCACGGCCGTCTTCCTTCCCCATCCTTCTCTAATCTGATGAGACCGATGACCTCGCTGTCTGGTCTCCTTCCCCAAAACAACCCAACCCCAACCCCCCCCCCCCCCCCGCCTTGTGACAATACTAAAGAGTAACAGAAATAATACACCCTGGTGGCCGTTCTATCTGTCACAGGGATTTGCAGCTTCTGTCATTTACGTACCCGCCTATGATATTTACGAGTACAAATTTTCATTGGCATATGACCATGTCCTTTTGGCTCTTCTTTTTTTTCACACAGTGCAACTGATTTCACAACCACTCAGGCACCGGTTCTATAATGAATCGATACGTTAGAATCTAGTCACAGTTATCTAAATTGTCAGAGCGACTGGGACGGAAAAATAAAAAATGGGAGCTATAGTACAGTAGCTCGTACTTTTGTGAACTTGATGTTGGAATTCTACAGATCTTTACCATGTCGTATGTTCTATGTCGTAAAGCCGCTTCGTGCTGCGCCGGTGCAGTATGTGCCACTGCATTCCCGCTGCCTCTCAGCCATACACACATCACATCGCAGGTGAGCGTGGGGGCGTCGCCTGCCCCATCCCCGCACTATACTGACCGAGTCGTGACAGTCGCTTTATCTGCGGCGACTTGCTCGCCTCGGCTTGTGTTGACGTACGTGCAGTGATGCCGGTACGGAGCGCTCGATATTATGCACTCTTCCCCCTAATTTTAGCGATAGCTCTGCCACAGCAGATCACACCAGTTACGGCGCCTTGCTGCGCTGCCGGCCTTGATGCCCAATACCGCGGCTGGAACCAGAGGTAAATCTTGGCTGGAGTCATCGGCAGAAGCAGAAGTAACTTAAGGTGTGCCCCAGGAAGTATGCTGGGACCTTGGTTGTTGGTATCTATATAAGGGAGCTGTGAGACAGTATTAACAGAAACTTCAGTCTTTTTTGCAGTTATATACAGGGTATTTCCGTAAGGGCGTACAAAAACGTAACAGGACAAGAAGAATAATCCACTGAACAATCTGAAATAAAGAACCTGGGGTCGGAGAAGCCAGTTTAAGGAGATATGGAGGTAAACTTGTGTACCGCTTTGCCTAGTATTACTAATATCCAGCTTCTTTACAACTAACATACGTACAAGTTTAAGCGTACTGTGCCGTTTCTTTACATGTACGTTCTTTATTTTCTGCAAGGAAACGAGAACAAGCCGGATTACTAAAAAGTCATGACGCAGGTTTTGTTTCCATCACTTGTCCTTCAGGTGGGTCTGTTATATCGTATTTACATTGTCCTATGACACAACGTGCTATGAATCAACGACAGACACATTCATTACTCAGAGCTCTTCAGAGACGTAGAGTACAGTGCGATGGAACAGTACCGGTACAGTATTTCCTGGTCACTGGGCTGGAAGGGGAGTCCTATGCCATGGCCTGAGAGGTCACCTAACCCGAAAGCTCTTGATTATTTCCTACGGTGGTATCTGAAGTCACTTGTGTGTCAGACCCAAGTAAATACGGAGATGGAATTAGTTGGCAGAATTGTAGCTGCCTGTGATGTGATTCGTATCACACCACGGATATGTGTAAGGGTGCGTCAGAATATTATTTGTCGATTCCATGCTTGCATTGAGGTTGATGGCCGTCAGTTTCAGCAAGTTTTGTACGATACGGTACAAGTGGTAGGTTCAGTAAGTCATTGATGGTATTTGCAGTTAACTGATGTAAATAGAGAAGTAAACAGTAATGTGACTTTATTCCTATTAGCTGCTTAAGTTGGCTTCTCCAACCCCAATTTCCCTACCACAAATTGTTCAGTGGAGTATCCTCTATGTCCCGTTAAACTTTTACACGCTCCTACGGAACGCCCTGTATAAATAAGTACTACCTGAAAAAAAGCTCCACAACAATCAAGTAAGGTTTCAAAGTAGTGCAGTAGTGGGCATCTTACTTTAAACCGACAGAAATGTAAAATTGTGCCCTTCATAAATCGAAAGAGACAAACGTCGTATCTCATGACTATGATACGAATGAGATACAGCAGGAATCAAAATTCGTATGTACAGCTTGGGGAAGGGTGTGGTTTTCGCTGACGTGATGCGATATGCAGTATGATAAAGTAAGGAATGAGGAGCTTCTCCGCACAATCGGTGAGGGAAGGAATATGTGGGAAACACTAACAAAAGAAGGGACAGGATGGTAAGAGTTCTGTTAAGACATCGCGGAATAACTTTGGTGGTACTACAGAGAGCTGTGGGCGATAAAAACTATAGAGGAAGGCAGAGACTGGTATATATCCAGTGAATCATTGAGGTCGCAGGTTCGAATCCTCCCTCGGGCGTGGATGCGTGTGATGCCCTTAGGTTGGTTAGGTTTAAGTAGTTCTAAGTTCTAGGAGACTGAGGGACTGATGACCTCAGATGTTAATACCCATAGTGCTCAGAGACATTTGAGCTACTCTAAGGTGAAAAGGCTGGCACAGAAGACGAACTCATGGCGAGCTGCATCAAACCAGTCAGAAGACTGATGACTCAAAAACACGCGACGCAATCGTGATACGACGCAGAAACAAGCCGCACCCGTGGGGCGGATATAAACTCAGTGGCAGCGACCTAACTGGTTCACAATGGAAGAACAGCGACACAACACCGACATGACTTCCTGTCATATCGCCCAGCGCAACACGGAGGGCTGGTTGCTGCATGCAGTCATCTAATGCGATTACAAAAATGTTTAGTATACATGAAGCAATGCTACTCCCTCCTCTGCTGTTAGCTTCTCAGTAAAACTTTTACTTTTTGCATAAAACATGAAAAAACACTCTTTTAGCGTTCATGTGTGTTCTCCACAAACCAGCCAGTTTTTCTCATTCGATTTTGAGGAAATTAAACTACACTTTTTTTGTGCATCTTACAGTGTTATATACGGCTTGGTAATGAACTTGTTTCTCTTTTTGCTGTTTCTCTTAGTTAATTCGAATTTTAATACAACACAGCCAATATTGTTTTTTGCTTGCAGCAAAAAATGTAGTCGCTGGTCAGTTTAAGTTTGGTGCGTTTAAGGTCGTACAGTGCTGTGTGCCAAAATTATCTATCTAGAATATCGAAATTGTTTTTAACGCTGGAAGAAGAGTTGCTCTGAGCACTATGGGACTTAACATCTGAGGTCACCAGTCCCCCAGAACTTAGAGCTACTTAAACCTAAATAACCAAAGGACATCACACACATCCATGTCCGAGGCAGGATTCGAACCTGCGACCGTAGCGGTCGCGTGGTTCCAGACTGAAGCGCCTAGAACCTCCTGGCCATAGAGGCCGGCGGAAGGAGAGTTATATCTCTTTCCATTCTCGAGTAAATAAGGTACATTTTTGCAAACTGACCGTGTCGAGTCTGGCAGCAACACGCCACACACGAAGCTATTGATGCCTGCTGTGTGTTGTTACTTGTCATATCACTCCTGAACGCACATGAGAGTCCCACGAATAATGTCGCGTTTAGCGATATTTATTGTAACATGTTGTATAGCATATCCTATAACCACTGTGAGAACCGAGCTCAACAATTTGTACTTTTTCTTTTCTGTTCAGTCATAATTTTTCTTTGAGGTGACACACCACGAATTCCTCTCCTGTGCCAACCACTTCACCTCAGGCTAGCACATGCAACCTAAATCCCCAATTATTTGTTGGACATGTTTCAATTTTTGTCCTACCCCACAGTTTTTACCTTCTACAGCTCCCCCTTGTACATTGGAAGTTATTCCCTGATGTCATAAGACATGTTCAATCATCCCATACGTACCTCTTGTCAGTGTTCACAAAATGTTGCTTTCGTCGCCGATTCTGCGGAGAATCTCCTCGTTTCTTGTCTAATCAGTCCACTTAATTTCCAATATCTTTATGCAGATGGGCTTCTCAAAGCTGCGATTCTCTTCTTTCCCGGTTTCCCCCACAGTCCATGATTCACTACCGTAAATCCTGTGCTCCAAACATACATTTTCACACATTTCTTCCTCAAGTTACAGCCTCATATTTGACACTAGTATACTTAATCGGCCATGAATGCCCTTTTTGCCCGTGCTAATCTCCTTTTTGTGTCTTCCTTCCCTCGTCCGCCAAGTGTTAGTTTGCTTCCAAAGTATCAGAATTCTTCACCTAGCCCACTTTGTGGTTACTAATTTTGAGGTTTAGTTTGGAACGGGAAGATATGGCTGTAGGTGAGGCAAGTGGTAGACCTTTGAACGACACTGCTTACAAACGACTCGTGCGTCCCATCTTAGAATATTTCTCAAGTGTGTGGAACCAATACCGAACAGGAGTAACTGGGGACGTTGAGCCGGCCGGTGTGGCCATGCGGTTCTAGGCGCTACAGTCTGGAACCGAGCGACCGCTACGGTCGCAGGTTCGAATCTTACCTTGGGCATGGATGTGTGTGATGTCCTTAGGTTAGTTAGGTTTAATTAGTTCTAATTTCAAGGTGACTGATGACCTCAGAAGTTAAGTTGCATAGTGCTCAGAGCCATTTGGGGACGTTGAACATGTACGAAGACGGACGACACGAATCGTGTGACTCGCGGAAGGGTCACGGAAATGTTGGAAAAACTGTATTGGCAGTCCCTTGAAGATAGACACCAATCATTCCATGAAACACTGCTTACAAAGTTTCGAGAACCAGAATTCAGTGGAATATCTAGAAATATTATGCATTTTCCTATTTATTTCTCCCGTAGTTACCTTAAAGACAACACCAGATTAGTTTCAGCACGCAAAGAGGCATTAAAGCACTCATTCTTCCCTTGTTCCGTATGTTACTGTAATAGGAAGTAACACTAATCTGGGAGGTCGAGACTGCTAACTGCACAATGAAATCTCTATGTGATTGTTTCGAAAAACAAATATAAAAATAAAAGAACGCAAATCAGTTACTTTATCTGTAAGTCAATATGTCACGTCTTTCATCACTAGAGTTACACGCCCCGTCGACGATGTGGTCATTAGCGACAGAGGCAAGGATGCAGTTGGAAAGGAGGCTTTCCGTTTTCAAGGAAACCGTGTTGGAATTTACTTAAGCGATTTCAGGAAACCATGGAAAAACTAAACGAGAAACTTTTAACCACTGTACCATCGAGAGAAAGAGAGAGCCAGAGAGAGAGACTAAGCCGAAACAATGTGACGTTGCCAGTTTCCTCTCAGTCACTCTTGCATTTCTTTCATTCCACATCACGCGCTTCAAATTTCGTTCCCTGTTAACAGGCAATTTCTGATGTTCCTTTCAAAAAGTTATATCAGGTTTGGTTTTTCTTATTTTATTCTCAAAATCGCCGGATAATCTGCAAGCTGCATAGTCGTCGGAACTTGCTGTAATTTAAATACGAGTCTGGATATGTGTCGACTGCTGTTTGTGACGTCGTTGAAAAAAAAAAAAAAAGCATCAAGTTCAGTAAACGACCTGGCTAGCCTGCTACGGCACACTTTTACTTGGGGGTGGGCGTGCAGTGATAATGACGCATCCTCTTTCATGCTGCCGAGCGGCAGAACGTTCACCTTACGTCAGACACAATGAAACCGAGTAACGTTTCTCTCGCAACTATTAAATTTTAATTCCTTGCACGACCGAGCGCCGACCCCGTTAAGGAAATCCATTTTCCGTTGGTGGCCTGACAAATCGGCACGGGAAGACATTCGGGATGCAATATTCATGACACTGGAGCAATATTCGCCACGCCCGGCTGCCTGCGGGGGTGGGGAGGGGAGGAGGGAGTTTGCCCAGGTAATGAAGGTAATTTATATGGGCAATAAGGGCGTAATCGATTTTGTCTCAAGTGAGGCGTAAAACTGCACCCAACCGGGCACTATGCAAATGCCAGCCCACGGGGCATTTGTCCCGCAGTAAGGAGTGCCTCCTAATGGTGTACATTTCGCGTGAACAACGGCGCACTCTGGGGTGTCGGCCAATTGCTCCCGAGGCGCAAAAGAGGCCGCTTTTATTATTGCTGTTCCTCTCACTTCATTGAACAACGTGACCGTGGAGGAACATGGTGAAATTAGGCGGGTACTGCGAGGCACATAGGGCACGTTTTTAACAAGGAACGTGGGCTTCACGCTGAATCCTGGATTCCATCTAAATATACGCTCCGCAACCAACTGCACATTGCATGGCGAAGGGTACAGCGTACCAGTATTATAGATTTTCTTTTCCATTCTATACGCGTACTGAGCGAGGGAAAATAACTGCCTACAGAGGTTGGACGAAAATATGGAACCACCACAAAGACAACGCATTATTCTCCCTAATACGGTGCAGGAAACCCGTTGGCATTCAAAACAGCACGCAGTCGTCTCTGAATGGATAAATACAGATCTTGTGTGATATTCGAGAGAATATTATGCCCTAAATCCTGCAAAACAGTGGCCAGATTAGGTAACGATGATGGAGGTGGACAGCGCTGACGCACCCTTCTCTCCAAAGTAAACCACAAAGTCTTGAGTCTGGTGACTGTTATCGACAGGATGCAATAGTTCATCCTCGTGCTCACACCAGACCTGGACGATACAAGCTATGTAAGCAGGGACCCTGTCGACTTGGAACACATCATCATCATCATCATCATCATTGGGGAGCAAACACTGTACCACGGGATGGACCTGATCAGCCAGTATAGTCACATAATACTTGGCAGTAATTCCATCTTGTAGAGTAACTATGGGGTCCACGAAATACCACAATATTGCTGATCAAATGATCACCAGACCTCCGCCGTCTTGGGGCTGAACATGACCATGATTTGAAAACAGTGTGTGAAACACGACCTATTCGATCAAATGGGTTCCTTCAATTGCTCCGACGTCCAAGTTTTACGGCTTCGGTGCCACGTTTTTCTGTTACGAGCATTTACATCACTGATGTGTGGTTCTGGAATTCCAGCTCGCCTTGCAATTTTCTGCTTATGGAGCTCCCTTAGAGTCGTTTTGGTGCTAACAGAGATCGAGGGTGCCACATTCATTTCTGCAGTGACTTTTGCAATCATCGTCTTCTATTTTTCGTCGCAATCCTCTTCAGTGACCGTCTGTCGCACTTTCGTACGCGTTGTGATTTGGCGGATGATGTTTTTCGGCTTTCCCTTTATGAGGTATAAATGTTCGATACGGTGCCTCTTGAAACTCTAAATACATCCGGTACCTTGGTTGCGGAAACACTCACCATACGAACAGCAACAATTTGTCCCCGTTCCGAACCGACTATGCTCCGACATAATTCACTCACAACTGCACAGGACATTGTTCTAACCACGACTGACGCTTGCAACCTACTGAGGACAAATTTACAAGTTCCGTTCGTGGTCAGATGCATGAGCACAACTTGCAGGCCTGTCTAGCATCTGCATTTATGACCAAGCTTGCATATCTGGCCATGTTTCCACATTTTTGTCTAATCCCTGTATACGCTACCTCTATACGTACCCTTACTTCTTTTATCTTAGTGTCGTTTACGATGGTGACAGCGAAGTGGCCGCACAGTTTCTTTGAATATAGGTTCTCTAAAGGGTACGGAGAAAACACTATTGCCTTTCTTCCAAGAATTTCCATTAAGTTCCCAGAAAATTTCTGTTATCCTTTCTTGTGGGTTACGCCAATGTGTTGCCACTCTATTAGCGCCTCTCTCAATTCGTTCGATGACCGTTGCCATGCCTGTTTGACAAGGATTCCAGACACCATAAGAATATTAGTGCTTTTCAGGGAAGAATGATCATAATTTTTACGGTCATAATGTCTCGCGCTGGAACTTAATCTTATTATATTCTGTTAACTTAATGTGCAGCAAACACGACATGGTAGTTTCATTGTTGGTACTGCTGGTTCGCGCCTGTGAGAAGGGAGCAAGCTGAGACATATTCACTATCACCTACCGCAACATTGGGCGTGACGGAGATGAACAACATGCGGCTTTGAAATACTTTTCGTCTGAACAGACCATCAGCTGACGTCTATGCAATGTTACAGGAGGCCTATGGCGAGTCTGTTATTCCCTGTAGCACAGCTCAAAGATGGTTTCAATCGTTTAACACTTCTAATACCACTGGGGTCAATGACCTCACAAGCATACTGGGCGTACTAGAGTCACTGTCCAACACATCTGTGCAAACCTTAATTACATTTTGACTGCGGTTTGCATTTCGCGACTAATCGGACCTTAATAGACGAACAGGCCTCGTATTTCTATGTCGTATTATCTGCATTAACATTTTAATATTTCATTCTGTCAAAGGAGTCTGGTCAGCTATCGATGGTAGGTACAGTCACTGACTTGATTTGGAACAATTAGGTGAACACTGGTACGAACCGTCGCTCTAGACAGCAAGAGAGATAGAGAGAGAGAGAGAGAGAGAGAGAGAAGGAGAGAGAGAGAGAGAAAGAGAGAGAGAGAACAATGTGGCGTTCGCATTTTTTACAAGTGGTAGTCAAATGAAAACCGAACGCCCGCTATAACTGGACCATGGAATGGTTTCAATAAGACATTCATCCCACTGGAAGTCGAGACGAACAACTCCTGTTTCGTAGAACGCTGTCAGCCGCTGACAGATCCACAACCGTACCCACCTTTGCACTTTTTCGTCCAACTGAAACTGACGTTCATGTACGTCTTTCTTCAGGTCGCCATAGATGCGAAAATCACATCGTGAAAGATCTGGGCTGTATGGAACATGTAGCAGTGTATCCCAAGCATAACGCTGAAGCGCAGCCTCTGTCCTATTGGCAGTGGGAGGAGAGGCGTTATCGTGTAACAGGATGATTCTGTCAGGCAGTATTCCTTGGCGTTTTTGTTTCATGGCGTGCCACATCTTCTGCAAAGTGTCTTCATAGCGCTGCATATTGATAGTGGTTCCTCTCCGGAGGAACTCGACTATCAGAGGAATTATGCTGATGGACGATAAGGCCCACCCCCACACTGCCAATCGAACGAAGGCTACGCTTCGGCGATATGGTTGGGAAACACTGCTACATCCTCCATACAACCTTGATCTTTCGCATTATGATGTTCACATCTTTGACGGCCTGCAAAAACAAGTGCGTGGACGTCAGTTTCATTCCGTCCAGTAACTGCAAAGGTGCGTCCTGTTGTGGATCTGTCAGCTGCCGACCGCATTGTACGAAACAGGACCGTCCAGTTTGCCAGTGGGATAAATGTCTTGAGGCGTGTGATGATAATTTTTCAATGGAATCATCCCATGATCTCCTTGTGGCGGGTATTAGGTTGTCATTCGACTGCCTCTTATACATTTAAGAGTTCAACATCGCAGCTTGTTCTGCTCTCCCCTGTTGACTGACAACGTGGGCACTGAGTTTATATTTCTGCTGCTCTGTTAAAAAAACTGATTCTCTAGCGACCGACAGCCGTAATACACTACTGGCCATTAAAATTCCTACACCACGAAGATGATGTGCTACAGACACGAAATTTAACCGACAGAAAAAAGATGCTGTGATATGAAAATGATTAGCTTTACAGAACATTCACACACGGTTGGCGCCGGTGGCGACACTTGCAACGTGCTGACATGAGGAAAGTTTCCTACCGATTTCTCATACACAGACAGCAGTTGACCAGCATTGCCTGGTGAAACGTTGTTGTGATATCTCGTGTAAGGAGGAGAAATGCGTACCATCACGTTTCCGACTTTGATAAAGGTCGGATTGTAGCCTACCGCGATTGTCATTTATCGTATCGCGACATTGCTGCTCGCGTTGGTCGAGATCCAATGACTGTTAGCAGAACATGGAATCGGTGGGTTCAGGAGGGTAATACGGAACGCCGTGCTGGATCCCAACGGCCTCGCAATCACTAGCAGTCGGGGTGACAGGCTTCTTATCCGCACGACTGTAACGGATCGTGCAGCCACGTCTCGATCCCTGAGTCAACAGATGGGGACATTTGCAAGACAACAACCATCTGCACGAACAGTTTGACGACGTTTGCAGCAGCATGGACTCTTAGCTCGGAGACCAAGGCTGCGGTTACCCTTGACGCTGCATCACAGACAGGAGCACCTTCGATGGTGTACTCAACGACGAACCTGGGTGCACGAATGGCAAAACTTCATTTTTTTTCGGGTGAATCCTGGTTCTGTTTACAAAATCATGATGGTCGCAGCCGTGTTTGGCGACATCGTGGTGAACGCACATTGGAAGCGTGTATTTGTCATCGCCATACTGGCGTATCACCCGGCGTGATGGTATGGGGTGCCATTGATTACACGTCTCGGTCACCTCTTGTTCACATTGACGGCACTTTGAACAGTGGACGTCACATTTCAGATGTGTTACGACCCGTGGCTGTACCCTTCATTCGTTCCCTGCGAAACCCTACATTTCAGCAGGATAATGCACGACCGCACGTTGCAGGTCCTGTACGGGCCTTTCTAGATACAGAAAATGTTCGACTGCTGCCCTGCCCAGCACATTCTCCAGATCTCTCACCAATTGAAAATGTCTGGTCAATGGTGGCCGAGCAACTGGATCGTCACAATACGCCCGTCACTACTCTTGATGAACTGTGGTGTCGTGTTGAAGCTGCATGGGCAGCTGTACCTGTACACGCCATCCAAGCACTGTTTGACTCAATGCCCAGGCGTATCATGGCCGTTATTACGGCCAGAGGTGGTTGTTCCGGGTACTGATTTCTCAGGATCTACGCACCCAAATTGCGTGAAAATGTAATCACATGTCAGTTCTAGCATAATATATTTGTTCAACGAATACCCGTTTATCATCTGCATTTCTTCTTGGTGTAGCAATTTTAATAGCCAGTAGTGTATTTTTCGATCGTTGCTGTTTACAGTATCACAGCATATTTAACAGCGGCGTACACACCAAATGTGGTTTCCTTCGAAAGTAGTAATCTTATTCGTATGGTTTTTTGGGCGTTTATCACTGTTTCATAAAGTCGACGAATTACTCATGTGGCTGCCATATATATCTCAAACGGTAATGAATAGCTGATCACTTCCCTTTGTCAGGAATCACCTAGCACGTAACAGCTGATATAAAGTGTAACACAGCAAAGTGGTATACTGCTGAACGTATCAATATGATTAGTATCCGGCCAACACCATTGATCTGATTAAAAGCACTTGGGCCCTCTACCTATGTGTATAAAGACGTTACGAAACTGGCATCAAAAGCTCCATTGATGTGCAGGAAGACATGTGCTTCCCTGGTCCCCGTCCCAAAGCACCGCACTGGACAACACACAAAGCAGAACGAAGGGCGCGGGCACGGAGCGCAATGTTAATTAGATGTCAATGTGATAGAGATACAACACAATTCAAGCTGAGGCCAGCTGCCTTCACAATAAGGCGTCTCCTCAGGACTACACAAAGGGCTGCTTCGCTTTCTTTTTTGTGGACGGCCGAGACGCTGCAGCAGCGCATTGGTAACCAGAATGGAGAATGGAAGTGAGTGATGTGTGTGTGTGTGTGTGTGTGTGTGTGTGTGTGTGAGCACGCGCGTTTTGGGCGGAGAGAGACAGTCTGCTGTAGGAGTGATGAGAAGCGGGAAGCGGTGTGGAGAGAAACTAAGACATTGTTGGACTGTTCTGATGTCAATGAATCTGTTTCTGCCATCTCTGGCCTGCGATATGTATTTGCTCACTGTGTGTGGGTCGCTAACAGTGGTCTGTCAGTGAGCTCAGTACTACAATGGACTGACTATTCAAAACATTTTTTGCCTAGAAAACCGTGACGGCCTTTGCTGGAGTCGCCAGATTAGCGAGGAGTCATTGTACTTTTCCTCCTCATGACTGTATTGAATGTGTGCATCTTTGGACAAAAATTGTTAGAAGTAGAGTTGCTTCCCGATGCCGTAATCGATGGACGACAGGAAGAGGCATTCAGTTCCACAAGTAAGTTAGGTATGCTGTACGAGCAGTGTTCAAAAAATAATGGAAATTTTGGTTTTTTCAAATAATTTTATTTATTCGTCTACATCAACGCTGTCCCTATCAGAACAGTCCCCATTAGACATGGTGTTTGGGTTATAAGTACAGATATTTTTAGTAGTGACTGAGGACAGCGTACTGAACTACGCGTCAGTTCTTACTTCACTTTTAGACTAATAATTATAGCTATTAGATGTAGTATTTTTTAGGTTGGTTACTACCTTCAAGTACATGTGGTAAGAGCAAGGCATTAACTCTTATTTTTCCCTGAGCAGCAGGTCAGGTGTTGAAGTGTAGATGCGTGGAAGCAATGGTTAGTCTATACTGACAGGCATAATCCACTTAATGCTGCCGTTACGATCGTGTAGAAAAGATCAGATAGTAAATTATGTAATGTGTCTGTGGGAAGACTGTTAGCAGTTAAGGTACCAATGATCACTATATCTACACTTACACCCCTAACACACGATATCGATGGATCGATGGTAGGCAATGAATATCCTCGTAACTTCATCTGTCTGGCAAAACCTCGTATTTCCAGTAGCCAGTAACTCCATTATCAAAGGGAGATTTTAAAGTTCGAAGATTTCTACACTCCTGGAAATTGAAATAAGAACTGTTATGTGTGTCGACAGAAGTGCCGACACAGTGTTATTATGAAGGGGCCGAATAGGGCACGCATCAACTCACGCCGTCCTGCGTTAAGTCTGAAACAGGATACTTCATAAATGCTATAAAGAAAAGAACGGAGCTTCTCGTATACTCAACTTTATTCTCCTGTGTGGTACATCTCCATGGTGAATACAAGTAAGACTCTCTCCAGATATGGTTAACTGCGCCTTGCTAGGTCGTAGCTATGGACTTAGCTGAAGGCTATTCTAACTGTCTCTCGGCAAATGAGAGGAAGGCTTCGTACGTCTAGTCGCTAGCAACGTCGTCCGTACAACTGGGGCGAGTGCTAGTCCGTCTTTCTAGACCTGCCATGTGGTGGCGCTAGGTCTGCAAGTACTGATGGCGGCGACACGCGGGTCCGACATGTACTAATGGACCGCGGCCGATTTAAGCTACCACCTAGCAAGTGTGGTGTCTGGCGGTGACACCACAAGAACACCGTGAATTCATTGTCCCAGGAAGGGGAAACTTTATTGACACATTCCTGGGGTCAGATACATCACATGATCACACTGACAGAACCACAGGCACATAGACACAGGCAACAGAGCATGCACAATGTCGGCACTAGTACAGTGTATATCCACCTTTCGCAGCAATGCAGGCTGCTATTCTCCCATGGAGACGATCGTAGAGATGCTGGATGTAGTCCTGTGGAACGGCTTGCCATGCCATTTCCACCTGGCGCCTCAGTTGGACCAGCGTTCGTGCTGGACGTGCAGACCGCGTGAGACGACGCTTCATCCAGTCCCAAACATGATCAATGGGGGACAGATCCGGAGATCTTGCTGGCCAGGGTAGTTGACTTACACCTTCTAGAGCACGTTGGGTGGCACGGGATACATGCGGACGTGCATTGTCCTGTTGGAACAGCACGTTCCCTTGCCGGTCTAGGAATGGTAGAACGATGGGTTCGATGACGGTTTGGATGTACCGTGCACTATTCAGTGTCCCCTCGACGATCACCAGTGGTGTACGGCCAGTGTAGGAGATCGCTCCCCACACCATGATGCCGGGTGTTGGCCCTGTGTGCCTCGGTGGTATGCAGTCCTGATTGTGGCGCTCACCTGCACGGCGCCAAACACGCATACGACCATCATTGGCACCAAAGCAGAAGCGACTCTCATCGCTGAAGACGACACGTCTCCATTCGTCCCTCCATTCACGCCTGTCGCGACACCACTGGAGGCGGGCTGCACGATGTTGGGGCGTCAGCGGAAGACGGCCTAACGGTGTGCGGGACCGTAGCCCAGCTTCATGGAGACGGTTGCGAATGGTCCTCGCCGATACCCCAGGAGCAACAGTGTCCCTAATTTGCTGGGAAGTGGCGGTGCGGTCCCCTACGGCACTGCGTAGGATCCTACGGTCTTGGCGTGCATCCGTGCGTCGCTGCGGTCCGGTCCCAGGTCGACGGGCACGTGCACCTTCCGCCGACCACTGGCGACAACATCGATGTACTGTGGAGACCTCACGCCCCACGTGTTGAGCAATTCGGCGGTACGTCCACCCGGCCTCCCGCATGCCCACTATACGCCCTCGCTCAAAGTCCGTCAACTGCACATACGGTTCACGTCCACGCTGTCGCGGCATGCTACCAGTGTTAAAGACTGCGATGGAGCTCCGTATGCCACGGCAAACTGGCTGACACTGACGGCGGCGAAGCACAAATGCTGCGCAGCTAGCGCCATTCGACGGCCAACACCGCGGTTCCTGGTGTGTCCGCTGTGCCGTGCGTGTGATCATTGCTTGTACAGCCCTCTCGCAGTGTCCGGAGCAAGTATGGTGGGTCTGACAGACCGGTGTCAATGTGTTCTTTTTTCCATTTCCAGGAGTGTATAACGAGTAAATCACTAGGCTTCCACTATATAGCTGCAAATGTAGCAACTTTATCTATTTCACTTTGTATATTTTTTAAGAAAGGTTTTTGCTTCTCCTGTAAAATTTAGCAAAATGGAGGTAGAAGGTTTTCATTGCCTACCATCGATGTATTACATACTTCTGTCTGCACTTTTTCCCAATCCCTGAAAACCTTTTGGACTTCGATCTTTGAGTAGATTGTTTTTAGCTCTCAGATATGTGTTTTTAATCTCATCCTCACTTGAGAAACGGTGGTCCTTTAAGGTTTTCTTCATTTTTAAGAACAGAAGAATGTCACACAGGGCCATGTCTGGTGAATATGGAGTCTGGGGCAACAGTACTGTTTTCGACCAAAATTCCGCGATCAGGCAAAGAAATGTGGACAGGTGCATTATAGTGGTACAAGAGTCATGAATTCCTTCGACATAATTTCTAGGTACTTGAATGTTAGGTAGTATTCCTTACTGACTGATTTTTTGGCAAGAACTCAAGGTGTACTACGTCGTTAAAATCGAGAACCTACACATTTGAACGCTCTTGTCGAGCGGTTTTCCGTCTTGGCAATCCAGAATTCTTCCGTCAGGACGATTCACCTTTAGTTTCAACGCCGTATTCGTAAACCCATGTTTTATCGCCTCTTATACACATTTCAGTAGTTCTGCATCGTTGTTTGTTTCATCTAGCAACTTCTGAGCAACTCTGATTCCGGCACGTTTTGTTAGGTATTCACTAACTTTAGAATAAGTTTTGCTGTCAGACGTTTCATATCCAAAACATGTGACAAAATAGTTTCTCATAATGAGCCCATTTATGTGGCAGCATTAACTCTCATTGTGATATGGTGACCGGTCATGACCATTTCCTTCACTTTTTCGACGATATCAATGGTTAATAATGTGCTGGGGCGATCAGGGCTCACATCATCTTCGACGTCTTCATGGGATCCTACAAAACTCTCATAAAACCCAGGAAGACGCACCAAAAGCAATATCTAACACTCTTCTGCGCTTTATTCCATTCCTATAGCAAAATTTAATATAGTAAATAATGTTGTTATAAACACTACCGCCGTTCACATAATTGACTATGCCGTCACTGCAACCTATTACGCACCATATTTTTAATTATCTTCGACAGCGCTAAGCCGATTTCTTTCTTTTATTATTTTTTTGACTCTCGTTATATTGTATTAGCACATGTTTCAAACAGATCTGAAGATGGTTAGCTATGACCGAAACCTGTCTGATAAAAACAATTGTGCTCATAAACTGAAAAAAAAAGAAACATATTTCTCCCCAAGTTGGCGCTAGCCAGCAAGATATTTTCGCATGCGAAGGAGAAAGTTGCCGACTGAAATTTCATGAAAAAATCTCACAGCAATGAAAAACGCCATTGTTTTATTGATAGCTACCACATTTCTCTTAACATAACTATTATTTCATGATAATACAGAGCGCGCTGTTCTTCTCTGAGCTTTTTCAATGTCCTCCGTCATCCCTGTTTGATCCCATACCACACAGAATACTCCAAAAGAGGACGGGCCAAGGCTAATGTAGGCATCCTATTAACTAGATTTGTTGAATCTCCCACATATACTGTCAGTAAAATGCAATATTTTGTTCCCCATGTCCACAACATTTTCCATGTGATAGTTCAAGTTTAGGTTGTTCGTAACTGCATTCCCTAGGTATATAGTTGAATCTTCTACCTTCAAATCTTTTATTTATCGTGTAACCGAAATTTACGTGAATTTTTTTTTGCACTCTTGTGGAGGACCTTATACTCTTCATTGTTTGGTGTCACTCACCATTTTTTGCACTATGATAATGTCTTGTCTTAAATTATTTGCAATTTGTTTTGGTCTGCTGACAACTTTGTTACGTGGTAAACAAAATCATCATCTGCAAACATTTAAGGGCGTCGTTCGGATTGTCTCCTAGTTCATTTATTTATACGTATGTTAAGAACAACAGGGGGCTTGTAACGCTTCCATAGGGACTCTTGAACACCACTTCTGTTTCACTAGACGACTTCCCGTTAATTACTGTGGACTTTGACCTTTCCGACAGGAAATTACGAGTCCAGCCGCACAGATGAAACAATATTCCGTAGACTCGCAATTTGATTGCACATCGCTTGTGAGGCAAGGTGTCAGAAGCATTCTGGAAATCTAGAAATCTGGATCACACTTGAGGTCTCCTGTCGGTGGCACTCATTACTTCGTGTGAATTAAGTGCCAGTTGTATTTCAGAAGAACGATATTTTCTGAACCCATGTTGGTTGTATGTCAATAGACCGTTTTCTTCATGTTACTTCATAATGTTGGAACACGGAATATATTCCATAACTAAGGGAAACCAAAGAAACCCCAAATGTGGACACTATCGGGGAACTTCTTTCACGTTGCACCAGGTCAAGATGATCTCGTAGGTGTCAATAACGAGTTAAATTCTGCAGCCAGCGTCTTGACACATTGCGTTGATGATCAACAACGAACTCACAAAATGCGATTACCTTTCCGCAACTCCTGTAGATATTTCAGAACAAATGAAAATTTATGCCGCAGTGGGACTCGAATCCGGATTTCCCACTTATCGCCAGCGGCAGCCTTAAGAACTTTTTTTTCTTCATTTTGTTCGGTATTGTTATTTGCGTTTAGTCTGGGTGGACGTCACAATTTATCCGTTCAATACCTCTTCCGCTATCCGAGTACGCTTCCAGGAGCGGCCAAAATCTTCATTTGTCCTGGTGTCTACTTTCCCTTGCGCTTGCACCATATTACCTTGATTCCCGTACGGGGTGAGACAGTTTTCTCGCGTTATTGCCTTGCTGTGGCGTGAAATACAGCAGCGCACTGTCCGAGACACTGCGTTCATGATCAACAGCCTCTTTCAATTAAGAATGAGCTCGGCAATTGCAGTTACGGTGCCGCATCATTCCTAATTGAATGCGGCTGTTGATCGTCAACGCAGTTTCTCAGGCACTGCACTGCAGTATTTCATGCCGTAGCAAGGCAATGACGAGAGAAAACAGTGTCTCGTCATTGTGGGAAACCTGGTAATGTAGAGCAAGCAAGCACAAGGGAGCGTAGACACCAGGGTAAATGCAGATCAGGGCCGCTACTACAAGCGTGTTCGGATAGCCGAAGTGGTTAAGGCGACCGCTCGCGACAAGTGGGAAATACTGGTTGCAGTCCTAGTCGGGAACATATTTCATTTGTTCTGAAATATTCTGCAGCTGATACGGAACCACAACCGCAGTTTGTGAGTTTTTTCATAATTAAAAGCGCCTGTTAACTGTCGACGCAGTATATCAGACAGTGTACTGCAGTGTCTCATGCCACAGCAAGGTAATGACGACAGAAAACAGTATCTTATCCTTGGGGGACGCACGGTAGTGTAGTGTTAGTACGAGTGAGACTAGACACCAGGATAAATGGAGATTTGCTAGGATAGCCGAAGGTGACCACTCGCAACAAGCGGGAAATCCCGATTCCTGTTGCGGTCCAGCTCAAATTTTCATTTGTTCTGAAATATTCTACAGCTGAAGCGGAACCACAATCGCAATTTGTGACTTTATTCTTACGAGTTAAAGTAGTCGTAAGCCTCTCCATTGAATCTTCCATAGGCTCTCTCACCTGCTCCGCCATACAATACAGGTGGTTGATATGTTCACGATTGTAGTTTCACCCATCTCTGTTCAGGTTGGCAACAGAAAGGACGTGAGACCCTGATACCATCAGCGACACATATTACTTTGCTGATGCGCATTTTGGTGGCCGTGGGTACATGTAGATGCCGAGATACGGACTCAGCTGTCTGTGAAGACACGAGTACAATACGGATCGTAGATTACCGCGCACCCTTACATGCCGAGTGGGCGTCTCCGGCTAGAACAAAAGACTGCTGATGGCGATCCGTCTGCACGAAACAGCAAACTCTGGCAACACAGATACCAGAACGATTGTAAATTCAACCCATTTCTCTTCATCCTCGTACTAACAGGCTTCAGTTTTTTAAGGCGAAAATTACAGAGGAGGAAAACAATGGAATGTTGAATTTTGATCGTCTCCTTACCGCACGTCGTTCTCGTCTTTTTAATTTAAATAAAGGTCACAGATAAGGTAACGAATCTCGTTTAACGGGAAAGAATGCGAATATAAACATTATCGAAACACTAACTGAACATCACTTCTCTTAATACGATAACCGTATGGCTTAAACAGTGCTTCACGTTACATTAAATTTTCTACAAAAATCTTAACACACACTTCATGCGTAATTGGTAGTATTCTCTATCTGATAAAAGGTATGTGTACAGCTCTGATGCAAAGTCACGACAGGCGGACCAGGTGGTATAAAAAAGGGTGAGGAATCAGAATGAATCAGGAACTGCATAATGGGTCAATCAGTGGATCTTCTGATGACATTACTAGACGGTAAATGGCAGCATCACATACAGACACTCTAAGAGGGCTGTCTCCTTAGTAGTTTATATATGGCTGGTTGGTTGATTCGGGGGAAGCGACCAAACGTTGAGGTCATCGGTCCCATCGGATTAGGGAAGGTTGGGGAAGGAAGTCGGCTGTGCCCTTTCAAAGGAACTATCCCAGCATTTGCCTGAAGCGAGTTAGGGAAATCACGGAAAACGTAAATTAGGATGGCCGGACGCGGGATGGAACCGTCGTCCTCCGGAATGCGAGTCCAGTGTGCTAACCACTGCGCCACCTCGCTCGGTCGTTTATATATGTTAAGCCAGTGGTTCCCAACATGTGGTCCGCGGACCCCCAGGGGTCCGCGAGCTATGCCAGAGGGGTCCGCAATACGCTTTAGAACAAAAAAATATATTAAATGTATTTCGTATGATGAGATTTTTTGTTTTGGCCGCTTCCTGCATGAACAGAGCTTTAGCAAACGCTATCTTCTGCGTCTAACGTCTTCGTAGACCCAACTGAAACTAGCTCACTCTAGCGCAAAACTAGAATTACACTCCTGGAAATTGAAATCAGAACACCGTGAATTGATTGTCCCAGGAAGGGGAAACTTTATTGACACATTCCTGGGGTCAGATACATCACATGATCACACTGACAGAACCACAGGCACATAGACACAGGCAACAGAGCATGCACAATGTCGGCACTAGTACAGTGTATATTCACCTTTCGCAGCAATGCAGGCTGCTATTCTCCCATGGAGACGATCGTAGAGATGCTGGATGTAGTCCTGTGGAACGGCTTGCCATGCCATTTCCACCTGGCGCCTCAGTTGGACCAGCGTTCGTGCTGGACGTGCAGACCGCGTGAGACGACGCTTCATCCAGTCCCAAACATACTCAATGGGGGACAGATCCGGAGATCTTGCTGGCCAGGGTAGTTGACTTACACCTTCTAGAGCACGTTGGGCGGCACGGGATACATGCGGACGTGCATTGTCCTGTTGGAACAGCAAGTTCCCTTGCCGGTCTAGGAATGGTAGAACGATGGGTTCGATGACGGTTTGGATGTACCGTGCACTATTCAGTGTCCCCTCGACGATCACCAGTGGTGTACGGCCAGTGTAGGAGATCGCTCCCCACACCATGATGCCGGGTGTTGGCCCTGTGTGCCTCGGTCGTATGCAGTCCTGATTGTGGCGCTCACCTGCACGGCGCCAAACACGCATACGACCATCATTGGCACCAAGGCAGAAGCGACTCTCATCGCTGAAGACGACACGTCTCCATTCGTCCCTCCATTCACGCCTGTCGCGACACCACTGGAGGCGGGCTGCACGATGTTGGGGCGTCAGCGGAAGACGGCCTAACGGTGTGCGGGACCGTAGCCCAGCTTCATGGAGACGGTTGCGAATGGTCCTCGCCGATACCCCAGGAGCAACAGTGTCCCTAATTTGCTGGGAAGTGGCGGTGCGGTCCCCTACGGCACTGCGTAGGATCCTACGGTCTTGGCGTGCATCCGTGCGTCGCTGCGGTCCGGTCCCAGGTCGACGGGCACGTGCACCTTCCGCCGACCACTGGCGACAACATCGATGTACTGTGGAGACCTCACGCCCCACGTGTTGAGCAATTCGGCGGTACGTCCACCCGGCCTCCCGCATGCCCACTATACGCCCTCGCTCAAAGTCCGTCAACTGCACATACGGTTCACGTCCACGCTGTCGCGGCATGCTACCAGTGTTAAAGACTGCGATGGAGCTCCGTATGCCACGGCAAACTGGCTGACACTGACGGCGGCGGTGCATAAATGCTGCGCAGCTAGTGCTATTCGACGGCCAACACCGCGGTTCCTGGTGTGTCCGCTGTGCCGTGCGTGTGATCATTGCTTGTACAGCCCTCTCGCAGTGTCCGCAGCAAGTATGGTGGGTCTGACACACCGGTGTCAATGTGTTCTTTTTTCCATTTCCAGGAGTGTAGATAGAGGCAAACAGTTCTGCTGTATGCCTTAGACTGCGCGCGCTGCCTCTTTGCAGCTGACAACTGACAGACACTTTACACAGAAACTCGCATTTCAGACGACAATCGGCCATTATTTTTTCAAGGAGTTTGTTATACTAAACACCCAGATTTGAAGACAAAGATTTTGAGCAATAATAAAAAATTTAACAATAACAATGATGGCTAAATTGAAAAAGTTTTAAGCTCAATATATTTTTTCAATAATGAATATGTCAATGTTTTTTTCTAAGTACCAAAAATAGAAAACGTATAAAAGGACTCTTAATTTGGCTTTTTAGGTAATTGATACTGTGATATGACAAGGTACCAATCATGCTCGATGAGGGGGTCCTCGAGAAAATTTTGTTGGAAACCCCTGTGTTAAACAGAAAGATTACAACACTTCCCCGGGGAATCCCAGGTACTGCTTCTCTTTCACTAGACGACTTCCAGTAATTCCTACGAACTACTGACCTTTCTGGCTGGAAACAGCGAATCCAGACTCACGGCTACGGTGGTACCCCATACGAAGTTTAATTAGAAGCCGCCCGTGAGGTATGGTGTCATAAGCCTTCTGAGTATCTGTGTTACCTATCGATAGCACTCATTAGTTCTTGTGAAAAAGAGCCACAGAAAAAGTGGATCCTGACTGTAATAAGTAACAAAATTTACAGTTAATTCTGGATGACTTTTACGTTATTTGACAGTTTTAATATTTTCATATAATATCTTATGAATAATGCGAAAATGATTTGAAGGCCGAAAAAGGTTGTGAATTAACTATTACTGATCAGCAGTTCTTGACTGCTGAATTACATCGTTTTACAAATGTGAAAGTTCGTTCAAAGAAAAACTGACAACAGGCAACAACAGCTTTGAATGAACATGCTGCAGGTAATAAATCCACGTTTTTCGATTTCTGTACGTCTCCAGTACGAAGCATTCGAATGCTTGGCGTAGACATTCACTCCAGACAGTGTATTCGTAGCAGTGGCACTCAGCTGCCTTCGGAGACACTGTGACCGAATAAAATGCGGAGCACGTCGCCACAGTGGATACGCCCCACTGTGTCTGGCGGGAATGTGATTACCGTGTACGTGTGCGCCATGAAACACTCTGTGCATACGCTGCTAACTGTGATTATAACTAGAGAGACAATCTTGGGGAGATACTACTGACGCAGCTGGAGCGGGGAAAAAAAATTACGCGAACTTGTGAAGCCCCATCATTCTCTTGTATAAATCATGTGGATCCTACAGGTAAATTTCGCATCACCAGAAGCAGCTCATTATACCATTTCTGTTTCACGTAATTTTTTGCACGCAGACGTACAGAGGTCGGTGTGGCGTGGAATAAAGTTTTGAACGAACCGCTGCAACGAACACGTGAAAAGAAACGAGTGTTGTCCAACAGTTAAACAACTACAGCCTTAACAAAATATGTGAACTTAAATGAAATATAGTAAGTATAGTATCACACACGATCCGCAAGCTGCTTCCGTCACTGTACGTTACAGGCGCAAAAAAGTAAACGCTTCGTACCCTATTACCAAACTATAGCCTGTAGAATATTACAAACATTTGATTTTCAGTATTTCACATAATTATTGACCGAGTTTCAAAATTTAAAATGCTGTCATAATCTGATTATTAAGAGCTACAATCTGACGTTAAATATTCAACATTTTAAGTCAAGTATTAAAGTTAGAAATTAAAGTTACAAACTGTGTATATACCTTGAGGTATCATAACTGAGGGTACGCAAATAACCCAGACCATACGGGATGTTTCAGAAGTGATGGTCACTAATCCACATATGGAAAATACAGGCCAAAAAATTATTGGAAATCTCCAATAAACGTTGGTCCGCAAATCAACCGTTGTCAAGGTATAGCATTAATTCGAGTTGGGAGCCAACTGTAAACGCCCCTGGATACCGCGATATTTACCTTCGTACCTCATAGTTTGAGATCGACTATCTGTTTGTTTACGCATGCGCAACTACTTCCCTTTCTCCCTCCGTGCACTGTGCCGTACCAGCCTCACAATCAGTTCCTAACGTGAAGGCACCATGGACCAATGAAGAGTACAGTGACATGCACTTAATGTATGGCAAAGCTAATGGTAGTGCCCTTGAGGCTGGCCGATTGTATGGAGAAGCTTTCCCTCTCTGCAGGCAGCCCGAGAGGCGTACATTTAGCCAGTTACATCAGCGCCTTAGAGAAGCCGGGACTTTCTCACTCCATGTACGAGAAGGTCGACCCAGATCCATGAAGAAAGGGCGTTATGCATTGTACACGAACGTCCGAATACTTCAACAAGGAGGATTAGTACACAAGAGCGTGACCTGAGTCACAGCAGTGTGTGGCAGATTTTACATCGGCAAGTACTCTATCCATATCTCCTCCAGAGAGTGCAAGCCCTTAACAATGCAGACTTCCCTTCTGGAGACAATTTCTGCCATTGGGTGCAACAACAGTATACCCTGAATCGCCTGTTTGTAAGCAGTATTCTGTTCACGCATCGCTGGATTTACCCGTGGCGGTATTTTTAACTACCATAACTGTCACATTTGCGCCGATATCAATCCTAATGCAACACACGTATAAGTAACGTTATACGTTGAACGTCTGGGCAGGACTGCTCGGAGACCGCATAATTGGACCCCACTTCTTACCACAGACACTAACCGGACAGCAGTACATGCGGTTTCTGCGGACTGTACTTCCAGATGCACATGATGATGTCCTACTGAACCAATACCTGAAAATGTGGTTCATGCATGACGGAGCTCCAGTAAAGTTTCATTTACGAGTGTGCCGGCTGCTAACTCGGACGTATGGTCGTCATTGGATAGGTGTGCCATGGCCTCTAAGGTCTCCGGATTTTAATCCCGTGGATTTCTGTGTGGAGTCACGTCAAAAGCCTGGTCTACGCTACCGAGGTCAACTCTTGTGAGGAATTACACTTGCGCATTGAAGCAGCCGTGAATTATTTACAGAATTCCCCGGGACTGCCTGACAGGATTCGTAACTCATTCCAGAGACGATTTCAGCGTTCCATTCAGACATTCAGACGCGTGGAAAACATGTCGAAAATATGCTGTATTTCGACAACGGTTGATTTGTGTTCCCATGTTTAAAAAAAAATGGTTCAAATGGCTCTGAGCACTATGGGACTTAACACCTGAGGTCATCAGTCCCCTAGAACTTAGAACTACTTAAACCTAACTAATCTAAGGACATCAAAAACATTCATGCCCGAGGCAGGATTCGAACCTGCGATCGTAGCGGTCGCGCGGTTCCAGACTGACGCGCCTAGAACCGCTCGGCCACACCGGCCGGCTCCCATGTTTATTGGAGCTTTTTAGTTACTTTTTGCCTGTACTTTTCATGTGTGAATTATTGACCATCGCTTCTGAAACACCCTGAATACATCCAGTATTTGAGAACGAGAGCACTTACCGACTTTAAACAAACCTTACACAAGATTTCAGACCTTTCTGAAACTTTTTCTCGCGGACACCTCCCTACACCATAAAATAACGAAACAAAAATGAGAAATGTTTATCGCTTACTAGATTTTTGATGTCATGCAGTACAATTTCAGTTCCTGGCATGATGATATAATTTATGACTTCTTTGTTACTAACTCCGTTCGAAAAAAATTTGCAAACCGTATCCACGTATAGCACTAAATGTACACGGAGATGACAACAGCCATGGGACAGCGGTATGCATATACCCCGACGCAGATGGCGGTACTATAGCGTACACAAGATATAACAGGGTATTGCTCGGATTCTATGTCGTGGCAGTTTTAGGTGGGGTCGTTTGATTTATGGTTGCTGAAGTTACCGGTAGAGGTCGGGCCTGTCCCACCTCTTTTACAGCTCTACCAACCATTACCGAATGCCTCGTGTGATCTCCGTTTTGTTTTGCTTTGTGTTGTGCGTTCCTTGTTGCTCGTCGCCTATTTTGAATCTCAGTGCGAATTGGTGCTCGTAAAATTATGCTTAATGTGACGGAGGGCTGCGAGATAGAATTGAAAGCAGAAAGCTGCTATACATCCTACCACTCAAGCCCGTAAGATAGCTGCCACTTACACGCGCAAAAGTGTACGAACATTAGATAGAATTACGAAGTTTGCAAGCTGTCATCCAGGCGAATCGCCTGATAGCCCAGGAAAGAAAAGGTCAGTTTTAGTTGTAATTTGTACTGTACAAGTGTAAAGTTGTTTATATTCAACAATGCTTCCAACTAGGCAGCTGCTAGGTTGAAATTACTTTATTTTTATTTTGTTTTACTTAGGAAGAGACGCAGTGATACTCAAGAAGAAGTCACCGAATTCAGTAAATTAGTTAAAAGGAATACCATAGCGGAGTTCTACACACAATAGAAAGTAGTACCTAGCGTGGCAAAACTTCTTCCAGTGCTGCGTGAGAAGGTAAATTGTAGATGGGGCAGTACCTCATTAAAAACTTTACTAAAGTCGATGTGATTCTTGTGGAAATCATTAATGAACAATCGAAATCTCTTGTTAGAAAGTGGTGACATTGTTCTATGGCCGTCCTTGCACACATGAAGAGCATCAGGAAAGCTCAACAAATATTTCTTAGGGAATGAGATTCTCACTCTGCAGCGGAGTGTGCGCTGATATGAAACTTCCTGGCAGATTAAAACTGTGTGCCCGACCGAGACTCGAACTCGGGACCTTTGCCTTTCGCGGGCAAGTGCTCTACCATCTGAGCCACCGAAGCATGACTCACGCCCGGTACTCACAGCTTTACTTCTGCCAGTATCTCGTCTCCTACCTTCCAAACTTTACAGAAGCTCTTCTGCGAACCTTGCAGAACTAGCAATCCTGAAAGAAAGGATACTGCGGAGATATGGCTTAGCCACAGCCTGGGGGATGTTTCCAGAATGAGATTCTCACTCTGCAGCGGAGTGTGCGCTGATATGAAATTTCCTGGAAGATTAAGACTGTGTGCCCGACCGAGACTCGAACTCGGGACCTTTGCCTTTCACGGGCAAGTATCTGCAAGGTTCGCAGAAGAGCTTCTGTAAAGTTTGGAAGGTAGGAGACGAGATACTAGCAGAAGTAAAGCTGTGAGTACCGGGCGTGAGTCGTGCTTCGGTAGCTCAGATGGTAGAGCACTTGCCCGCGAAAGGCAAAGGTCCCGAGTTCGAGTCTCGGTCGGGCACACAGTTTTAATCTGCCAGGAAGTTTCAAATATTTTTTATCTTGATGAGTCGTGGATTGATAGCAATCTGACATGCAGCAAATACTGCCAGAACCCACAAGATGAATTGGTTGTTATGATGTGGAAAGTACCTCCAGAAGGATGATAGTGGCAAGTGTTGGTTGAAAGACGGGTTAGTGAAGGAAGAGGAGCTAAAGTCTGGACGAAATCGACGCAAGGAGATTGTCATGGCCAAACGAACTCAGAGAATTGCGAGAAGTTGTTTTCGGAGATGTTACTCCAAAATCTTCCGCAAAATTCTGTCACTATTATGGACAATGAGCCGTATCATTGTAAGCGGGTGGACAAAACAACAAATTCAGTATACTATCCAAGGGTGGCGATGGTAGAATGATTGCGAAAAAGGAAGTTAAATGCAATGACAGAATGACAAAGGCTGAGATGTATGCTCTTGTGCAGGCGAATAAACCGAGTGAAAAGATCGTGGTTCGCCTACCGCCGTACAACTGCGACCTGAACGCAGTTGAACTTACATGGTCGAAAATTAATCAGTACGTGAGGGAGCACAACATCTCTGACGACATGTTTGCAGCCAATCTAAAAAAACTGACGGACAATGCATTCAGATCTGTCACTGCAAACGTTTGGGAAGGGTACTGCAGAAAAGTGCAAAAGGTGGACCATGATTACAGGAGGCGCGATGGCGTAGTAGTGATTGCAGTTGGCGACATTGTTATACGTACTGATGACTCCAGAGAGGACTCATCTAATACAGACAGGAGGGCTGATCCCGCACGGACACAGCAGATAATGAGTCTTCACGTACCGACACGGCCGAGAGTGACCGTGAAAGTGCCTAAAATAATTCTTCAGACTGTATCATGCAGTATGTAAAGGTTGTATAAATTGAATTACATCGGTTTTCTATAATAAACTGTGTTTGTCTGCAATTTATATCATTTCTGATACCTGTTACGCACTTTGTAACGATAGATCTCTTCACTGGTTTCGGCATTCACTATCACCACGCTTCACATCTGCTTTCACTGAAGCGCGACACACGGGTGTGGACTGCACGCCCTGGGAGGGGGAGGCGCGCCTCTTCTCCCCTCTACGGCCGCAGTCCTCGTTTGTTTACGCCCGCGGCCGACTGCCACGATATAGTCCAATTAATAATGCATTGGCGGAGCTGTTATTCGTACTCAGGTTATTCATGTGAAAAGAAGTCCGATACGATTATGGCCGCACGAAGGACGTAACAAACTCTTAATGCGGAATGGTAGTCGGCGCTAGACGCATGGGACATTATATTTCGGAAATCGTTAGTCAGATGCACGGTGTCAAGTCTGTGCTGAGAATACCACATTTCAGATATTATCTATCACTACGGACAACACTGTGGCCGACAGTCTTCACTTAACGAGCGAGAGCAGCGGTGTTAGCGTAGAGTAAAAAATAAAAAAAATTCAAATGGCTCTCAGCACTATGGGACTTAACATCTGAGGTCATCAGTCCCCTAGACTTAGAACTACTTAAACCTAACTAACATAAGGACATCACACACATCCAGGCAGGATTCGAACCTACGACCGTAGCAGCAGCGCTGTTCCGGAGTGAAGCGCCTAGAACCGCTCGGTCAGACGGCCGGCTCCGTAGAATCGTCGGTGCTAACAGACAAGCAAAACTGCCTGGTATAACCGTGGGAATCAATGGGGACTACGACGAACGCGCAGCGAAATTTGGCGTTTAATGGGCTACGGCAGCAGATGACAGACACGATACCGCCTGCAGCATCTCGCTTGTGTTCGTCACCATATCGGTTGGATCCGAGGCAACTGGAAATCCGTGGCCTGGTCAGATGAGTGCAGATTTCAGCTGCTAAGAGCTGATGGTAGCGTTCGAGTCATCTGTGCAAGCTGGTGGTGGCTCCATAGCGGTGTGGGCCACATTTAAACGGAATGGATGGTGTCCTCCGGTCGAACTGAACCAATCATTAACTTGGAAATGGAAATGTCGTATGGCTAGGACCTCCCGTCGGGTAGACCGTTCACCTGGTGCAGGTCTTTCGATTTGACGCCACTTCGGCGACCTGCGCGTCGATGGGGATGAAATGATGATGATTAGGACAACACAACACCCAGTCCCTGAGCGGAGAAAATCTCCGACCCAGTTGAAATGGTTATTCTCGGCTATCTGGAGACAATTTGCAGCCATTCATGGGCTTCACGTCCCCAAACAACGATGGAATTTTAGTTGATGACATTGCGCCAAGTCAACTTGTCTTGAAGAACTTTCTGGACAACTTCCTGGATCTGGGCACTCAGATCGTCCGACATGACTCCTGTCTAGTATTTATGGAAAATAATCGAAAGGTCACTACATGCACAAAATCCAGCACCGGCAACACTCTCGCAATTATGGGCGGCTACAGAGGCACCATGGCTCGGTATTTCTGCAGAGGACTTCTAACGATTTGTTGAGTCCGTGCCACGTCATGTTGCTGCAGTACGCAGGGGAAAAAAGGTCCAGAACGATATTAAGGGTATCTTATGACTCTTGTTATCGCAGTGTACTTGCCAAATTATATCAATGTACAACACCTTTTTCAGGAGATATGACGTCATAAACACTGAGATACGTGAGACGAATTTTTCTTAAAACGAACCGCTCTTTACGAGAGTACACTCATCCAGTGTTTGATAATGAGAGTACTTAACGACCTTTAACCTTCTTGAAACATACACTCCTGGAAATTGAAATAAGAACACCGTGAATTCATTTTCCCAGGAAGGGGAAACTTTATTGACACATTCCTGGGGTCAGATACATCACATGATCACACTGACAGAACCACAGGCACATAGACACAGGCAACAGAGCATGCACAATGTCGGCACTAGTACAGTGTATATCCACCTTTCGCAGCAATGCAGGCTGCTATTCTCCCATGGAGACGATCGTAGAGATGCTGGATGTAGTCCTGTGGAACGGCTTGCCATGCCATTTCCACCTGGCGCCTCAGTTGGACCAGCGTTCGTGCTGGAAGTGCAGACCGCGTGAGACGACGCTTCATCCAGTCCCAAACATGCTCAATGGGGGACAGATCCGGAGATCTTGCTGGCCACGGTAGTTGACTTACACCTTCTAGAGCACGTTGGGTGGCACGGGATACATGCGGACGTGCATTGTCCTGTTGGAACAGCAAGTTCCCTTGCCGGTCTAGGAATGGTAGAACGATGGGTTCGATGACGGTTTGGATGTACCGTGCACTATTCAGTGTCCCCTCGACGATCACCAGTGGTGTACGGCCAGTGTAGGAGATCGCTCCCCACACCATGATGCCGGGTGTTGGCCCTGTGTGCCTCGGTCGTATGCAGTCCTGATTGTGGCGCTCACCTGCACGGCGCCAAACACGCATACGACCATCATTGGCACCAAGGCAGAAGCGACTCTCATCGCTGAAGACGACACGTCTCCATTCGTCCCTCCATTCACGCCTGTCGCGACACCACTGGAGGCGGGCTGCACGATGTTGGGGCGTGAGCGGAAGACGGCCTAACGGTGTGCGGGACCGTAGCCCAGCTTCATGGAGACGGTTGCGAATGGTCCTCGCCGATACCCCAGGAGCAACAGTGTCCCTAATTTGCTGGGAAGTGGCGGTGCGGTCCCCTACGGCACTGCGTAGGATCCTACGGTCTTGGGTTGCATCCGTGCGTCGCTGCGGTCCGGTCCCAGGTCGACGGGCACGTGCACCTTCCGCCGGCCACTGGCGACAACATCGATGTACTGTGGAGACCTCACGCCCCACGTGTTGAGCAATTCGGCGGTACGTCCACCCGGCCTCCCGCATGCCCACTATACGCCCTCGCTCAAAGTCCGTCAACTGCACATACGGTTCACGTCCACGCTGTCGCGGCATGCTACCAATGTTAAAGACTGCGATGGAGCTCCGTATGCCGCGGCAAACTGGCTGACACTGACGGCGGCGGTGCACAAATGCTGCGCAGCTAGCGCCATTCGACGGCCAACACCGCGGTTCCTGGTGTGTCCGCTGTGCCGTGCGTGTGATCATTGCTTGTACAGCCCTCTCGCAGTGTCCGGAGCAAGTATGGTGGGTCTGACACACCGGTGTCAATGTGTTCATTTTTCCATTTCCAGGAGTGTAGTTTCGAACCTTTCCTAAACTTGTCCTTTATGCATGTGTAATTCTCAGTGAATAACACGGAGTTAATGAAATCAATATAGTTAAGGTTTTGTTTCTTCATGTCATCCAACATTTTATGATTTTTTATACGTAAGAGATCCATTCTCTATCAGGGGATTGCTGGTATTTATTAACTACACCTTACCCCATCGTTAAGTCACCAAGTGACAAGGTAATTTCGTAGGATGTCTTGCTAAAGTCTTTCAGGGTTTTCAAATACTCTTAACGAATTGTTACCTCTGGAGAAGAATGTATGCTGTTGTGAAATTTCCTGACAGGTTAGAGTTTAGTCCCAAAGAGCAAGTGTGCAGTTTGGAAAGTAGTGGTGCCTGGACACAGCGGTAGTTAAGAGTTATTTCCCTAAAAACAGAAGAGTCGAGATTCCAGTTCAAGTTCAGCGTACAGTTTCAAACCTGCCAGGAAGTTTCGCTAAGTATGCTTTGATACTGGAAGCTCCGTTCCACTGACCAGCCACTCGTCGCACTGTCTGGGTGGAAGTGGGCAGCGGAAACTTACGCTTCATCTGGATGAAGTTGAGCTGCTCGATGGCTCGCAGCACAGACTTGTCGTCCAGCGTGAGGTCGAACTCGTGGCTGAGGCGGGGCGACGCGACCACGTCCTTGTGCCACGTGATGTCCACGTTCGCCACGCGGTTGATCAGCATCGAGCCCACCTGTGGAAAGACACACCTAAGTAAATGTATCCCTGAAACAATGATACTTTCGTGTGGTTCGTTGGCCTGGTGCATGTCTTTCAGTTGGACACCACATCCGTGACTCTCTTGTCTCTAAGCTACCCCAGTTATCCAACGATAGAAAGGAGGCCTACAATTTATCGTTGAATCTGAACCACGTACCGTTCCTCGCGATCCATCATATCATTAAGAGGTGAACGCTAGGTTAAAACGCAGACAGAAAAATTCGTGATCCCACCCAGATTAAATCCTGCGACCTCACGGTTTCCAGGCACGAGCTTTAATACGAGTACTAGACCACCAGGCCTGACGATGCTATATTGGTAACATTTCATTGGTGTAGTCGGAATACGAAGCGTAGACATAAAATTTTAACAATCTCTTCGAAAAAGTAAACTTACGCATTCCTCTCTCTCTCTCTCTCTCTCTCTCTCTCTCTCTCTATCTCTATCTATCTATCTATCTCTCTGTCTGTCTTTTTCCTTTCTTCAGTTTCATTCCTGCAGTCCACGCCGCTAGAGGAATCAAAACAAAACTGTACAGCCCAGTGCCCGATGATACAGTTGAGTATTGTGTGGTGATTCGTTTTCTTCATTTAGAGGGGAAAAACGCTGCAACAGTTCATGCTGACATAATATACTCTTTGCAGGGCATCCACAACTGTTGCTAAAAATTTTCATGATGAATAAATATGCTGTAGCTGTACTTGACAAATTATGTATTAAGATAAAATCGTACACACAGAATTTAAAGGCCATCTTGAGGCGCTGGGAAAAAAAAGAAAGAAACTGTGACAGATAGGACATATAATTTATCAACATGAAAAGGGTTCATTTAGATGTGAATATAAATTTAAATTTATGAAGCAGGATGCGAGATGCTGTGTGGGTGAGGCATGAAAAGGTTCTTTGAGCTAACCGGTACCACAAAGAGTAAACTGGGCCTAACCAGAAAAACCACCAATGTATCAACAGGCAAATACTCATCACCAGCTTAATGTAACCTACATACCAACTTTGAACGACCAGACATTAGGCATAGGCTTAAGAAAGAAAAAGTAAGCGTGAATGCTGCAGAATGCCAATTTGTGAACCTCGTAGGTAACGTATCATGTAAGTATACTGAGGCGACTCATTGCAGTTCATGTTTCAGTGAGCTAACCGGTCTCACTGCATGTCTACAACATGCGACGGGCTGGGTACATACTTGGTAAGCTACTTTTGAGGTATACAGATTGGCATTCTATGGCATTTATGCCTTCATTTTACTTTATTAAGCCTATGCCACATGTTTGGTCGTTCAAAGTTTATTTTTAGGTTACATTAGGCTGGCAACGCGTGTTTATTTACTGATATATTCATGATCTTTTCAGTTAGGCCTCATTCACCCAGTGTGGTACTGCTTGTCTCAAAAAACGTTTTCATGCCCCACCTGCACTGGATCTCGTATGCTAAATTTTGTGGATTTTTTACATGGCTGGTACGATTTTCTCGTGCGCAATCAAGGTATGACAAGATATTCACATTGTATGAATCCTTTTAAATTAATTTTAATAATAGTATCTCTCTTAGTTTCTCATCTGTTTCTAACGCATGAAGATGGGATTTACATCCTGAAACGTGGGTTACTTTATCTAAATAAACGATTTGTCCAGTATAACTGGAGCGGATTTATTCATCACGAAAAATTCATACTGAGTGGGTGAAAGTGGAGAGCAACAATGTAGCATAATATGATACAGTGGTCATGTGGTGCAGACGATTCCAGTGTGGTCAGAAAAGTCCGAATAAAGAAGAATGAAGAGGCCGACCATCTCTCTGTGAAGAAACAAGAATCACAAAAGAAATGGAGGTCTTGTGGTAGAAGATCAGCGACTCACAAATGAGACAAAAGTTAAACTAATGCATGGATCAGTTTTCGATATCTTGTGCGACTTTTTGAACATGATGAATGTCGAAGCTCACTGTGTTCCGTGACAGCCAACACCCACTGAAGAAGTCCGCTGAATCGAGGTAACATCGGAAATTTTGCACTTGTGTCAAGCCAATAGAGATAACTTCTTTAGACACAAAATCATCATTGACGAGTGCTAGGTGTATCGCTACGATCCCAATACAAAACAACAAAGCAAGAAGTGGAAAGATGTGGATCCACTACCGCCGAAGAAGGATCACCCATCGACAATGTGCCAGCTCATTCTGCACAGAGCACCTCGGACGACAAAACCATTGCTTGGCAGTAATTTCTTGAACGACACGTTTGAACGATGAATATGCAGACTTCTACAATCAAGGTCACCTCAAAGTCAGCCATCATCACGAAAAACGTGTCTCCTTGAAGGGTGAATGTACATTGTATCATGGCCGCAGTTATATATTCTGGAGGTGATAAAACGCCTTAAGTTACTCTCACGGGAAACGGACAGCAAGTTGCAACTGGTGCAGCAAGTTCTGATTCCTTGCAGGCATCCGGGTAGAAACGTAGTCCTACCAACTCACCTCCATTACAGACACAGTCCTACGATGCCTGGTAACAATAATCCGATGAGTTCGCTAGTGAATCCGGTGCAGGAGCTCGGAATGTTAAAGGGTAAGGCTTGGAAATCGGATGTGGTCCTTTCAAAGAGCCGATCTTGGAAATTGGCCATGTGGTATTTACAGAAACTATGGAAACCATAAATATAAGTGATTAGACAAAGCCTTGAAAGTCAGTATCCCCATACGTGAGTCTGGTGTCGCATCTACCACACTACGCATGGTTACCTATTAATTTGATAGGACCCATCATATGTAGCAGTTGTGGTAGACAAACATCGTTATCCTACTTTTCTGCAGTGACATGTCCAGTTCGCTATGGAGAAGGTAGTCCACATATTTGACAATGGTACAATAGGGAAACAGTTATAATATATGTGGGCACTCATGCAACAGATGTGGGCAGTTGCCTGACAGATGCAGGCAGTTGCTAAGAAGAAAATGTGGCCACAGCACTCATACTTTTAAAATCATTAGTTTTATAGCTCTTCAAGTATTTTCAAACAATTTAACCTCCTCTATCATAGCGGACATTATTTGTTATTTTATTACTACTATACACCTTGACTATTTTATAGTATGATATGCACCAGCGTATGACTACCTTGACATGTGCTGAAACACCTACAAGAATGACAAAAATATCCCAAAATAGTTGCACAGCAAGGCAGATGGTTCCAGAAGACACAATTGTGTACTAGGAATGCAGTTTCCCAACAGACTTACTCAACAATCACACAGTTCCCCAACAGGTAGGCTGTTACACAACAAAAGCAAATCACAACAATAGGCAGTTAGTACTCCTACTGACAGTTTCACAACAAACTTATAGTTGCATGAGAGATGTGTGTCTGCACAATGGCCAATTGCATAACAGTTAACTGACCAATAGACAGTTGATTAACAGATGGTTGATCAACAAATGGTTGATCAACAGATGACGGATCAACAACAGATTGGTGATCAATCAACAGATGCCTGATCAACAAGTGACTGATCAACAGATGACCCATCAGCAGTCAGTTGATCAACAGACAGTTGATCAGCAAATAGTTGATCAACAGATTGTTGATTAACAGATGGTTGATCAACAGATGGTTGATCAACAGATGGTTGATCAACAGATGGTTGATCAACAGATCATTGAGCAACAGACATTTGAGCAACAGACATTTGAGCAACAGACATTTGAGCGACAGACAGTTGAGTGACAGACAGTTGAGTGACAGACAGTTGAGTGACAGACTGTTGAGTAACAAATGGTTGAGTAACAGGTCATTGAGTAACAGGCAGTTGAGAAACAGACGGTTGAGCAACTGATGGTTAGGCTACAGACAGATGAGCAACAGACAGTTCTGCAAAATACCTTCTGCAGGATAGAAAAATCAATTACCAGTAGTCCATTACCAATGAGGCCCATCCTGTATTAGCAAATTAAAAAAGTTGGTCAGCCCTAGACGTAAACATAAAGGCATTACTTATAGATGTACTAAGTTTTGCAGTATGCTGACCTGCAGGAACGCCGCCGAGTCGGTCTCCTTGAGGGCCTCTATGCAGAACTGGAGGAGGCCGGTGGTGCCCTGGAGGCGGCACGTGCAGGCCGACACCTGGTCGCGCAGCGCCCGCAGCTTCAGCTCGCGCTGCTGCCTCACGAACTCCAGCAGCTGAGCGCGCCGCGCCTCGATCGCCTCGATGAGCGCATCGCACTGCGCCGACACCGTCGCCTCAAACTCCGCACAGTTCTCCTGGTAGGCACAAGCAGTCAACGCCTTTTCTCGGTATGGACTATCACACACAATCCAGCGAAGGCAAACTAGAAAGCAAATACACAGGCTTTTTTTCATTTTTAATATCTTATTATTATTATGTAAAAGACTGAGCGAAAACAGAATTACTACTTCTCATAGCAAGATTTGACGCCACCTAGTGGTGTTTCGGGCACATGACACAGTAGGGAAAGGAAATGAAAAAATATAAGCGGAGCAGAGGGTTTGGAACATTTACCTCAATGGGGTGACCATTTCTATGGACGGACATTTCTGCAGAGTCTCGTGCTCTTTCTGGGATAAGCAGCTTATTGTAGGTAGTCTATGAGTTGACGAAGCCACTGAATGTGAAAGAAAAATATCTGGCTGTGGTGAGAGACTCATTGTAGTGTACTGAGAGGTCTAGGTTTGGTCAGAATGTGACAGTTCGGTTTTTAGTTGGTGTGGCCAACGAACGTGCAAGGAATAATCCTCGTTGTAACACACTGATGTGTAGCTTACACCGAGGTCTAGGTTAGTTAAAAATGTGACCGTTTGGTTGTGAGCTGGTTAGGCCAGCGAATATGAAAGCGAAAAACCACCTGTACTATCTTGGACTCAGCAGAAATGTCAACACACTGTATCTCCACACAAATGTCACTCGCACAACTGTCACAAACTCGAACGTGGACGGATAGAAAATCATTCTATCGACGGTACGGGCCTCAGGTGGGAGAATCCACTGACAGTAATATCAGAAATTGAGTCCGCCTTGATGCAAAACACCTTGTTGTTCGTTTATTTTTTTAGTATCCCAAAATAGTTTCGGCGACAAATATCACGATCATCAGTGGCTTTTTTTAATGGTTGTACAAACACAGTAAAACATTATTACAATTTTACAATTCGTCTTTTTAAGTATAGTTTTCTATTGATACTTTCATACTACCTTATTTATTGTATGTTACAGCATGTTTTAAGCAATTATTGACGCTGTTTGCGACACATTTTCTGTGCTCTTTTTTACTGTTGCAGTCTTTTTACTTAGCGAACATCACGTCATCTGCAACCATGTGAGCGGCTGTTGGTAAACAAATACTAAAAATGGTTCAAAGGGCTCTGAGCACTATGGGACTCAACTGCTGAGGTCATTAGTCCCCTACAACTTAGAACTAGTTAAACCTAACTAACCTAAGGACATCACAAACATCCATGCCCGAGGCAGGATTCGAACCTGCGACCGTAGCGGTCTTGCAGTTCCAGACTGCAGCGCCTTTAACCGCACGGTCACTTCGGCCGGCTACAAATACGAAAAGGTGAACTTCGTATATACTGCTGACATACGAAGTTCACCTTTTAGTACTTGCTTATCAACAGCCGCTCACATGGTTGCAGATGACGTGATGTTCGCTAAGTAAAAAGACTGCAACAGTAAAAAAGAGCACAGAAAATGTGTCGCAAACAGCGTCAATAATTGCTTAAAACATGCTGTAACATACAATAAATAAGGTAGTATGAAAGTATCAATAGAAAACTATACTTAAAAAGACGAATTGTAAAATTGTAATAATGTTTTACTGTGTTTGTACAACCATTAAAAAAAGCCACTGATGGTCGTGATATTTGTCGCCGAAACTATTTTGGGATACTAAAAAAATAAACGAACAACAAGGTGTTTTGCATCAAGGCGGACTCAATTTCTGATATTACTGTTTTTCTATGCAAACACGGACCAAATGGAAGAGTTCCAAGATAACATTATTGAATCCACTGATATAAGCGACTTTAACACAGGACAGATTGTAATGGCTCGACACTTGGAACTGGCCAGCTCCGAAACGACGAAGCTGGTTGGCTCCTCGCGTGCTACTGTCGTGAGCATATGTGAAACCTGGTTCAAGGATAGAGAAACCATGGGCAGGTGACAAGGTATTGGCGGTCCACTCATCATAGAACGTAGGGGTTGCCTCCTAGGTATAGCAGGATAAGCAGTGATCAGTGGCAGGTATGACAACAGAGTTTAGTACTGGTGCAGGCACGGTTGTTCCGAAACACAGCGATCGGCGCCGATTTTGAACGTGGGGTCTGCAGTAGACGACCCCCCTTTTCTCATGCTGACCCAGTGATATAGCAAAGATGATTGCAATGGACATGGAACCCTCGAAATTGGACCATGGATCAATGACAACGTGTCACCTGGTCGAATGAATCACTTTTGTTGTTACACCAGATAGATGGTTGGATCCAGGTAAGCTGTGGTGGACTGTCGTCCACTCGAACAGCTACTTGAAACATGAGCCACGTCACAAAAGTAGATCGGTAGCGAAGTATTATGCGAAGGGGGATATTCATCTGGACTTCCATGGTACCTGTGGTAGTAATCTAAGACACCAGGATATCTTTAGACAACTTGAACATTATTGGGGACCACCTATACCCGATAATGCTTTATGCCTTCCCTAAAAGCGTTGGCATTTTCCAGCAGGATAACTGTCCGTGTCACAAGTCCAGAATCGTGCTACAGTGGTTTGAGGAGCGTGATAGTGAACTCACTTGATTGTGTTTGCCACCAGATTCGCCTGATCTGAACACGCTTGACTACGTCTGGGTCGCTATAGTGTTCCAGCTCCGTTCCCACAAATCATTAACCCATAGTTTACTGAAACTGCGTGGCCTGTGCTTACAAATGTGATGCCGCATGCGAAGGACCTGTCGAACAAATACTACGCAGAACAGCTACTGCACTGTGCTCCAAGAACGGACGAACACGCTGTTGAGTAAATGGCTATAATGTTTTGGCGCCTCAGTGTATCTCAGCCTCCATTCAACTAGTGGTATGTACATCATATGAGAGGCATGTTAGTGTGAGTACTCACGTTCACTTTATCGCTCATGCCCTTGAGCCGCTGTATGAACTCCGTGGTAGAGCGGGCTTTCTCAGACAGCTGCTGCAGGTTCTGCGACAGCTCCGTCTGCAAGACAGAAAGACAAAAATGTTAACACGGTGCTGACGATGCATTCGTCGCCGCAACTGAAATGGTACTTACATCTCCCCAAACATGCATCAACTAAAAACTGATCAAGAGATACACACATACATCTTAAATAATTTCTTGACTTTACCCTCCCACAGCAGGCCTCCAGTCCTTTTGTGATGGCCGTTTAACAGTATCATGATGTGAGTACAATATTCTGGAGAGATGACACACGAGCTACCGTGGATTTATATTCTTTACTCAATGTATGATGAATGCAAAAAATAATTTATTTCTTTAACTTATTCCATTTATTCTCAAGGTTGCTGACAGTTCGTCACTGAACAACAACGTACTGTATAGTGTCATTTGAGTTACATCATTTCGGTAACTAATCGTTCACATGAATAATTTATAAATTTTTAGAAATAACCAGCCAGAAAACTGAAGATAAGAAATGGATTTACTTCTCCGCAAGTACAATTGATGGGAAAAGGTTAACTATATTAACAACTGAAAGTGTCGGTGAAAATGATAAACCACGAAACATAATAAATTCTAAGATAAGACTAATTAATTCTTGCTAAATTGAGGGTTACCGTAGCACTTACTTCCGCCCATCCCTTCAATTGTAAGGATACTTGAGAAGTTGTAAGCAGCAAGACGAAAAGACTTTAAATTATAAAAACAAATAACTGGACTGCAATTTATCACGCATGTTCTTCCTTGTATATGATTCTTTTTCGTATAATAAATCAGTTTAAATAGTAACGAAGTTTACACAAAATACAGGCAAAAAAGCAATAAACGCTGGGAAATTTGAATGACGAAGTGTTAGTGTAATAAATACTGTTTATCGCTCACGTTTCACTTCCATATTAAGTTAGAAGTAATTTCTAAAACATTTCCTAACACACAAATTTATGATAGGAAAATCATTTACATAAATTGGGAGTGTGAGGGAACATACTGTAAATGCAATCTTTGAGAGTGTGGTGGTACTGCATTTTAAAAGGTAAAAAGGCTGAGCAAAACGCAAATACAAAAGGAGCAAACAGTTTTTCCTGGAAAAACTGTTTGTCCAGGAAATGCAGTACCACTACACTCTCAAAGATCGCATTTACAGTACGTTCCCTCACACTCCTCAATATTCCTGCATTTATTCATTTCTGTTTATGTTAGTGACATTGCTTAAGTTCCTTATATATTCTGTAGTTACATTGATCTTTCTTCTATTAATTGGTTTATGTACCACTCTCCATGTTTTCTACCTCTTGAAGTAGGCTTATCAAGTACTAATTTTATTTTATTTTATTAGTTTTGTTTATTAATAGAAACTGTTATGTAGGCATCCTGTTCTTTCTTTCTGTTAAAATTTCTTCCTGTCTACTCCGTTTTTATTTTTATTTATTTACTGTTTAAAATTTTTTACTTTTTACATTGCGTTACCACCACACTATCAAAAATTTTACTTACTGAGTGTTCCTGCTTCAGTGTGGAGGTGTGACTTCCATTTCAATGTTGTTTACAAACATTGTAACTTCTTTGGTGACAATACTGAGTAAAAGTCTGATGATGGCCTTGTAAGCCGAAAACCGGTTAACATAATAAAAGTAATATTGTAGAACAAAACCAAACTAGTGCTTTTCATTTATTATAATGTTGTTCTACCAAGAACCGACGGAAGATTCAGTTAACATATATCACTATCGTCGATTTGGAGTACGATTCTGGAACATATAAAGAGTTCGAATATTATGAAGAAAACAATGTATTGACACATACAGCTTGGATTCACAAGCAATCGCTGTTGTAAAACACAAGTAGCTAATTAATTCTAGATTTCAAGATAGATTTTGACACCATTCCTCACAAGTGACATCTAATCAAATTGAGTGCCCACGAAACATCGTCTCAGTTTAGCGAATGGAATAGTCATTTGCTGTTGGAAAGGTAGCAATTCGTATTAACTGACGGACATTCATCGAGTAAAACAGAAGTAATATGTGGCGTTCCCCAAGAAGGTCTTATAGGATATCTGCTGTTCATGATCTATATAAACGATTTAGGGGACAATCTGAGCAGCTATCTTAAATTGCTTGCAGATGATTCTGCCATCTATCGTCTTGTAAAGTCATCTGATGATCAAAACCAATGGCAAAATGATTTAGACAAGATATCTGTATTGTGCGAAATGTTGCAGTTAACTGTAAATAATGAAAAGCATGAAGTCATCCACATGACTACTAAATGGAACAGGCTAAATTTCGGTACACGATAAATTACACAAGTCTAAGCGATGTCAGTTCAGCTAAATACTTTGCGATTACAATCACAAGTAGCCGGCCGGTGTGGCCAAGCGGTTAAAGGCGCTACAGTCTGGAACCGCGTGACCGCTACGGTCGCAGGTTCGAATCCTGCCTCGGGCATGGATGTGTGTGATGTCCTTAGGTTAGTTAGGTTTAAGTAGTTCTAAGTTCTAGGGGACTGATGACCTTAGAAGTTAAGTCCCATAATGCTCAGAGCCATTTGAACCATTTGAACAATCACAAATAAATTCAATTAAAAGGCTCATATAGATACTGTTGTGTGAAAAGTGAACCGAAGACTGCGATTTATTGGCAGAACACTTAGAAAAAGCAACAGATCTAGTAAAGAGATTGCCCACACTACCTTGTCCGTCCTCTTCTTGAGTACTGTTGTCCGGTTTGGGATCTGGATCAGATAGGACTGACGGAGCGCCTCTAAAATCTCCAGAGAAGTGCATCTCGTTTTGTGTTATCGCGAAATAGGGAAGAGAGTGCCACGGATATGATACGCGAATTGGTGTGGCAATTACTAAAGCAAAGGCATTTTTCTTTCCCACGAGATTTTTTCACGAAATTTCAATTGTCAACTTTCTCTACACAATACGAAAATATTTAGTGGTTGAAGTGGCTCTGAGCACTAAGGGACTTAACTGTTGAGGTTATCAGTCCCCTAGAACTTAGAACTACTTAAACCTAACTAACCTAAGGACATCACACACATCCATGCTCGAGGCAGGATTCGAACCTGCGACCGTAGCGGTCGCGCGGTTTCAGACTGTAGCGCCTAGAACCACTCGGCCACTTCGGCCGACGAAAATATTTCATTGGCGCCCACCTACACAGGAAGAAATGAACATCACAATAGAATAAGAGAAATCAGATTTAAGTCTTCGTTTCTCCGCGTGCTGTTCGAGAGTGGAATAGTAGAGAAATGGTTTGAAGGTGATTCGATGAAGCCACTGCCAGGCAGTTAATTGTAAAATGCAGATGTAGATGTAAGTATGTATTGCGTGAGGGAAAAATTGTATTTATGGTGACTTTCTGGAACTTTCTGATCTCTTTGTCAGTCTGTGGAAAATGTTTCATTTAGTTGTTGTTGGTTCATAGAAAAACGTTAATCGTCGTCGTCATCACAACAATTCTCGTACCGTCTTTTTACTCTGTCATGTTGGTAAAAAAGAAAACCTGCATAAATGTTATTTTTATAATTAATTCCTCAAGCAGCGAAAAAGAAACGAGAGTACACCCACATACAATTAAATAACTGAACCTATTTGTCGACAAGATGGTTTTTAAACTTCCTGGCAGATTAAAACTGTGTGCCGGACCGAGACCCGAACTCGGGACCTTTGCCTTTCGCGGGCAAATGCTCTACCACTTGGTAGATTAAAACTGTGTGCCTGACCGAGACTCGAACTCGGGACCTTTGCCTTTCTACCACTTGGTAGAGCACTTGACCGCGAAAGGCAAAGATCCCGAGTTCGAGTCTCGGTCCGGCACACAATTTTAATCTCCCAGGAAGTTTCATATCAGCGCACACTCCGCTGTAGAGTGAAAATTTCATTCAAGATGATTTTTATTTGGCTTAGGCAACACGGTCGCTCTAAAACCCGAATTAATATTTGGTAAATAAGTAAATTTATAAACGTAACAGTAGACCACCTACGGCGTCGACGAAGCGTTAAATTATTTATCTCCCTCCCGCCTGCAGAGAGTGCAACACGAGAACGACGCACACGCATGTGACGCGCCTAATACAGACGCGCACGCACCGCCGGGCAGTAAACACGCGACGCCGGAATAACGAGCAACTTATCAGATCCGGGCGTTAAGAAACCCGAGAGCGGAGCGGGAGAGCGCCCGCAGGTAGCGGAGCCGGGGCCGCGACATTTGCGTGGCGCTTCCCGCGGGAGCTCCTTAAGAAGGCCACCACTGCGGCCCGGCTTGTTTTCTGCGACGTCGCCTCTCGTTAAGGCCCCCGCTGATCCCCCGGAGTGCCGCTAAGCGGGCTTTGCGTCCCCAGGGCGGACCGCGCGGCCAAATCCCGCTCTAAGCGCGAATTCGCGTGCCGCCGCACCATTCATCTCTCTCTCTCTCTACTGCCGGCCCGCAAACAAAAACGCCCCGCTGGCTAGCTGGTTGGCGCTCTCGGGCTGTTGCTAATACCTCGGCGACCTGCTGACGCCTCCCTGAAAGCGTCTTCGCTCGCATTAGGGACACCTCTGCTGTCTGCTGGTGCCGCATCTTCCTCTTCTTCTTTTCCTTCTTCTTACGTTCTCTTCCCGCGGTATACTACCCGCAGTGGCTCCAGCCAGGCGCTCGTCCAAGAGGGACTCCACCGCAAAACATTTTAGTACAGACGTTTACATTTTAACACCAGCTAAGTACCCGGCGTTGCCCGGTTATATATTTATTCTAATCTTCTATTAGTCCACCACCTCCTTCCACTCTCTCTGTCCATCTCCTCCGAAAACCCTCTATATACAGGGTGATTAAAAAGTCTGTATAAATTTGAAAACTTAATAAACCACGGAATAATGTAGATGGGTAAGAATTGACACACATGCTTGGAATGACATGGGGTTTTATTAGAACTTAAAAAAAAAAAAATTCACAAAATGTCCGGCAGATAGCGCTGGTCAGCAAAACGTTAGTAACTGCTACCGTGACGGGTGAGAGGTACACCGATATGTTACAGAATCGCATCATTCCCAGTCTGGCTGATAAACACCTGCTGGAACGTACGATGTTTATGCAGGATGGCGCTCCACCCCATATTGCTAGACGCGTGAAAGATCTCTTGCGCGCGTCGTTTGGTGATGATCGTGTGCTCAGCCGCCACTTTCGTCATGCTTGGCCTCCCAGGTCCCCAGACCTCAGTCCGTGCGATTATTGGCTTTGGGGTTACCTGAAGTCGCAAGTGTATCGTGATCGACCGACATCTCCAGAGATGCTGAAAGACAACATCCGACGCCAATGCCTTATCATAACTCCTGACATGCTTTACAGTGCTGTTTACAACATTATTCCTCGACTACAGCTATTGTTGAGGAATGATGGTGGAAATATTGAGCATATACTGTAAAGAACATCATCTTTGCTCTGTCTCACTTTGTTATCTAATTATTGCTATTCTGATTTTTTGTTCTAATAAAACCCCGTGTCATTCAAGCATGTGTGTCAATTTGTACCTCTCTATCTACATTATTCCGTGATTTATTCAGTTTTCAAATTTATACTGACTTTTTGATCACCCAGTACATGTCCTACATTCCCTCATTCTATCCACCACCTCGACCCCCCCTCCCTCCACCCACCACCATTGTCTCCCCATTAGGGATGGCGGTTATCGCTGAAACATACGGTTTTCTGTTAAATCGTCTTTTTTTTCACGCCAGTTTGACCCAATTATTAGGACCGCTCAGTGTGGTCGCTTTCCAAAATAACCTATTTTCGGTTCTTTACTCCTATTATTCCCCGTAATTAACGTAGGAATCTGAGAAAGATTGAAAAATTTTTGCTCTCTCTGGTTCATGAGAGACACAATGAAAATATTACATTAAGTAGGCAAATAAACCATAACTTAGTCCGTCCACTGTTCGCTCGCCGGCCGGTGTGACCGAGCGGTTCTAGGCGCTGCAGTCTGGAACCGCGAGACCGCTACGGTCGCAGGTTCGAATCCTCCCTCGGACATGGATGTGTGTGATGTCCTTAGGTTAGTTCGGTTTAACTAGTTCTAAGTTCTAGGGGACTTGTGAGCTCAGAAGTTGAGTCCCATAGTGCTCAGAGCCATTTGAACCATTTGAACCACTGTTCACTGCTTTTCTCGATAAGTGATAAATGGCTGAATATTACGAAGAAGGAAGCTCCTGTTGATTCTAATTTTTGTAACTCTCCTCAAAAATCATGTAGTAATCCAGGATTGTAGCACTATTTGAGCATTACGAGTAATCACTGCTAAAGGGTGAAAACTGAAGTCGAAGAACTCTGTTTTTCTTGTTAATTTGTTAATTTGTCTTTTTCTAAGGGCAGCTAGCAGATATATTTGGACAGTGGTAGCAGATCAGCTACTTTCTATTTTATACTATGAATGAATTGTCAAATTTTTAACATATGACTTTAATCATAATTTCCTTCCTCTTTTGTTATTTCATGGAATTGGTAGACAAATCTTTAATCCTTTAAAGCAAATCAAGCATTGAACCTCTTTGGTATGCTACTTCTTAAAAATATTTCCGGACTAGGTTGGTTCAAATGGCTCTGAGCACTATGGGACTTAACTTCTAAAGTCATCAGTCCCCTAGAACTTAGAACTTCTTAAACCTAACTAACCTAAGGACATCCCACGCATCCATGCCCGAGGCAGGATTCGAACCTGCGACCGTAGCGGTCGCGCGGTTCCAGACTGTAGTGCCTAGAACAGCTCGGCCACCCCGGCCGGCCTCCAGATTAAGACTAGTGCCATCCTGTAATACAACGGATGTTCGGCGACGACAGGAAATTACCGTATAGGTTATCGAAAAACGAAAAATTTCATCACTACTGCTGTGGCTAATTGATGTTTCGTTTCTTAAATCGGTTACTAGCAACAAAAAAAAAAAAAAAAAAAAAAAAAAAAAACAACTCTTATAACCAAGACCAAAGAAATGCCGAAAAAACACCGGTTATTCAGAACTAAAATAACGGTGTCGGTTTTAGCCGGTCGGTTTTTCCCATCCCTCCTGCCCCCCTCTCTGCCTATCTCTCCCTCCCCACTCTCTCTGTCCATCTGCTCCTCGCCCTCGGTCCATCTCCTTCTCCTCCTATGTCCATCTCTTCCTCTGGTCACCACCTCCTGCCGCCTTCTCTCCCCACAGTAACACGCTCACCCAAAGAGGAGACCGGTGGTTCTTACCACCAAAGTATTTCTTTCCAGATCGTTACTAACATGCGAATCAAATTTGGCTGAAATCTTTACAGGGGTTCAAAATCAGCTTTCTTCCCGTGGCTTTGCCCGCGTGCGCACATTTCTAACATGTTGCACATATACTTAACATATCTCTCACGTATTTGTATACGTATTTCACCTGTGTCTCCAGCGAATTTCATCCTGATGTTTCATTTTCACGCAGCTCAACGTTTATGACGTCGTATTTCTTGATCTATGTGCTGTACAGTGATACAATGATATAAGACTGCAGATATAGGCAATGGTATTTGTGACAACCGTCTGCGAAATATGCTGTGAACAGAGTTAATAGTAAAGAACTAAGAAATTAAAGCGTCATGCATGATGCGGTAGTTTTCATGCGTCTCAGTGTTTATGACGTCATATCTCCTGGAACATACGTCGTACAGTTATATATTTTTCTAGATTCACTCAGTGGAATATTTGCATACTATTTGAGAAATATGTTCCGAATAGAGCTAGTAGCAAAGAAGTAATAAATTAAAAATCATGGAATGTGCGATTGTTTTTAGACGTCTTAGTATTTGATGTCCTGTCTCCTGAACCGTGAGTCCTACAGTGTTACGTTTTTGTAGGTACATTCAGCGGCCTAAGTGGATATTGTCTGCCAAACGTGTTGCGAATAGAGTCAGTAGCAACGAAGTAATAAATTTAAACGTCTTGCATGATGCGGTAGTTTTTCGCGTATCTTAGTGTTTATGATAATTTGTCACGAGTAAAGTATACAGTAAAGAAGTAATAACTTAACACGTCATCATGTACAGAGAAAATGTAGTAAGTGATAATTTTTTTTTCCTTTCATCATTTTGTGAGGGTAGTCAGCGATAAAATGTTTGGTAAAGGTCTGAAATTATGTGTAAAGTTTGTTGCAAGTCACTAAGCGCTGTCATTATCAAATATTAGATGACGAACTTATCGCTATTCGAGAATCGTGGGCTACACTGCTTTTTCACCCCCACCCAGATGATAGATACGTGGTTCTTATCCCTATAGTGATGCTTTACAGATAGTAAATCATATGTGTACCAATTTGGTTGGAATCGGTTCTTTGTTTTATGAGGAGATTTGGAACACTCACATACATACAAATATACATACATATATGTATACAATTACATACACATATTCATTTTCATAATATGTAGCGATGTATGGATACAATAAATTCCAGTGCAGTAAACAGGAAAGTAACATATGACAAAAATATAGGAGCATCGCAAAAAAAGCATGCAGATCGAAACCAAACCCACCGGTTACGTTGTTATATTTCTTCAGGTACGGCATCTTTGCAATGTCCTCAACACGCTGCAAGTCTCATTCGTGGGCAGAACAGTGTCTGTGTAGTTATGAGCGCATTATGTCAGAGCTAAGTGAGTTCGTACGTGGGCGAACTGTTGATGCTCGTATGATGTGACCAAGATTGTCGAAGTGTTTGATGTTCAAGAGGCACCGTACCTAAGATTTATACCCCTTACGGGAAAATCGGAAAAAATCATTTGCTGAGTCGCAACGCGGACGAAAGTGTGTGCTGAGCGATCGCGACGGACAGTCACTGTAGAGGACTGGGACGATAGCTGCAATAGTCATTACAGAACTGAATGTCGCACTCATAAACCCTATCAGCGCCAAAGCAGCACGAAGAGAGTTCCAGATGCAGGTAAATGCAGGGCGACTTGGAATTCCAAAACCACTCTACAGTGATGCAAGTGGCCGTAACAGGAAAACGTAGTGCTGAAGCTATCGAGAAATGGCGGCTCGGGGTTTATGATATTACCGAACCGGGACAAAAACTTGATATTGGCGCCCCCTCCTCCCCCTTCCCGCCCCCACGAGCGTTTAAGACAGGACTTCAAAAAGTATAAAAGTTCTATTTTTCAAAAATATTTTCATTTTCTACCGCACACCTTTCTGAAGACTTTGGTATAAAACATACATGTTCGAGGATATCCAAGACATGTTATTTGGTTTTAAGTGTGCGAAAATGTAGTGCCACGCCTCTTCACACAGCATTCTTCTGTCGCGCGTCACTGTATTTCGCTCTGTGGAATTCAAGCGAGTATATATTGTAATGGAAGCCATCAAATCTACACAGGACACTGGTAATTAAAATGTCGTGTGGTGCCTCTCCTGCTCCCAGTCGACCGGTTGACATCCTAGCCGGCCGGTGTTGCCGAGCGGTTCTAGGGGCTTCAGTCTGGAACCGTGTGACTGCTACGGTCGCAGGTTCGAATCCTGCCTCGGGCATGGATGTGTGTGATGCGCTTAGGTTGGTTAGGTTTAAGTAGTTCTAAGTTATAGGGGACTGATGACCTAAGATGTTACATCCCATAGTGCTCAGAACCATTTCATATCCTACCTCCCCCTCCAAAAACAATGGTTCAAATGGCTCTGAGCACTATGGGAATTAACATCTGTGGTCATCAGTCCCCTAGAACTTAGAACTACTTAAACCTAACTAACCTAAGGACATCACACACATCCATGCCCGAGGCAGGATTCGAACCTGCGACCGTAGCAGTCACGCGGTTCCGAACTGAGCGCCTAGAACCGTTCGACTACCACGGCCGCCCCCCCCCCCTCCCACCCCTTAAAAAAGAACTCACAATTAATACTAGGCGGGATTATTTGTAACCGGGAGAGTAAGAACTCATCAGAGAATTTGCCTATTAACTAATAACTTTCTCTTTCGTGCTAGATAAAAAGAAAAACTCCTTTCCAGTATTGCAGCAATTGTAACACAGGCCAAATAAGCGAGACTGTTTTGGGTCAAACGGTCATTTTATCTACCTCATTTACATAATAACACGACAGAATATAATTCATGAAATACCAGTATCGTATCCCTAATAGGCCTACTACAAGCGAAAAGTCTTGAGTTAGAAAACAGATTTACATATCATTCATACGCTCCAGTTTCTCGGGCATGAGATCGAAAAGTAGCAGTACGAAATTTTTATATAAATTTGGAATTGTTATATTCTTCTACATAATTTGTGTGACGTCTACGTTTCTTCCCCTTCCTCGTTCTAACAAACGATCTTATCATCACCAATCCGTAATTATTCATGCCATTGTCAAAAATTATTCTGCCAGAATCACCAGTTTAGAGATCCCTCGTTTATTCTCCGGTTAGGTGTTATTACGTGTTCGTACAAGGCGTTTTCCGCACTAGAACTTTAGCGGCTACTAAATAGAACTGTACAACTGGCGCTTAGCCGGCCGGAGTGGCCGAGCGGTTCTAGGCGCTTCAGTCTGGAACCGCGCGACCGCTACGGTCGCAGGTTCGAATCCTGCCTCGGGCATGGATGTATGTGATGTCCTTAGGTTAGTCAGGTTTAAGTAGTTCTAAGTTCTAGGGGACTGATGACCACAGCAGTTAAGTCCCATAGTGCTCAGAGCCATTTGAACCATTTTTTGAACTGGCGCTTAGTAACGTAGCGATCTGGCACAAATTTTCTGTCAAGATTTCATTTTGATGGACACACCGAGAAGATTAACATGTAATTTTTTTTATCTTTTATTTCCGTTTGTCGTTCACTTCCACTCTGACAGTCTGAAGCTATGGATTTCGCTAGTAATTATAACAACGGTGCTCATTTTTACACCCAGTCAACCACATAAACAGTGATTTGCACTCACACGTTCGGTTTTATTCGGCTGAGCTCGTATAGCCCCTTCCCCTTTGATCTGCGGAAATGTTTTTTAATTTCTTGACGAGACGGGGATTCCCCTGTAAGAGACATCACCTACACTATGCACACATTCAAAAATCAGTTTACAATTCGTTCACTAATCAACTTAAATGTGTTCAAAAATGTTCAAAAATCAGCAGGGATGCGTTTCAAAATCACATGAATAATCGATAGACTAAGGTGCGCTGGGTGCTAGGCACTTTGTGAAACAAAGTTTTTTTTCTTCAAGAATATGAATTTGGCTCTCTCTGAAATTGCCTCCCGGGGCGATATCCCAGTTTGCCCCCCCCCCCCCCCCTCTCCCTCTAGATCCGAGTCTGAGAAATGGAAGAACGTCATTTGGTCGGATGAGTCTTTTCTCCGACTCTTTCCAACTCCTACCCGAGTTTACGACCCAAGAGTGAGACACGGCGGGGGTTCGCTGATGGTTTGGGCAGCCATATCGTGGAATTGCCTGGACCCCATGGTTACTCTGCAAGGTCGCATTAGTGCCTAGGAGTACGTCACCTTTCTGACTGACAGGTCCATCCCACGGTACAATGTGTGTTCCCCAATGGTGACGCTGTTTTCAATACGAGAAGAACCCTGTTAACACAGCCCGTATCGTCCAGAACTTGTTTTATAAGCACGAGGTTGAATTGTAACTTCTCCCCTGACCACCACAGTCAATATTATCGAGTTTTTGCGGTTTACTTTAGAGAGAAAGCTACGTGATCGCTATTCACATCCATTATGCACTTGCCACTACTATGCAGAAAGTATAGTATAAGATTCCTTTGAAAACCACGCAAAAACTTTATTTGTCCGAGACGTATGGTAGCTACTTTGAATTCCTACGGTTTTTCTACACCGTATTAGTCGTAGCAATGTGTTGTGTTCGTGGTGACGCCGGCCGAGTGGCCGTGCGGTTCTAGGCGCTACAGTCTGGAACCGAGCGACTGCTACGGTCGCAGGTTCGAATCCTGCCTCGGGCATGGATGTGTGTGATGTCCTTAAGTTAGTTAGGTTTAATTATTTCTAAGTTCTAGGCGACTGATGACGTCATAAGTTAAGTCGCATAGTGCTCAGAGCCATTTGAACCATTTTTTTTGTTCGTGGTGTTTGTCCCCCCCCCCCTTCCCCCCTTGTAAACAACAACTCGTTAATCGTGTTATCCACTGAAACAAAAACAAAGAGGTGTATATAAGACCAGACTATATAATAACTTAATCTCGCACGACACACATTAGAAATTAAAAGGATTTAAGATTCCATCCACTCAAATTTCTCTTTTTTCCCCAGAGCAGTCCCCACAACACTTAAGAAACAATCCCATATGGAACTTTACAAAGACACCATAACACAAATAAAAGACTAATACACAGCGACTGCTAGAAACATAATATGAAGTAAACACATACGACCAACACACAGTGAAAACGTGAAAAAGAAGTGTTCTATGGAAGAAATGTGTTCTAAAACGTCGAAAATTTGGCATTCTGGTGTATGCAGGGCAAGTAACTACTACTCCAGGACAACAGATACAGCGTAATGTCACAAAATAGAAAGTACCTTACGAAACTTACGCTCCAAACAGCAGTTTCTTATCCAAGAGAAAGAAATAATCACTTCAACATAGAATTATAGAAACTTATTGGGAATCATTATACAAAGCAATTAATATATTGGGTGTTAGTGTAGAGGTGCAGATACTGTGATCATTGGTACCCAGTTCAGTGTGTAAGTTGTCCTATCGCTGCGTCTAACAGATTTCTCTCAAACACGTCACATAATTTACTACCAAATGTTTTCAATACGATCGTCACTGCACTAGTAAGTGTATTACACCTGTCTGTATAGACTAAGCGTTTTGTGCCCATGTATCCGCACTTCAAAAAAAATGGCTCTGAGCACTATGGTACTTAACTTCTTAGGTCATCATTCCCCTAGAACTTAGAACTACTTAAACGTAACTAACCTAAGGACATCACACACATCCATGCCCGAGGCAGTATTCGAACCTGCGACCGTAGCGGTCGCGCGGTTCCAGACTGTCGCGCCTAGAACCGCACGGCCACTCCGACCGGCTATCCGCACTTCAACAACTGACCCGCTGACCAGGAGAAAAATAAGCATTAATGGCCTGCTCTTGTCACATATACTTGGAGGTACTATCCAATCTAAAGACATACTACTCTTAATAGCTATAACTCGTAGACTGAAATGAATTAAGTACTGATGTGATGTTGTCCAGTACATCGTACTCAGTCACCAATAAAAATATCTGAATTTATACTCCTAACACGCTGTATATATAAAACACACGTGTATTACATGTCACCGAAGACGCTTCATAAATAAAAAGAAGCGAAAGGAGTATGGCACAACACAAATACCCCTCCATGTAGTTGGACAGACAGATAACACTCGAAGAATTTAGAAGAATTTAAGGAACGACGGATAACATAAAAGTTGATGATCAAAATCCAAATTTTACAGCTAAATTGCGGATAATAAAATAGTTGGTTTGCTGTGGTATGCCATTACACTCTTCTGTCTGCCTTACTCTTCATTTTTGCATAGGTATCGCACCCTACATCCCTCTTAATCTGTATCATGTATGACTTCATTGTTAGTCCCAGGAAACTTCTTCCCTGGACAGCTCCTTCTGCTATTACTCCAATGATGTATTGTGTCTTAAAATTCGTCCTACGGGTTTGTCTGCTCTTGTTTGGATGTTCATCCACACAGATGTGGTTTCCCGTATTCTTCCCAGTACTTCCTCACTACTAACTCTAATCTCTCCAGCTAATCTTCAACATCATTTTCTAGCATCAGATCTCCAGGGCTTCTAGCCACTTACCCTGCCAGGAAATTTAATTTTCCAGCACTTGTGCCGGCCGGTGTGGCCGAGCGGTTCTAGGTGCTTCAGTCTGGAACCGCGCGACCACTACGGTCGCAGGTTCGAATCCTGTCTCGGGCATGGATGTATGTGATGTCCTTAGGTTAGTTAGGTTTAAGTATTTCTAAGTTCTAGGGGACTGATGACCTCCGATGTTAAGTCCCATAGTGCTCAGAGGCATTTGAACCAACACTTGTTGATCTCACGAGCGGATCCAGTCCTAGTTTCGCTCACCTCGCTGTACCGAGAGTTAGCGCTCCGCACGTTACAAAACGCGAGCCAGCCCACCGAAAAAAGGAATAAAAAGCATTTTATTCGCGTGGAATTTTTATTCCCGTGCTGGCAAATTCAGTAAGCATTAAAGAGGAACTGCTCACAGAAAAATGACTTCGAGGCATTTTCCCCACAAATTCTTACCTTCTGCGCTACATGAAGCGGGAGAAAGTGTAGGCAGGACTGCTGGAGGGAGTGTGATCAAGGAAAAAAGGCCAGAACAAAAGGCAGTTGCTGCAGTACAGATAAGCCAGGAGCGGTTCCGAGAGAGGGGGGGATACCGTGTAAAGAGGGAAGGCGTGCCAGACTTTCCATTGGGTGGGGAAACAGCTCGGCACATCTGATAGTGAAGAGGTAGCCTCGTAATTAGAGGGTCGTTAGCAGTTTCTGCCGCGTGCAGACATTGCCTCCAGCGCAGTTGCTACGCACCACAAAACCGTGGCAAGAAACGGCTCCAGCTACCGGAACACCATGCCTCCGTGTTGTTGTGCAGCGGCTACCAAGTAAACTATGCTAAACCCTTTAATTAGGCTGTCCCAGAAACTTGGGGCTGGTTCCACGAAACTAGTCTCATTCATACTCGTCTGCGTGGATATACTCGATGCAGCGCCTGCTGACAGCAGATTTGCTTGGTTGTTTTAGGCAGACGTGCCGTTAATGTTCCTCGCATGTCTCGTCAACTTTCCTGATAGTCTAACCCACGTAAGACATGCCATATTGGCGGGAAATGCGGTGTACGCCTGGCGTTCGGAGTGCTATAATCATTCAACATTACAAAGAAGTCTTTTTATCTTTGTTGACTGAAGCTAAATTCACGTGATCCCATATTTCCGTAGGTGCCTATCGATCTTTCCCAAAATGGACCAGCATAAAGCAAATAAGCAATTCTCCGTTTTTATTTTTATTCATCAGTCTCAATCTCCACGCTGGGCGCTAAATACAAGAAGAAGACGAAGATAGAGACCGTCTGTTTCAACTTTTCTCGTTCTATTTAACGGCAACATAAATGTGTCGTCCTCCGTTATACACTAAACAGGTCGGAACACTGTTGCAGAAGCAACGAAAGAAGAACGTTAAATTTAAAAGAAAGCAAAATCCTCAGCGAAATTTTAGAGAAGGTCTAAATGTAGCAATATCTTCATAGCGAGATGCTTTTAATCCTTTCCACAACGAATGTCTGTCTCGAGATTCTGGGCGTGTGTAGTAACAGCGGAAAGACTCAACAATACCTTCACTGCGTGACAACAATGGTGATTTTACTGATGATAGTGCCACTAAAACAGAACTACTAAATACGGCTTTGCGAAATTCCTTCACCAAATAAGATGGCTAAGTAGGCTAAATAACTCCCAACATGAGTAGCTATGTGTTACACGCTGATATCCTTGGTGCAGCAATGCAGCTTAAATCACTTAATAAAGGTAAGATCTCCGCTCCTGATTGTATACCACTCAGCTTCCTCTCAGAATATGCTGATATAATAGATCCATACTAAGCAATCGTATACACCCCGTAACTAAAGACTGGAAAGTTTCACAAGTCACAATACTACTCAAGAAAGGAAATAGGAGTAAGTGGAAATTTGTGGTAAGTTCATACGGGACCAAACTGCTGAGGTCATCGGTTCCTAGGATTACACATTACTTAATTTAGCTGAAACTAACTAACGCTAAGGACAACACACATACCCATGCCCGAGGGAGGACTCGAACCTCCCATGGGGCAGCCGCGCGAACCGTGGCAAGACGCCTAGACCGCGCGGCTACCCCGCGTGGCGAAATAGGAGTAATACGCTACATTATAGACCCATACTGCTAACGTCGATTTGCAGTAGGATATTGGAACATTAGTGTACTCGAGCATTATGAGTTACCTCGAAGAAAATATCTTTCTTATCAAACATAACTATCTCTTTATTCTCGCGAAACAATTAGTGCTATTGATAGAGAATGTAAAATTTATTCCTTGTTTTAAATTTTCAGGCGGCTTTTCGCACCGTATCTCACCAGCGACTTCTAATAAAATTGTGTGCCTACGGACTAACGCCTCTTTTGTGCGACTGGATCCGTGATTTATTGTCAGAAAGGTCACAGTTCGTAGAAATTGACGAGAAGTCATCGAGTGAATCAGAATTCATATATACTGTTCTCCAAGGAAGTGTTATAGGCCCTCTGCTACTCCTGATCTACATAAGCGATTTGAGAGAGAACCTGAGTAGCACTCTTTAGATTATTTACAGATGATGCTGCCATTTGCCGACTCATAAAGTTATCATATTACCAAAACAATTTTGCAAAACGTTTAGACAAGACATCTGTGTGGTGCGAAAAGTGCCAGCTGACTCTAAACAATGAAAATTGTGAAATCATCCACATGAGTACCAAAAGGAATTCGCATAATTCGGTTACGCTAAAAATTACACGAATCTAAATATTGAAATTCAACTAAATACTTAGAGATTACAATTAAGAATAACTTAAACTGGAACGATCGCATAGATAATGTTATGGGTCAAGAAAATCAAAGACTACGATTTATTGGTGGAACACTTATAAAATGCAACAGTTCTACTAAAGGGACTGCTCACACCGCACTTGTCTCCCCTGTTCTGAAGCACTGCTGTGCGGTGTGGGGTCCGCATCCAACAGGACCGACAGAGGACATCGAAAAAGTTCAAAGAAGGGCATCTCTTCTTGAAACAGATGAGAGAGCACCGCGGATATGATACTTGAATTGGAGTGGCAATAATTAAAACAAAGGCGTTTCTCTTCTAATGAAATTTCAATCACCTACTTTCTCCTCAGAGCGTGAAAATATTTTGCTGGTGCCCTCCTACACAGAAAGGAATGATCAACATAACAATTGTTTTCTTTGTTGTTATTTTATGCCCCTCGCCTCATATTGGTGGGGGGAGGGGAGGGGGGAGTAGGCGTGGGCTGTCAATGGTACACGAAATCCGCTCTTCAGCCAGTGGGCAGCAGAATGATAAATTATATGAAAAAACAAGAAACAGTCAGCGGAGATATTTACACTAAACTTAAAACTTCTTAAGGGTGAAAAATAAAATGGAAGATTTATATATTGGATTGATGACTTTTTGCACTGGCAGCTGAAATCAGCAATAATAAAAGGTAAAATCATAGACAAAATGCGCAAATTTAAAAACTTTATAGCGCGTTGCAGAAACACGGACATGTAAAAGAAGCACTTTTCTGTCACTATAAATTGGAAGGATCTGCCACGGTATAGGGAGTCAGTTGTTGAAGTGGGAAAGGTTGGCTGATGAAGAGGATAGGAATGTAGTAGTGTAAGGATCGAGGACTGGCGCATTGGGCGAGTGGCTGTTGGGACAGAAGAGGGGGTGGAGTAGACAGAGGAATTGGTGACACTAATATTTCTTGGGAAAAGGGGGTTTGGAAAGAAAGTCAGAAGGGAAAAAAGTGGGTAAGGATGTGTGGGGAGATGTTAGAGAGGAAGTCCTGCTAAGGTAAGGTGGATTCAATGAGGTGGACCTATAGCTGGTAGGATGGAAAAATGTCGCGGCAGAGTTCACGTTATGGAGGGGGAGATGGTTGAAGTTTCTTTGGGAGAGCACCTGGAGGGTGTGTAGGTGGAGGGTTGGTAGAATGTGTTGGTAAAGGCATGGTAGCTAAGAGGATTGGAAAAACAGAGCGGAAACGATAAGATTATTGGAGTCGAGTTTGCGGATGGTGTAGATTGTTTGGAGCTGTTCAGTATGAGTGAGGGGAGGTGGGAATGTGATGAGTTGGTAAGGGATCCTTGTGGGGAAAGGTAAACGGATGTAGAAAACGAGGCGGAGTGCACGGTAATCGTGGATCTAGAGGGACTTACAGAACTTAAGAGAGACGAATATTGATGCAACATCTACATAACAAAGGGTTGTGTGGATTAGGGATTTATACATGTGAAGAACAGTGGAGGGGTGCAGTCCCCGTGTTCGGGCAGTTAGTATTTTTATATTTTATTATCTACTGTAGGCTTTCTGTTGGATGGTTAGTAGGTACGGTTTCCATGTTAGTTTCCGGTCGAAGGTTAGTCTAAGGCATTTTAGTGTGTTAGTTAGCTGGATAGGACGGTCATAAACGGTGAGGCGGAAGTAATGGTGACGGAAATTAAGGATAGTGCGTCGTCTAATCATTGCCTGGGTTTTAGAGGGGTTGATCTTAAGCAGCCATTGGTTACACCAGAAGGTAAAGTGTTTGACGGGGATTTGGAGCGGTCGTTGGGATTTCTGGAGCGTAGGATAGAGATCGAGGAAAGCGGTGTCATCAGTATACTGAAGGAGGTGGATGGGAGGAGGTGGTTTGGCGTGTCAGCAGCGTATATGAGGTAAAGGAGGGGGGAGAGAACGGAACGTTGGGGCATTCCTGAAGTTGGGGTGGAAGGTATGGGAATTTGTGTTGTTAACAAGGACATAGGACGGCCGTTTGGAGAGGAATGATGCAATAAGGTAGACAGAGTTGATGGGAAATGCATAAGTGTCGAGCTTGAAAAGGAGACCGGTTTGCCATGAGCAGTCGTGGGCTTTCTCCAGGCCAAGGGAGAGGGTTGTTGATCTGTTGGGATAAGAGGTGGGTCACGTTCAGAGTTGATCATCAGCAGAGAAAGAGCGATGGAAGCCACACTGGTAAGAGGAAGGAGGTGATAATAGTGCAGTGGATGCGACGGGACATAATAAAATCAGAGAGAAAGATTGAAGTGCTCGTTTTTGCTGCTCGCTGTTCGAGAGTGTAAAGCTAGAGAAATAGTTTGAAGGTGGTTCGATGTTCCCCCTGCCAGGCCTTAACTAACTATGAATTGCAGAGTAATCAGATAGATGTAGATGTACTCTGGCTTTGCCAATTTTTTTTATTTTTATTTTTTTTATTTTTTTATTTATTTATTTATTTATTTTTGCGATGCTCTTCCTGCCACCACAGCCGACAGCTACCTAAGGGACGGTCGACATGTGCGCCACCTGTCCGTGAAGCATGTGGACTTCGTTCTGTGTGTGATGGTATTTTAATTGTGTATGTATCGTATTACACCAGGCGGAAATTGGAAACCATCCCAGAATTTGGCTAAAAGAGCGTGGGAAACCGCCTGAAAACCACACTCAGTCTAGCTGGAGCACCATCCATAGTCATTGATCCACCGTACGTATTCATTGTGGGTCTGGTTTAACTAGCGCACTGAGTGTTGCACTGTATTAGCAAGTAATAGGCATTCTGTTTCTAATGCACCGGAAAAAGACGTGACGTATCAAATCAAATGCATCACGACGAAGGATGTTCTAATGGCAACAAAAAGTTTCGTCGATAGATTTAAAACGCTACGCACGTGCCTGGAAACTTGCGAAACTCTTTCAAGATCTCGTTGCGAAATTAGTTTTCAATATAAAGTACAAAGTTCCGTGATGAAACTGCAGAGATCTTAGAGGTATCTGGTTCGCACCTAACGACCAAGCTGCCTTTCTTACGAGGTCTCAATCTTAGGCAATCAGCAGACCCGACGCCGGTCTGCCCCGAAGGGCAGCCGTCGCCGTCCGGGAGTATTGACGGGTGTGAGGAAGGAGCGCTTTGGCCCTGGTATGACGGCACAGAGAGGGAGAGGGGGTGCAGGATAGGCCATCTGAGGGCCGGTTACCGTAATTGATTAGACAGGGTGTAATCCCGGACCAGCAGGGGCGGGCATCCATCTAGATTGGCGCAGAGACGGGAGGGTAGGGGCGGCCTTGAAAGGAGCCCCAACCCCCCCCCCCCCGGCCTTATCTACGGCGCATAATGCTCGCAAAAGACTCAGCGCCGATCCTCGCTGGATTAGGCGCATCTTTTCCGCCGAACTGCAGCCACCGCTGGCGCCCGCGAAATGATTAATGGCCGGATTCACAGAGTGTAGCCATTATCTGCGGCCCGCCGCCTCACGGTGTTCGCACGCACCGGCGGACTCCGATCGGAAAGAACTACCGGGCTCTGCACGAGCTGAGGTGCGACGGAGGGCAGACATGAACTCCGGAACTCAGAACGGTCGAGGAAGAGTGCAGTGACCTACTACTCTAATCCCGCAACCTGTCGTTCAAGTAGAGCAGCGCGTTTTCCGCCAAACAGGTGCGTCCGGCAACGAAGCTTGCGCGTAGTGAACAAAATAAAACTGACATAAAATATTTCAAGCACACAACACACATAACCTAGCCTCAACGTGGGTAATGTAAGGCGGGCCGCCTATCTTAAGCTACATTAACTATTTTCCAGGTCACTTTTGGAGAGTATTCTGAAAAGTACACTACTGGCCATTAAAATTGCTACACGACGAAGATGACGTGCTGCAGAAGCGAAATTTAACCGACAGGACGAAGATGCTGTAATATACAAATGATTAGCTTTTCAGAGCATTCACACAAGGTTGGCGCCGGTGGCGACACCTACAACGTGCTGACATGAGGAAAGTTTCCTACCGATTTCTCATACACAAACAGCACTTGACCGGCGTTGCCTGGTTAAACGTTGTTGTGATGCCTCGTGTAAGGAGGAGAAATGCGTACCATCACATTTCCGACTTTGATAAAGGTCGGATTGCAGCCTATCGCGATTACGGTTTATCATATCGCCACATTGCTGCTCGCGTTGGTCGAGATCCAATGACTGTTAGCAGAATATGGAATCGATCGTTTCAGGAGGGTAATACGGAACGCCGTGCTGGATCCTAACGGCCTCGTATCACTAGCAGTCGAGATGAAAACAATTTTATCCGCATGTCTGTAACGGATCGTGCAGCCACGTCTCGATCCCTGAGTCAACAGATGGGGACGTTTGCAAGACAACAACCATCTGCACGAACAGTTCGACGACGTTTGCAGCACCATGGACTATCAACTCGGAGACCATGGCTGCGGTTACCCTTGACGCTGCATCACACACAGGAGCGCCTGCGAAGGTGTACTCGACGACGAACGTGGGTGCACGAATGGCAGAACGTCATTTTTTCGGATGAATCCAAGTTATGTTTACAGCATCATGATGGTCGCATCCGTGTTTGGCGACATCGCGGTGAACGCCCATTGGAAGCGTGTATTCGTCATCGCAATACTGGCGTATCACCCGGCGTGATGATATGGGGTGCCATTGGTTTCACGTCTCGGTCACCTCTTGTTCACACTGACGGCACTTTGAACAGTGGACGGTACATTTCAGATGTGTTACGATCCGTGGCTCTACCCTTCATTCGTTCCCTGCGAAACCCTACATTTCAGCAGGATAATGCACGACCGCATGCTGCAGGTCCTGTACGGGCCTTTGTGGATACAGAAAATGTTCGACTGCTGCTCTGGCCAGCACATTCGCCAGATCTCTCACCAATTAAAAACGTCTGGTCAATGGTGGACGAGCAACTGGCTCGTCACAATACGCCAGTCACTACTCTTGATGAACTGTGGTATCAGTTTGAAGCTGCATGGGCAGCTGTACCTGTACACGCCATCCAAGCTCTGTTTGACTCAGTGCCCAGACGTATCAAGGCCGTTATTACGGCCAGAGGTGGTTGTTCTGGGTACTGATTTCTCAGGATCTATGCACCCAAATCGCGTGAAAATGTAATCACATGTCAGTTCTAGTATAATATATTTGTCCAATGAATACCAGTTTATCATCTGCATTTCTTCTTGGTGTAGCAATTTTAATGGCCAGTAGTGTAATATCTCCGAATTTTTAATGTGAAAACTCCTAAAGCATTTCGAATAAATCAAACGTTACTAACTTTGTATGTCTTCATTCTTCATGGCTACATATTTATTTCTCAATATAGCCACCCTGGTAGCAAACAAATTTTCCCCAACGAAAGACCAGTATCTTGGTACCGTCACTGTAGAATGTTTGACTTTGTTGACGGAGCCACTACCTCACCTCTACTTGCACTGCGTCATCACTGTCAAAGGTACGTTCTCGAAGGTGTTATTTAAAGATACGGAGACCGATAAAAACCAGATGGGGCAAAGTCGGGACTCTATGGAAGATGATCGATGGCGGTGAACCCGAGGCGTCAGATTGCTGCAGATGTCGCAGCGCTCGTGTGTGCCTCGCAGTGGCATGCTGAAGGAGAGGCTGCACCGTGTATTGACGAATTCGTAACCCTGATCTACAAGTGAGATGAACATTACTGATTTCCAGGTTTCTTCGATCTGGTTAAATAGAGTCAGGAAATTATACGGAAAAGGAAGTCGCAAAATTCCGTAGTTTTCCTCAAGAAAATGTTTAGATGTAACATTAACAGGTAATACTATAGAGAAATTCGTAGCTGAGGTGAAGACGAAGTTTCTTATTATCCCCTAAAACCTACGCGTTAGGCAAGTAAGTCAGGTCCCGTGCTAACCGCACTTTATCGTTTAGAGCGAAAAAAAGACAGAATCACTTGTGCAGTCGAATGCTTTGAGACATTCGTGTACAACAATGCCAGTGATAAGTATCAGTGGATTACTGTTTACACTACCTGATCTCTCTTTTCAGGAACCACAACGCAAACTACCACCAGAAATTTGAAAAAAAGAACATCGGAAACGATTTCTTACAATTTGCAGATAATAATTCATTGCTTTTGTTGGACTCTTGGCCTGGACATAACGACAGCTCTGGCTTTAGAAGGACGACGAAACTACTTCTAATATGATAACGTCTTTGCCTTTTTGTAATGTTGAAGATTAAAATTGAGGATGAAAAACTATCAACGGTAAGATCCGCCGATGACATTGCTATCCTCAGTGACAGTAAGAAAGGGTTAATCAAATCTCTTTCACGCTATTTCCACCGTTCCACTCTCGAACAACCCACGGGAAAAACGAACACTTACTTCTTTCCTTGCGAGCTTCAATTTCTCTCATTTTATTATGATGATCCTTCATCCCTATGTAAGTGGGCGTCAAGAAAATATTTTCACACGCCAAGGACAAAGCTGGTGATTGAAATTTCATGAGAAGATCGTGTCGCAACGAAAATCGCGTTTGTTTCAATGATTTACAGCCCAATTCGCGTATCATATCCGTGACACTCTCTCCCCTATTTCGTGATAATCAAAACGAGCTGCCTTTCTTTGAACTTTTTCGATGTCCTTTGTCAATCCTGTCTGATGCGAATTCCACACCGCATAGCACTACTTTGGAAGAGGGCGGACAAGCATAGCACAAGCAGTCTCTGTAGTACACCTTTTGCATTTTACAAGTGTTCTGCCGATAAACCGCAGTCTTTGGTTTGCTTTATCCACAGCATTATCTATGTGGTCGTTCCAATTTAAGTTATTCGTAACTATAATCCCTAACTATTTAGTTGATTTTACAGTCTTTATATTTGTTTTATCCTGCAATCGAAATTTAGAGGATTGCTTGTAGAATTCATGTGAATGATCTCACACTTTTCCTTATTTTGAGATAATTATCACTTTTCACACCTTAGAGTAATCTTGTTAAGTCATTTTGCAATTGGTTTAGATATTCTGATAACTTCACTAGACGGTAAATGACCCTAAGAGGGCTGCTCAGATTGTCTCCTAAATCGTTTATACAGATCAGAAACCGCAGAAGACCTGTAACACATTCTTGTGGAACACCAGGCGTTACTTCCGTTTTACTCAATGAATTTCCGTCAGTTAACACGAACGTCACCTTTCTGACAGAAAATCACGGTTCCAGTCGATCGTCCGTACGTACGCTAATTGATTATAACCGCTTGGGAGGAATGATGTCAAAAGCCTTCTGAAAATTTAAAAATATGGGATCAATTTGACATCCCCTGCCAATAGCACTCATTGTCTCATGAGAATAAAGAGCTAGTTACGTCCCATAAAAACGATAGTCTCTCAATCCGTGTTGGCTGTTAGTCAATAAACCGTTTTCTTCGAGATAACGCAATGTTTGAAAACAGTATACGTTCCAAAATCCTACCGTAAACTGACGTCGGTGATAGGGGTCTGAAATTCAGCAGATTACTCCTGTTTTCTTTTTTGGATATTGTTGTAACTTGTGCAACTTTCCAGTCTTTAGGTACGGCTCTTTCAACGAGCAAGCAGTTGTACGAGGGTTGCCCAGAAAGTAACGCACCGCATTATTTTTCTCAGGCGAAAACAATGCTACGAATGCGAAACGTTACGTATGTATTATCTGAAGTCTCCTGAGGGAGCGCGCCAAGTTTCGTCAGTTCCGACAGGTAGCGTAGTTGCGGGATAGTTTCAAAATGGCGTCTGTTGGTGATGTACGTTACAAGCAACGTGCTGTCATTGAATTTCTCACTGCAGAGAAAAAATTGTGGGGAATATTCACAAACGCTTGTGCAAAGTCTATGGAGCATCTGCTGTCGACAGAAGTACAGCTGGTCTCTGGGTACGGAGGGTGAAGTCATCAGGTGGCGGTTCGGCGGAGCTCCGAGATTTGCAGCGATCGGGAAGACCATCCACGGCTGTCACGCCCGACATGTTGGAGTGAGCTGATGTTCTCATTCGCGAGAATAGGCGCATTACGATTCGGAAATTGGTGCTGCATTTGCCAATCAGGAAAAGAAAGTGTGGATGCAATTATCCGCACTTAGATATTCAAAAGTGTGTGCAAGATGAGTCGCATAATATCTAACGGTGGATTACAAATCGCACAGAAAAAACATTTGTCTTGATATCTTGCAAAGTTTCGAAGCTGAGGGGGAGGCCTTCTTGTCCCGGATTGTGACAGATCATGAAATCTGGGTCCACCATTTTGAGCTCGAAACAAAACCACAATGTTGGAATGGCGCCATTCCCACTCCCCACAGAAGAAAAATTCAAAGCAACTGTTTCCGCCGTTAAGGTCATGAGCACCGTGTTCTGGGACTGCGAAGGTGTGATTCTCTTTGATGTGGTGCCAAGAGGCGGCACCATTGATTCAGAAACATATGTCAACGCATGAACAAGACCCAAGACGCGCTTCCGGCGACTTCGGCGCCACAGCAACCCAGGAGTTGTTTCGCTGCAACACGATAACGCTCGGCCCCACACAAGACTGAGGACTGCTGAACACATCGCGAAACAGGGTTGGACAGTGTTACTGCATCCATCCTACAGCCCTGACCTAGCCCCCTCGGACTTCCACTTGCTTGGGCCATTAAAGGATGCCATTCATGAAAAACATTTTGAGGACGATGAGGAGGTGATTCACACAGTGAAGCACTGGCTCCGCAACTAGGACAAGGATAGGTACCGACAGGGTGTACACGCCCTTGTTTCGCGCTGGAGGAAGGCCATGGAACGAGATGGAGATTACGTGGAAAAACAGGGTTTGTAAATAAAAGACCATTCTTTCGTGAGCGTAATTCTCATTATGTTCAGTAAAGAATTGTCAAAGAAAAAAATGTGGTGGATTACTTTCTGAGCAACCCTCGTATATGTTCGGTGGGTATGAAAGTATTTCATCAGCATACTCTGAAAGGAGCGTGACTGGTATACAATATGGACCGGAAGCCTTTCCTTTTTTACGAGACTGTTTCATGTTTGCTCCTTAGTTGTTGATGCATGGTGTGCTGCAATATCTGCGAAGTGACTGAGGTGCCGTTTGCTCCTGTACCGATGCACGAATGTGGGCGAATTTCGGCTGACGAGAGCAGAGGGGAGTGGAGTGCGGGTATGTGGAATAGACGGCAGCTTGGCAACGTCGCAGCCGGCGGCGTGGCCCGTGCCGTGCCGTAATTAATAATCACCCCTTAGCACGTCCCGGCGGCGGCCCTCGTAACTACGGCCGGCAGCCCCCGCTAGCTGCTGCAGTAATTGAATTGTCCCGTGATAAGACAGCACGCCTTGCTGCCGGGCCCAACTGGCTACCTGCGAGCTCGCTGGCGCGGGGACCCACTTCGCGCTGCCGCGGTAGCGCAGGAGGTAACAACAGGCGGTAAGTGCCACAGACTAAGACCATTTCATATCACAACAACCACCATCTACAGAATAGCTCGGCAAACCATACTGTACAGCTCATTGCACCAATCTCAATTAAAAAGTTAACAGCAATACTGTTGGATTTTAACCCTACTTAACGCAAAAATTCTGGTGCACCGACCTCGATCAAAGTTAAACAAGGGAGTTGACCACGGTTAAACTTTACCTTGTCTCACGCCCAATTTTCTAGAGACGACCAGGGTTTTATAAGTGTAAGGTTTTAAGACGGCAACGGGTTTCGATGTACTGAGACAGATTCAAAACTGACCGACCCTAATCAAAGTTAAAAGAGGAAGCTGACAGTGGATAAGTTTGACCTAGGTTCAGGCCCAGTTTTCTAGAGATGACCTGGCTATTCTGACTCCATGATATTAAGACGGCAGCGTGTATGGATGTACTGACACAGACCCAAGGAATCATATACTGTATTCTGCATTTATTATGAAACCAGAATGTTTATTAATTTATAAATCAAACTTATATACCAGGAGTAGAATTAAACTTTGCCTCCACATGTGACCACATTGCCTTTTTTTTTTTTTTGTAATTTGCCTGCACATGTGACCACATTGCCTATTTTTTTGTAAAAAGGGACCACACGACACCCGGTTACATGTAATTTTTTTTATATTTTTGGTAAGCGCATTTCGAAATTCATATATATAGCTTCCCCAAAGCAATTTGATATTATTCTCAAAAATTCCCGAGGAAATAAACTTCTAAGCTTTCTGACCATGTGTAATAAGCTACAATAAGATTTTTTTCGACAAGTAGTGTGGCTGTATGGGAGCCCTGTGTTCTATTTCAGATTGGTTCAAAATTTTTAAACAAAGATGCATATGTCCATTACCATGATGTGAGCTGTAAATTAGAAAAAGATAAAAAATTAATTTGCTTTTTAATAATAGAATGGTGATTAACAATATTTTATAAAAGACTGGTAACTAAGAATTTTTGTTTGGGACAAAAACTGGATTTTTGTGAGCAGTGTACAATTAGAAATAAGACGACTTGAATTTTTCATAAAAATGACAATTACAGACTTAAATTAGCGTACAGTTGATGAATTTTATATTTAAATGATGTAGGTGTTCAAACTAAACTGAAAAAACGAAAAAAAGTTATGACTGAAACGTGGCACTGTACATTTCTTATTCTACATTGCAGCCGTCCGTCCTTTTATTCTCAAGAATTAATGCATTCGCACTGAGCAATTGCAGAAGTATATCCACCTCATACTCGAAAAATTTGGTGTTCTTCTATCGTTTTCTATTTTGCCAAACATAAAGCAACAGACTAGTGGCCAGGTATAAACACATTTCTGCATGTTGACGAACGTGAGAGCGTGTAACAATGACGTCGTTCACCAGCGATTGTCTAGAGAACTTATGCACATAGACGGTCATGTGCAAATTCATACCTCTGTTAACATCCTTGCACCTCCAGGGCGCCTTCCATTGTAATACGTCAAATGCACGGTTGGTTCGTGACTGTCTGTTGACTGGGGATTAACGTTGGTGCATCGCAGAGACATTTTAAATGCGTCTTACTTTTAACCGTGATCGCGAGACTTTGGTTACCTTGCTTCTCGACCGAGGTTGGTGCACTCGCCCAGTAGTCTCAGCCGTAGCGGGAACTAACTTGTCACGTGACTAGGTACAGCCACGTTCCAATTCAAAGTCATTACTTCGCACAGAGAGCGAAAGCGCAAAACGCCTTCATGAGCAGTGTCCAATCTTCGTAGCCGAGTGCTGGGTGCATCTGTATGAGCCTGAGACAAAGCACTCGGCATCGCCGAAAACAGGTGAAGACCTATCCGTCAATTGGCAAGATGCTGCGAAGTTCTTAAGTGCCGTAGTGTAGTCCTCAAGCCGGCCGGGGTGGCCGAACGGTTCTAGGCGCTACAGTCTGGAACCGCACGACCGCTTCGGTCGCAGGTTCGAATCCTGCCTCGGGCATGGATGTGTGTGATGTCCTTAGGTTAGTTAGGTTTGAGTAGTTCTAAGTCTAGGGGACTGATGACCTCAGAAGTTAAGTCGCATAGTGCTTATAACCATTTGAACCATTTTTTAGTCCTCAAATGTTGTGTTCATAAGGCTCAAACCGTCCCAATAGCATACTGCTGCAACCAACTGACAAATTTACGAAGGGCTGCCAACATAAAGCACAGCGGGAAGTTCTCAAAGAGGCGTTTTCCAGTCCATGACAACGCCCAGGCCACGCTGCACGGAGGGCTTCCTTGGGATCTCAGATTTTGCCACGCCCCTCGTATTCTCCTGACCCTGGCACCTAGTGACTTCTTCCTGTTTCCGCTGGTGGAGAAACTATTGCGTGGCAGCCATTTGCAGAGATACTACAAAGTAATTTTCGCGATGGCACTTTTCCCCGAGCGTCCAAAATTCAGACCTACATACAAGGTCTCTGCCGGTTCATCCACAATTCGCAAAAAAGTAGCCGCATCGAAGGCTTCTTGATTTTGTAAAATTACTGAAATAGATAACTGTTTACTTATTCTTAACAATGACTGAAGAAACAGACACTGGTGACGGTCTTGCAGCTGTACTAAATTTATGTGCAATTGCAGAATCTTTCAGGCATTAGCTGCATTAGGTATGTAGACACACGAAAATTTGTGCCGGGCCGAGACTTGAACACAGATTTCGTGCGTGTTGCGAGCAATGGACTTAAGCACTTCGGCTATCCGAGCACGCTTCCAAGACAGAACCAAACTCACATATGTCACACTGTATGCCACCCCATTGCTCGCAACTTTATCTGAATTCCTGCCACAGGGTTTCAAGAAGGTAAACGTACTGAATCTTAGTATTATGAGGCTTCTAATACTTATTTTTAACGTCTGTAGGAACAGACGTTGTAGCTGCACTAAAATTATGAATGTTCCCATTTGTGGAATCTTTGCGACATTAGCTGCGTTAAGGCGACTGCTCGCTACAAGGAGGCAATCCGTGTCCAGATCCTGATCCGGCACGCGTTTCTGCGTGCAGCCAACAGATTACACCTCCATACGTCATGCAGCTAATGCCAGAAAGATTTTGCAGTTGTGAATGAATCTCATAAATAATTGTTTCACTGGGGTCACTTTAGTGTGGCCTTACCTCATAAAACAAACGCTGTCCAATTGGAGAAATTTGCTTTTTTCCCAGGTAACGACAAACACGGATCGTGGACGTAAAAAACGCGAGAGAAGCGTGTGCTTCCATCTCCAAGTAAATCCGCTGCCAAAAGAGTATCTGAACTTGAAGGACAGCAGTCAATAGGCCCAATTCATGACCTCAATCAAAAACATCTGAAAGAGAACGGATTTTGGCCGATATCTGTGAATGAACTATGTGGAGCAGCGAGCTCTAGCCAGCTGTGGTTTGTCGGCAAAATTTAAAATGCATGTATTACACGTGAGTGATATTTTCTTATAAATGTGCGATGTATAGCAGTTCACACCGGACTGTGTGGTTTTCTATTGTAAAGAAAATTCCCATTATGTGCAAGAGTGGAATAGGAATCCACCCCTCATGTTATGATATGATATGGGATGTCCTCGCGAAACCTGTTCGGACAATAGTTTCTGAAGCGTATGTAAATGGAAATTCTTATTTGGACATGTCGGAAACTTGATATACACCTCAATTCAAGGACAGGAAACCATCGATGATACGTAGTTATAACAGGATGGAGTGACAGTACACTTTGCCATTCCTTTATCCGAGTTCCTTGATGTACAGTTCGAGACTACTGGATTGGACATGGTCCAACAACATCCACAGCCCCATTGAAATGGCCACCACAAAATCTCGACCTTACCACGCCACTCATATCATTACGGGGAATAATAAAGTCCCATGTGGCTCTAACGACAGACAATACAAATCAAATGAACGCAAGTGTTTACAATAACTCGTTTTGACCAAGGGGTACGGAACTTTCTGGACGTACTGTAGAGAAAGACTAACATCGTCACAAAGTTTCATGGTCTCAGACTGATTTTTGTACGAGGTGGTAACTAAAACTTTATGACTTTTATTTTTAGTCATCATTCATCTGACTGTGCCAAACTCTTCATCTTGGAACAGATTTATACCTAACATGCTCCACTACTTGTTGGATGTAATTCAATCGCTGCCTTTCATTACAGTTTTAGCCTCTATAACTCCCTCAAGTACCGTGTAAGTTATTCACAGGTGTGCTATCATTCCGTCCATTTTTCTTGTAAACGGTTTCCACGTATTTGTACTCTCGCCGATTCCGTAGAGAACCTCGTCATTTCTTATCACTCCACCCAACTTACAACATCCTTTTCTAGCACCACGACTCAGCCCCTTTTATTCTCTTTTTTTTCAGTTTTCCGCACAGTCCATGATTTACTTCCATACAATTCTCAGAGATCTGTTCCTCAATTTAAGGCCAATGTGTTATACCAGCAGACATCTACAGGTCAGGAATGTCCTCTCTGCCCGTGGTGGTATGCTTTCTTTGTCCTGGTTCGACTGTTATGTGTTCTTCTGCTTCCTAGGTAACAGAATTCCTTCACATCTTCTGCGTGAATCCAAATTTTTAAGGTTAACTTTATCAGTAATATTGCTTGTGCTTCTCATCATCGCTTTCGCCTTTCTTCGGTTTATTCTCAGACCACATTCTGTATTCAATAGAGTGATCATTTCGTTCACAACGTTCTGCATTTATTTCTCGCTTTCACTAACGTTTGTCTTGTATTCACCAAAATGACAGGCCAGTCTTAAGAATTAATAGCAGGAGAAAGCTTCGTGAGAATAAGAAGGGAAAACGCCTTCCTCCCTCCATTCATCCTCTGGAAAACAGAATAATTAGAGCCAATGGGAAGGCGAGGGTCCTTCAACATTACACCACGCCAGAGACTGGTGGGGGACAAAGGGGAAAGTGATTAAGACTCGGAAGCAGACGCCCCGAAGAGAAGTCACGGTAGTTAGAGTAGAAATGGCTCTGAGCACTATGGGACTTAACATCTATGGTCATCAGTCCCCTAGAACTTAGAACTACTTAAACCTAACTAACCTAAGGACATCACACAACACCCAGCCATCACGAGGCAGAGAAAATCCCTGACCCCGCCGGGAATCGAACCCGGGAACCCGGGCGTGGGAAGCGAGAACGCTACCGCACGACCACGAGATGCGGGCATTAGAGTAGACAAGAGTAGACCACAGAGAGGACAGGCGGGTCCTAGTGGAAGTGGAGGAAAAGCAGTACTGGCAGAAGCAACCGAAGCTATAAACCGAGCAGGGCTGAGCAGAGTTATCTGCAGCAGTTTGGAATAGTAGATGGAGTTCTAGCAGAGTAGCTGACGACTCCTGCGTGTCGTGGGCGCAGACGCAAGTAGTACAGACAGGTTCTTTTAATGAACGTAACAGTGCTAGTTATTCACCATCTGCCGGCCACGGTGGCCGAGCGGTTCTAGGCGCTTCAGTCCAGAACCGCGTGACTGCTACGGTCGCAGGTTCGAATCCTGCCTCGGGCATGGATGTGTGTGCTGTCCTTAGGTTAGATAGGTTTAAATAGTTCTAAGTTCTAGGGGACTGATGGCCTCTGATGTTAAGTCCCATAGTGCTCAGAGCCGTTTTACTCATCATCTCTGTGTAAAGACTTGGTTCTTCACGCATAAAACTCACTTCGAGCAAATGCATACTAGATTGAGGATATTCTCTGAATAAAGTCAGAAGTTGTAAAATACTCCTAGTATTCGTCATTCAATACTAACTCCAATCGTTACTTTTGTAATAAGAGAATTCTAACAACATAGCCAGGTTAAGGCTCCCCCTCACTTAGCCCAACCGACTATTTCCCTTATGATGAACTCGGTCGACCAGCCCTAAGCAACTTCCACGTTTCAGACGAGACAGGATAACAACGTCATCAGCGAATCTTACCGCTGATACTCTTTCAAAGTGAATTTTAATTGCACTCCCGCACCTGTCTTTTATTCTTCGATGTACAGATTGAACAATACGGGGAAAAGTACTTACTTGCGCTGTACCTTTTTCAATCTGAGCACTTCGTTCCTGGCTTTCATTCGTGGTGTTCCATATTGGTTCCTATACATGCTGTGTATGACCTGTCTTCCTCTCTAATGTACACGTACTTTCTGGACTTCCGTTCTTACTGTTCCTTATTGGTTCCTATACACTATCTACACTCCCGGAAATGGAAAAAAGAACACATTGACACCGGTGTGTCAGACCCACCATACTTGCTCCGGACACTGCGAGAGGGCTGTACAAGCAATGATCACACGCACGGCACAGCGCACACACCAGGAACCGCGGTGTTGGCCGTCGAATGGCGCTAGCTGCGCAGCATTTGTGCACCGCCGCCGTCAGTGTCAGCCAGTTTGCCGTGGCATACGGAGCTCCATCGCAGTCTTTAACACTGGTAGCATGCCGCGACAGCGTGGACGTGAACCGTATGTGCAGTTGACGGACTTTGAGCGAGGGCGTATAGTGGGCATGCGGGAGGCCGGGTGGACGTACCGCCGAATTGCTCAACACGTGGGGCGTGAGGTCTCCACAGTACATCGATGTTGTCGCCAGTGGTCGGCGGAAGGTGCACGTGCCCGTCGACCTGGAACCGGACCGCAGCGACGCACGGATGCACGCCAAGACCGTAGGATCCTACGCAGTACCGTAGGGGACCGCACCGCCACTTCCCAGCAAATTAGGGACACTGTTGCTCCTGGGGTATCGGCCAGGACCATTCGCAACCGTCTCCATGAAGCTGGGCTACGGTCCCGCACACCGTTGGGCCGTCTTCCGCTCACGCCCCAACATCGTGCAGCCCGCCTCCAGTGGTGTCGCGACAGGCGTGAATGGAGAGACGAATGGAGACGTGTCGTCTTCAGCGATGAGAGTCGCTTCTGCCTTGGTGCCAATGATGGTCGTATGCGTGTTTGGCGCCGTGCAGGTGAGCGCCACAATCAGGACTGCATACGACCGAGGCACACAGGGCCAACACCCGGCATCATGGTGTGGGGAGCGATCTCCTACACTGGCCGTACACCACTGGTGATCGTCGAGGGGACACTGAATAGTGCACGGTACATCCAAACCGTCATCGAACCCATCGTTCTACCATTCCTAGACCGGCAAGGGAACTTGCTGTTCCAACAGGACAATGCACGTCCGCATGTATCCCGTGCCACCCAACGTGCTCTAGAAGGTGTAAGTCAACTACCCTGGCCAGCAAGATCTCCGGATCTGTCCCCCATTGAGCATGTTTGGGACTGGATGAAGCGTCGTCTCACGCGGTCTGCACGTCCAGCACGAACGCTGGTCCAACTGAGGCGCCAGGTGGAAATGGCATGGCAAGCCGTTCCACAGGACTACATCCAGCATCTCTACGATCGTCTCCATGGGAGAATAGCAGCCTGCATTGCTGCGAAAGGTGGATATACACTGTACTAGTGCCGACATTGTGCATGCTCTGTTGCCTGTGTCTATGTGCCTGTGGTTCTGTCAGTGTGATCATGTGATGTATCTGACCCCAGGAATGTGTCAATAAAGTTTCCCCTTCCTGGGACAATGAATTCACGGTGTTCTTATTTCAATTTCCAGGAGTGTATATTACCCGTCTTCCTCTCTGCACACACCAATCCTTCTACAAAATTTCGAATGTATTGCACCACTTCATGAAGAACCCTCAAATAACATGTATCTAATGACACAGAACGAATGAAGAAGGAAGACAAAGGCTGGAAGCATTCATAAACTGCCGTACCCGCGAGTCGTTATTCCAGTCCAGTCCATGCGTGTTCGGGGCGGAACGATCCGCGCGCGACGCTGTTGGAATGGGACGCATCGCAGAGGGTGCGCGTTCTCATTTGGCGCGCTGTCAGGCCGGCTAATAACCCACTTAAAACTCTCCCTCTGCCCGCCCTCCCCCCTGCCTCCCCCTTTATTGTTATTAGTCGGCGCACACACGCACTTGCTGCCACTGGGGAAGCAGCGCGCAGGCGAATTCGCGGAGCGCGCCTGTTTAACGTTGCGCGCCGCCATCCTCCTGTCACTCACTGGGCAGCCTGTCGGGTGGAGGTATGCGGTGGGGTTGGCACCCCTGCGGACGCGGCGACCATGTCGCGCGGTTTCCGCAGCGCGGTTTACTGCTGTCCCGACATTAGTCCCGCTCTGAGGACTCCGTAGGGGTTGATTCCGTGTCGGAGGGCAGTGCAACCGGGGGAGGCGAAACCAGACTGCCACCGGAATGTTCGCTGCCACTGTGTCCCGCACTGTGTTTCAGCAGCTTCTTCGTATGTGAGGCCCGTTCTACACGCCTGATTTTCTTGTCACAAAGGGCTACCTTACGAAGAGTTCCACTTCGGTTTTCTTGTTACATATACACTGAAGCACCAAAGGAACTGGTATAGACATGCATATTCAAATATATATGTAAACAGGCAGAATACGGCGCTGCGGTAGGCAACGCCTATACAGGGTGTTACAAAAAAGGTACGGCCAAACTTTCAGGAAACATTCCTCACACACAAATAAAGAAAAGATGTTATGTGGACATGTGTCCGGAAACACTTAATTTCCATGTTAGAGCTCATTTTAGTTTCGTCAGTATGTACTGTACTTCCTCTATTCATCGCCAGTTGGCCCAATTGAAGGAAGGTAATGTTGACTTCGGTGCTTGTGTTGACATGCTACTCATTGCTCTACAGTACGAGCATCAAGCTCATCAGTACATAGCATCAACAGGTTAGTGTTCATCACGAACGTGGTTTTGCAGTCAGTGCAATGTTTACAAATGCGGAGTTGGCAGATGCCCATTTGATGTATGGATTAGCACGGGGCAATAGCCGTGGCGCGGTACGTTTATATCGAGACAGATTTCCAGAACGAAGGTGTCCCGACAGGAAGACGTTTGAAGCAATTGATCGGCGTCTTAGGGAGCACGGAACATTCCAGCCTATGACTCGCGACTGGAGAAGACCTAGAACGACGAGGACACCTGCAATGGACGAGGCAGTTCTTCGTGCAGTTGACCATAACCCTAATGTGAGCGTCAGAGAAGTTGCTGCTGCACAAGGTAACGTTGACCACGTCACTGTATGGAGAGTGCTACGGGAGAACCAGTTGTTTCCGTACCACGTACAACGTGCACAGGCACTATCAGCAGCTGATTGGCCTCCACGGGTACACTTCTGCGAATGCTTCATCCAACAATGTGTCAATACTCATTTCAGTGCAAATGTTCTCTTTACGGATGAGGCTTCATTCCAACGTGATCAAATTGTAAATTTTCACAATCAACATGTTTGGGCTGACGAGAATCCGCTCTCAATTGTGCAATCACGTCATCAACACAGATTTTCTGTGACCGTTTGGGCAGGCATTGTTGGTGATGTCTTGATTGGGCCCCATGTTCTTCCACCTACGCTCAATGGAGCACGTTATCCATGATTTCATACGGGATACTCTACCTGTGCTGCTAGAACATGTGCCTTTACAAGTACGACACAACATGTGGTTCATGCACTATGGAGCTCCTGCACATTTCAGTCGAAGTGTTCGTACGCTTCTCAACAACAGATTCGATGACCGATGGATTGGTAGAGGCGGATGAATTCCATGGCCTCCACGCTCTCCTGACCTCAACCCTCTTGATTTTCATTTATGGGGGCATTTGAAAGCTCTTGTCTACGCAACCCCGGTACCAAATGTAGAGACTCTTCGTGCTCGTATTGTGGACGGCTGTGATACAATACGCCATTCTCCAGGGCTGCATCAGCGTATCAGGGGTTCCATGCGACGGGGGGTGGATGCATGTATCCTCGCTTACGGAGGACATTTTGAACATTTCCTGTAACAAAGTGTTTGAAGTAACGCTGGTAAGTTCTGTTGCTGTGTGTTTCCATTCCATGATTAATGTGATTTGAAGAGAAGTAATAAAATGAGCTATAACATGGAAAGTAAGCGTTTCCGGACACATGTCCACATAACATATTTTCTTTATTTGTGTGTGAGGAATGTTTCCTGAGAGTTTGGCAGTACCTTTTTGTAACACCCTGTACACTGAAGCACCAAAGGAACTGCTATAAACATACATATTCAAATACAGAGATATGTAAACAGGCAGAATACGGCGATGCGGTCGGCAACGCCTATATAAGACAGTAAGTGTCTGGCGCAGTTGTAAGATCGGTTACTGCTGCTAAAATGGCAGGTTATCAATATTTAAGTGGGTTTGAACGTGGTGTTATAGTCGACGCAAGAGCGATAGGACGAAGTGTCTCCGAGGTAGTGATGAAATGGAGATTTTCCCGTACGACCACTTCACGAGTGCACCGTGAATAGCAGGAATCCGGTAAAACAATCAAATCTCTCCAACGTGACAGAAAGCCCTTCAACGAAACACCATCGATATGGGCTTTCGGAGCCTAAGTTCCATTCCCATGCCCTTGATGACTGCACGACACAAAGCATTACGCCTCGCCTGGGCCCGTCAACACCGACAATGGACTGTTGATGACGGGAAACATGTTACTGTTACCTTGTCGGACAAGTATCGTTTCAAATCGTATTGGGCAGATGGATGTGTAAGGCTATGGAGACATCCCCATCAATCCACGGATCTTGGATGTCAGGAGGGGATTGTTCAATCTGGTGGAGGCTATGTAATGGTGTGAGGCGTGTGCAGGTGGAGTGATATGGGACCCGTGAAACACCTGGATACGACGCTGACAGGTGACATGCTCATAAGCATCCTGTGTGATCACCTGAGCCAAAGACTTGAAATTTTAAACATATTTCAGAACTGGACGACAATACAACATGAGCTCGCTTTCTTGTCGGTTCGTTCGTTAGCGATGGGATGTGGGGTGAAAAATGTTCATAACGCCTGACATCTCGGCTGCTCTTCAGGACTGCCAGCATTATCAGATACATCTCTGATTATGATTCGGCAATCGTTCACGATCATTTTTCCAAATTTTCCACGATTTTATCGGTTCATGATTGCTGCGGTAACCAGAGCGTTCGTCATCCTCAACGTTATTTCGGCATTCTTTGAAACACTTTTACTATTCGTAATTGCTTGTTTTCCTAAAAGAAAACTAACGAAAACCAATATTTTACATTTCCAAAATTTCATTTCACTCTGTTCCGTGCATACGCCTACAATAAAGTTTGATAGAAATTCTCTTATCTACTTTTAAAAAAATAAATAAGTAATAGCCGGTCTCTTTTAAAAGTGTATTCACTGTTCTACCGACAAGCGCCTGACCTTGCACATTTTTCATAGCGGCAAGCCGACGACTGGACATTTTGGGGAATTAGTATGTCTTCAGTGACACCGTTGCTACGGAGAGCAAACGAGGATAACGGAATGTAGTCGAATTAAGTCACGTGATGCTGAGGGAATTAGATTAGGAAACGAGACACTTAAAGTAGTAAAGGAGTTTTGCTATTTGGGGAGCAAAATAACTGATGATGGTCGGAGTAGAGAGGATATAAAATGTAGACTGGCAATGGCAAGGAAAGCGTTTCTGAAGAAGAGAAATTTGTTAACATCGAGTATAGGTTTAAGTGTCAGGAAGTCGTTTCTGAAAGTATTTGTATGGACTGAAGTGATGTAGGGAAGTGAAACACGGACGATAAATAGTTTGGACAAGAAGAGAATAGAAGCTTTCGAAATGTGGTGCTACAGAAGAATGCTGAAGATTAGATGGGTAGATCACATAATTAATGAGAAGGTATTGAGTAGGATTGGGGAGAAGAGGAGTTTGTGGCACAACTTGACTAGAAGAAGGGATCGGTTGGTAGGACATGTTCTGAGGCATCAAGGGATCACCAATTTAGTATTGGAGGGCAGTGTGGAGGGTAAAAATCGTAGAGGGAGACTAACAGATGAATACACTAAGCAGATTCAGAAGGATGTAGGCTGCAGTAGGTACTGGGAGATGAAGAGGCTTGCACGGGATAGAGTGGCAGGGAGAGCTGCATCAAACCAGTCTCAGGACTGAAGACCACAACAACAACAGCTGACACTGTTGACAACAGACTAATCATCAAATGCGGCTAATTCTGTACACGTACTTTCGAGACATGTTTACCAACTCAACAACGATGAAACAGCGTGAATCGTACTAAAACAACACGCGAAATTACAAAATTCCCGGTCTCTTTTGAAAATGTGTTCACTGTTCTACCGACAAGTGCCTGACCTTGCACATTTTTCATAGCGGCATGCCGACTACTGGACATTTTGGGGAATTAGTATGTCTTCAGTGACACCGTTGCCACGGAGAGCAAACGCATCAATCTCCTTATGAGCAGCATTAACATCAGATTCTCACACTTCTGCGATATGGAGCATCCTTCGTTACGCTACGAGCTGCCAGCCACTATGCCCCGAGGAGCGAGTGTAACGCAGGTTGCCTTAAGAACAGACGCCATGACTTCTGGCCACTTACTGCGATCTAATCCACAGCTGCAAATTAAACCTCTATGTTACCTCGCGGCGCCAGCTTCACACTTCAGTCCAATACCGATGGCCGTTTCTACAGTGTACTGGTCTGCATGGAATACTCTAATTGATAACGTATCAGTTATTTTGCGCTTATATTCGTTTCGTGCTTTTTGCGGTGTTCCGAAACATTTTGTTTAGTTCTTTTCTTAATGCTATTATGTCGGGTCTGGTGCTCAAGCGATAAAGCGGACGGCTGGAAACAGAAAGGTCGCAGGATCGAATTCCGGTCGGACCACGGAATTCTCAGTCTGATTATAACCTAGCCTTCATCTTACCAACGATATGAAAATTCGCTTGGAAAAATGTGTGGTTAGGATTCCACGTTAAATTGTAAGTCCATGTTTTCCGATAGGAACAAAGAGACAACTTCTAAATTGTAGGGTTCAATCTTCCTGCTGGTCCAAGAATTATTTCGGCTCTTTGCCTGTTTCTTCCCTTCTGACAAAGATATGGGTATGTGAAAAAGGCAAGTGACATTTGGTCGTATTCTCAATCTACGTCAAACTCAGATCCCCTTAAATACGGTGGGATAAATTAGTTCAAAGGTCGGACCACAAGATTACAGGCTCAAATAAGGCCGCGCCTTGTAAAGAACCAAGCATTAAGTTGGGGCCAGCTTTATATTTCTTACGATGTCTACCAAGTCCCAAATATTACAGATATTAAAAACGTAAATTACTGAATTGTAGTTTATCACTCATACCTTTCGTTATCTTTCTCTCTCTCTCTCTCTCTTCCTGCATTTGATTTCTTCATCAGGTAGAAATGGTGCACAAGCCTTCGGTTCTTCCCGATATTATACATACTGTCACTCAAAACACAAAAAAATCTTTGCTATTATCCACTATATTTCAATCTGAGGCACATCAATTATAGCTAGAGTTAGCGGCAAGCCATCACGTAATGAAGTGTTAGTTTATTTACAAAATTAACTCCGGGTCATATTATCCTCCTATTCAAGTTTAGAGTACGAAGACTTACAAAACTATTCTTAAAGTGCCGTACCCAGCAAGAACGATTATTTGGCACGCTTCCCACAGAAGGGACTCGAAATTAGATGCGAAAATAAAGAAATATTTCAGTGACTACCTCATTTCAACAAATGGTATCTATAATTAATTTGATACAGTGACGCGATGTTCAATAATATCCACAAAAAACAGTATAATTTTTTTTTATTATAGTAGCTGCTGTTCTAATTATTGACAATCAGAACTATAGTAGGATAGACAGAGAGAACGACAAGTTCCACATTCAAACAGCAGACATACTGCCTGAGAAGCTTCCTTTGGTATACACCCCATAAAGACAAAAGCGGTGTCAAAATCAGATAAAAAATTACTATGGAGTCACTACTTATTGAAATAAAAACGACCAGCAGAAGAAGAAGTTTGTGACCAACCGAGAAAGACGCACGGTTGTAAATTACAAGCAGTAGTAATGAGTTGCTGATGCAGATTTGTCCTACCCTAGTTCTAGAAGACCAGAGGAAGAAAAAGAAGCTAATAGTAAAATTAATTATTGTCTCTTTCTAGTGCACAACTTGCATTTCCCGCAGTCGTAACATTAATTTCAGATGATGAAAACAACATGTGCTTTGATGTCACAACACATCGCTTAAAATTATATAAACACTTTACAACACCTTAATTTTTGGCTGGGACAACGTTTTCAACGAAGGATGTTATGAAATATATTAATATGGTTCCCATCCCCCGATTCTGACCAAGTTTTAGTGAGGTTTCCCTAGATTGTAAGGAATATGCCGCAGCTAGAAACCCCTCTCATTTATTCTCAACAGCGATATCCCATTTGTCACAATGCCTGCTTGACGGAATAGAACTGCGACTCTTTAACGTGCCGGAACTCGAACAGCCCGCTCCACTCTTAAGGAGTGGAAAACGATAAGCGCAGGGGAAAAGGTGTGCTTCAAAAGGACGACATGCAAATGAATACATCTAATTTTACCATAATCAAGTTCATATACAAGAAATTGGAAGCAGTTGTGAATGGCGGGGTCAGGGATTTTCTCTGCCTCGTGATGGCTGGGTGTTGTGTGCTGTCCTTAGGTTAGTTAGGTTTAAGTAGTTCTAAGTTCTAGGGGACTGATGACCATAGATGTTGAGTCCCATAGTGCTCAGAGCCATTTCAGTTGTGAATGGAGACAGCGACAAACATACAAACGCCTATGGTAATGGAGGGTTTCCAGTGTAATAATACATTAACTGTGGATGAAGTGAATAGCATTGTAAATGTGATCATGAAAAAGAAAAATAATTCCAAACATTCACTTTACAAAACCGAGACGCGCTGTGTTGGGCGAATTACATCAGTCCCCGTATTAGCGACGTATCAGCTACGTCTGTTAGGAGTACTGGCGTGACCACAAACAGTTAGTATTTAATACACGTTTCATGTCCGAAAATTAATCGAAATCCAGTTATTCATTTAAACATTTTAATCACGCGCTCCGGGAAGGGTTCTATCCGGCCACGCCGGAAATTGTCCCTGGCGGCTGACGGGACGAATTTAATTCTTTAATGAAAACTCGAAATGGCAGGGAAAACGTATTTTCTGATTTCACATGCAGCAAAGTTTATTTCCAGTTGACAAACCCCCCGCTTCGATTGATCGAGCCTTCTGCACATACGGAAGAATTAAATTCCAGCAAATTAAACATAAACAATAAAACGAAAGTTGTGTTAGAAAATAAAAAGTTGAGAGAGATTTCAGTGTTCACAGAAGACTGGTTTAATTGCTCCGGAAAACGTATCACAGCCATATGTTTTGGAAACATTCTTTTTCTCCAAACGACGGCGCAAACAATAACACGATTCAAAATTTGCTAGTGAAATGCTGATGCATTTCACCTTATATGGGGAAACCGAAGACATTATGGAGACATCTTTGCTTTAACTGGTTGTTCGGTTAGTTCACTGTAGAGTATTTTATACATTGTGAATGAAAAACACACTACACTTGCATAATATTCTACAATGTTCATTATTTGTTGCCTAATCGGTTTCCAACTGTTAGACCATCATGAGGTGTGAAGATAAAGATGTGTGCTGTCAGTTTTGTAAGACCAAAGATTTTGAACCAGGTGTATCGAAAGAGTCTCGGAATTGGCTGTCAAAGATGACAAGTAATAACGTTCGATATGACTAAAGAGAGGAGAATTATTTCAGTTAAAACATGAAGTAAAAAATATTTAGCTTAGATAAAATGTATCACACATTGAGATAGTGGACTACATTACAAATTACAACAATTCTTCAGAGAAGATATGTAAACTGAGCAAAATAAACTTTGGTGAGACCACAATGGTCACAGTACTGCCTTGGTGGACTTTATATGGCATTAAAAAAAAAGTTCAGGTTGGACATAGTGGATCGAAAACGTGTGGCCTTCCGAAAGATAAATGAGAACAGGCCAGAATTCCAGCAAAGTAAACACGTCTTTATTTGCAGAAGAGAGACGTACATGTTGCACTCGACAAAAGGCGTCGTGAGTTTGGAGAAATTTATCACGGTGTAAATGTTAGGATAAGTGATCTGGATGGCGTGGATGATGTTTGGTTTGTGGGACATTCAACTGCGCGGTCATCAGCGCCCATACATAGCCCCAATTTTCACACAGTCCAGTTTTTATACAATCGAATCTAGCGACTGTCACGAATGATGATGATGATGATTATGATGATGATGATGATGATGAAGAAGAAGAAGAAATGATGAGGACAGCACAAACACCCAGTCCCCGGGCAGAGAAAATCCCCAACCCGGCCGGGAATCGAACCCGGGACCCCATGATACAGAGGCAGCAACGCTAGACACTCAGGGATGGCAGGAAGAGGAAGTGCCAACTGCACAAGGTTTCCAGTCTTTTATATTCTGTTATCGATCCTCTCCCTCCTCCCAGGTTGCATATTTAGGAAAATTTCAGAATGTGGCCAGAAAGATCAAATCTACGACCTTTAAAAAATCGTTTTGTATCTACAACAATACTGGACACCTTTTGCCCAATGGAAAAAGACACCACATCTGTTTTCGAAAAGAGAGGAATATACGAAATCACTTGTACATTCTATATAGGCATATAGGCTATTAATTGTTTGAAGTCAGGTTGTAATTTATTTATTTATTTATTTATTTTTTTTTTTTTTTTTTTTGAGCAGTCAGATTGCGTTGCGCTAGGATATTGTGGGTCTCAGTCATTCAGCAATTTAAGTACAGCCACGCTGTGCCACATCAAGACTGCAACGAGCTGCTCTAAAAAACGTTTATCGACATTGGGACAGATGAGAATAATGTCGCAATGGATAAGCACTGTAAGTGAATGTCAGCGATGTGTCGAAAAAAACAGTAATAAAGTAAGCTGCCAGGAAGTGGACTCAGAACAAAGTTTCGCATTTAATCAGTTTGTATGAGAAAGTGGAGAGTTAAGGAATGTTCATTAGTGGACTACAGGAACTGAGATAAGAAGCAAAGTACGTTAGCTGAAATGACTACAGTTTGTAATACGTCCATAGATAAAATTTACCACAATATACACAAGTCAAGGAATCAAGCAAAGAAGTTTTATAACAGAGATTAATTAACATAGAGAAACAAGTGAAGATATGTTTTAAAGTAATCATTTTGGACCTCGGACAACTGACATTTCACTTCACGTAATACAGCTGTATGTATAATTTGTTATGACGTGGTATTTATTTATATTATTATATTGGGTGATGAAGAAGAGGCCTTCAGAGATTTACGAGTGGGTAGTTAAGTCAATACAAGCAAAAACATTCAAAGAAATGCACGTCAGGAAATCTTTCATCCACCATCTATCCCCTCTATTTGGCTTTTGAACGCTGTGGGTATCGAGATGAAACTGGTTTAATGTTATTTCATTTTAATTCTTGCTTTACTAAATATTAAAGAGAATAAACGTAACTGATGCTAGAAATATTGGTGTCACAAGCAGTTTGTCTTTAACACTAATGGATTTACGTATAACAGTGTCTAGACTGGCAATTTTGGATCAATTTATAAACAGTGTTTCTTTCATATTCTGTGCTGTTATTCTCGTGAAATTTCAATGTTGCTATGGATTTCCCATCACAAACTCTACAGTGGGATACTTGCTTGCTCCAACATCATCTCGCCACCTAATCCGCTCTCTTATCTCTCTTCCTCCACGCACAGAACTACGATAGACAAATTTCGTGGTGAGTGATCTCTCAGCTCTCACAGGCACTCTCTACCCAAGGTCAGCGACTGCACCAACAAGTACCTCCAGACACTTACAGAAAGTATTAGCAAAGAACTATCAGGCAGTAATTATCAGCTAGAATTCGCCCCTAGGGCTAACAATTCTACGAGTACTATCTGAGAGAAACAAACTGACAGCAAAAGACTCAAGTATATTTTTAACCAGCATGTTTGACAGTGTCAGAGATCTTACTTGTGATAATTTCTTATCGCTCTGGTATATGTAGACTGTATACATTGGACATACTGGACGTAATTTTAAAACGCGTTTTATGGAACGTATCTCTGGAGTCTCACGAAATAAATGGATGTCTCGACAGCACATTATAAATGAAGTAAATACAGAAGGTGACAACAACAACTGCCTCGCAATATCACACACAAGCCAAAGGGGTTACTCTTGAACGCACTTGAGGAGCTTCAAATTTTTACTCACGGAAAAAATTATTCTTCATTTCATTTAAATGAACAACTAGATTTTCAGGAAACGGCCTTTTTCGGTCTTTTTAAAGAAATAATGTAACCAATTGATTCCGTCACTGTTTTTATATTTTATTTTCTAAATCTTTTACGATTACTGGTGCTGTATGTTACAGAAAAAAAACACCTTTTGTAAACGCCGTTGTCTTTATTTTATGACTGTAATACCCTCATAGCTCTTACTATAAATTTTAATTATCTAAAAATATTTTTTTGTATTCACGCTACACTGATTTACTCACAGATTATACTTATTCAAATGGTTCAGATGGCTCTGAGCACTATGGGACTTAACATCTGAGGTCATCAGTCCCCTAGAACTTAGAACTACTTAAACCTAATTAACCTAAGGACATCACACACATCCATGCCCGAGGCAGGATTCGCGCCTGCGATCGTAGCGGTCGCGCGGTTCTAGACTGAAGCGCCTAGAACAGCTCGGCCACATCGGCCGGTTTGTATTTATTGCAAATGTCTAATTCTCCCAATCTTTTATAAATCACGGTATTCTCTAAGTACAATGCAGAAAATTTCGAGCAACTCGCCAACTCAGTCAAAGTAAAGGCCACCTGGACAACGTCTCCAGGGGAGTAGCGTAACCTACATACATCTTCGGTCGGCAATAGGCACTACACAACGTCGCCTAGGCGACAGCGTGCTAGAGCATTGTCTTTGACAGGCAACGGCCAACACATAGTCATTTCCATGGAAACGGCGTCGCCTTGAAGCCCCAACAGGCACCATCAGCTGGCGTTCGACGTTCGCACAACATTTTGTATCGGAGAAATTGTATTTAAAGGTTACTTAAAGTTAAGTAAATGTTATTAATGACCTGCACTATTTCTTTAAACAGTAGAACTTGTATAATGACATATGTATAATTGTACTGTTAGTTTTATACTCCATTAGCACGTCATAAATATTTTTATGTAAAGTAAGAAACCATTGACTGTAGCTAACGTATTGGCAGCAAATTCACGCGCCACCGAGCGCTATTTAAAACATAACAGTACAGCCACTAGCAGCAGTTACCGTTTTAACAACATGCAGCTGCTCAGCAAGTGGCCAGCTCCTGCAAGTGGATAAAACATCACGTCTTGTTAGTTTAATCTTCGTAAGTTTTGTGCAAGACTGACTACTCTAAAAACCGTGTACTTTTAAAATGTTTACAGTGTTATCAGTCTGAAGATGGCCTACCATATGTGCCGAAACCGGTCATTTTAAATAAATAATACTTTGCGATCGTGACTGTTTCTTCATAAGTAATTCTCACGAGTATCCCAGCTCATAGGATGCAGACACTGAGAGGGTGACGTGACGGGCAGGTACATGCTGGAATCAGCGCGCGGCGTTCATCCCGGAAAGGGCTGTCATTACAAAGGCATTAGCGCGTCGGCTGCGAGCGCCGACCAGCGGACACTGCAGCGCGACAGCTGCGGCAGGCGTTGTGCTCCAATTACGTCATCCGGTGGCGGACGGACGCGCGCCAATCGGAAGCCCGTCGGACAGGCGCGCATCGGATTACAGCGGCACGCGCCAGCGCCGCGCTACAGTCCCGTGGACAGCCGCTCCGTGCCAGCATTGTCGGCGTCTCTAATGGATGCACCGGCCTCTCTGCGTGCCTCCGCTGCCGCTCATTGTCTGCGCGCGAAACGGGCGCCACAGAGCCGACCGCATTTTTAACCCCGCCACAATGGCCGACCCATACCCAGCGGCTGCACCAGTCCACTACGTCACACGCAGTGCATCTGCCGGCAAGTACATCTACATTACTGTTACTATGAGACGCTCACTCAGTCACCCAACGTCACTTGCCTCTGTGATAGTTTGAAGGAACAACAAGAACTTGACTTTCAGTGTTTCATATTTACTCTGAAGCGCCAAAGAAACTGGTGCGTTTTCAAATACAGAAATATGTAAAGAGGCAGAATACGGCGCTGCGGTCGGCGACGCCGATATAAGACAAGTGTCTGGCGCAGTTGTTAGATCGGTTACTGCTGCTATAGTGTCAGGTTATCAAGATTTAAGTGAGTCTGGACGTGATGTTATAGTCGGCGCACGAGCGATAGGACACAGCAACTCCCCGGTAGCGTTGAAGTGGGGATTTTCCCGTACGGACATTTCACGAGTGTCCCGTGAATATCAGAAATACGGTAAAACATCAAATCACTGACATCGCTGCGGCCGGAAGAAGATCCTGCAAAAACGTGACCAACGACGAATGAAGAGGATATTTCAATGTGAGATAAGTGCGACCCTTCTGCAAACTGCTGCAGATTTCAACGCTGGACCGTTAACAAGTGTCAGCTTGCGAACCATTCAACGATACATCACTGATATGGGATTTCGGAGAGCAACGTCCACTCGCGTACCCTTGATGACTGCACAACACACAGCTTTACGAATCGCCTGGGCCCCTCAACACCGACACTCGACTGATGATGACTGCAAACATGTTGCTTAGTCAGACGAGTCTCGTTTCAAATTGCATCGAGTGGATGCACGTGTACGGGTATGGAGACATCGTCATGAATCCATGGACCCTGCATGCCAGCAGGGGACTGTTCAAGCCGGTGGAGCCTCTGTAATGATGTGGGGCGTATGTACTTCGAGTGATATGGGCCCAGTGATATGCCTAGATACTACTCTGACAGGAGACATGTACGTAAGCATCCTGTCTGATCGCCTGCATCCATTCACGTCCATGGGCATTCCGACGGACTTGGGCAATTCCAGCAACACAATGCGACATCCCACACGCCCAGAATTGCTACAGAGTGGCTCCAGGAACACTCTTCTGAGTTCAAACACTTGTTCTGGCCACCATACTCCCCAGATGTGAACATTATTGAGCATATCTAGGATGCCTTGCAACGTATTGTTGAGAAGAGATCTCCACCCCCCCCCCCCTCGTACTCTTACGGATATATGGACAGCCCTGCAGGATTCATGGTTTCAGTTCCATACAGCACTACTTCAGACTTTAGTTGAGTCCATACCACGTCGTGTTCCGGCACTTGCTCGAGCTTGCGGAGGGGGGGACACGATATCAGGCAGGTGTACCACTTTATTTAGCTCTGAATGGGACAAAAAAAAAAGTACACAGGGTGGCATGCAGTGATAAGAAACAACAAGAATGACATACTTCCTTCCGATCAAGAGAGTTATACGCTGTGTGTGGAAACATGGTCTGTATCCGAGCTAAAAAACTAAACTACACCCGAACAGGCCATGAAGACCCAACGATATCGGGCAGCCTCCATGTCATCCCCACTCCTTAGGCGTCACTGGAAGCAGATAGGGTCGGGCATGTGATCAGCGCACCGCTCTCCCGCCCATATGTCAGTTTACGAGACAGGAGCCGCTGCATCTCAATCAAGTAACTCCTCAATTTGCCTCACAAGGGCTGAGTACATCCCGCTTGCCAACAGCGCTCGGCAGACCGGGTGGTCACCCATCCAAGTGCTAGCGGAGCCCCACAGTGCTTAACTTCGGTGGTCTGACGGGAGCCGCTGTTACCCTGTGCACATCGAAATCATGGCCTCACTACAAGCGATACGTGTCGAACGCTCGACTCTCGAAACGTTGACAAGATAGACGACGAAAGGCGAACGTACTGAAAACAGAAAGTCATTACAAAAAGAGAGAGTAACAAGCACTATGGGACTTAACATCTGAGGTCTTCAGTCTCCTAGACTTAGAACTACTGAAACCTAACTAACCTAAGGAGATCACACCCATCCATGCCCAAGGCAGGATTCGAACTGCGATCGTAGCGGTCACGTGGGACCAGACTGTAGCGCCTAGAACCGCACGGCCACCCCGGCCGGCTAAAACAAAATAAACGCAAAACTAAAATATATTAAACATGGCTTCTATACCTCGTCGGAAATATATAAAACATGTTTCTATTACTCATAAATAACTTTCGTATTTGTCGATAATAACAGGAAACTGATGTCTTTGGTCATGATGAAGAAATTTTTATTGTGTACAAAACAACAACAATAAGTATATAGGCTTTTTAAGTTGTGCATGTAAACTGTACTTGCATCATAAATAATTGCTCTGGTCATAGAAAACTGCAGGAGTTACGCGATCAAGTAGTTTTTAGTACTTACAAAATTCAATCTATGCTCTAAAGATATGAAATACACAAATTAACCCTGAATGATGTGAGGTTCTAATTATGTGAAAAAAAGAGATGTCGTCGGCTCCCAGTTCTTCTCTTACACATTCATTGACGATTCTTTCCCTACCGATGCTACCAATACCACCGATAATGCTACTATTTACTACGTCATTTATGTACTATACCAAAACTGCCAAGTTGTGGTAGACCACAACTCTAGTCTCAAGCTTAGTTTTTAGTGAGATTTTTGCTGTTTTCTGTTTCCGACAAAAAGAGTTTTTGCCATCGAACGGAACGCGCCTGATTACCAAGAACTCTCCCTGCAGCTACGGTGGGCGAAGATTGCGGTGGCATGCTAAGTGGTGAAGAAACAGCAGCGAAATCGCCGGAAGTGCGTAGATCGACAGGCGACGGTCAACAATAGAAGAAAGTCGCCCAGCAATCACTTCACTTTTTATTTTCGCGAGTTTTACTCTGTTTTATACTCTTTTATGAAATCGAAAAGATATATAAAAACAAACAAACCTAGACGTGAAAGATCGTCGACCACTTTGCCTTGCAAGAATAGGTGGTGCAATAGAAGAAGCAAAAGCCGTTCCATTGTCCAACAGCTGTCCGGAAAGTTTACTGCCAGGCCGCAGCTGGGGGCCTGAGGTATATTCTATCCATGAAACTCGTTGGGCAAAAAACAATGGAGTCTGGTTCTGACGCAGCTTTGGGTGACAGCGGCGGCCGTATAATCTCGCGGAAACCTCTTTTGGTGGAATGATGACCGCTGCGAGCGTAAACTGCGGTTTGCCAGCACCAGACGAGCCTTTCGGTGCTCCGGTTGCGTTACTGCACTTAAAATTACTTTACAGCGCGACGCAGTGTAACCGACCACATTGATTCTCAGCAACACGGGAACTGAAAAGAAAGAGAACTTATTGCAAGAATATCAGAGAGCCACCAGAGGAAGTTTCCACGGAAAGTCCCATAACTACACTTACATTTAAAACTTACATCGCTCATCGGCATGCCTGAACAGAATGTGCGGTGAAGAATATACAGTGCGGTTGCAGTTTCTGTTCTCAATCCTACATCTATACAGGGTGATTTTGTGATGATGTCAGAAACTTTCAGGGACGATGGAGAAGTGAAAATGCATCAATCTCAGGTAAGGGACCCTGGTCCAGAAACGACCGAATCGAAATTTATAACCGAACATCGTCCTGATGCCTCTGACAGCCGAACTCTTCTATTGTAAGCTCTTTGCTTTCCATATTTTGGGAGGAAGTAGTATCGGGCAAAACAAGAAAACATTCTCTAGTAAATATGGGCTCTAAACTGGTTCAAATGGTTCAAATGGCTCTGAGCACTATGGCACTTAACTTCTGAGGTCATCAGTCCCCTAGAATTTAGAACTACTTAAACCTAACTAACCTAAGGACATGACACACATCCATGCCTGAGGCAGGATTCGAACCTGCGACAGTAGCGGTCGCGCGGTTCCAGACTGTAACGTCCAGAACCGCTCGGCCATCTCGGCCGGCGAACCACTCTATCACACTCCTGGCCTTGTGAAACGGCGGATTGTCTTGTTCAAGAATGCCAGTGCCGTCGGAAAACATTATCGTCATGAAGGGGTGTGCGTGGTCTGGAACCAGTGTACGATACTCCTTGGCTGTCATAGTGCCTTGCACGAGCTCCACTGGAGCCATGGAGCCGCCGACATCTGATCTCCGGCCCGCAGCACAGGTGTCAAGGAGCTGTACCCTTGGAAGATGACGAATTCGAGCTCTCCCATCGGCATGATGATGAAAGTATCGGGATTCATTAGACCATGCTGCGCTGTGCCTTTAGGGCAATGTCCAGTGCCGATGGTCACGTGCCCATTTCAGTCGTAGCTGCCGATGCCGTGGTGTTAACATCGGCACATGCATGCGTCGTCGGCTCCGAAGGCCAATCGTTAGAAGAGTCCAGTTGACTGTGTATTCAGACACACTTGTATTATGTCCAGCATTAAAGTCTGACGTTAGTTCCGCCACAGTTCACCGCCTGTCATGTTTTACCAGTCTGCTCAGCCTATGACGTCCAACATCTGTAATGAGGGCTGGTCGCGCAACCCCACGGACGTGGTTTCAGATTGGTTTCGCCACCTGTTGAAGACAACAATCCCCACAGTATTCCTCAAGCATCCGACAAGTCGTGCAGTTTCCGAAATGCTTGTGCCAAGTCTCCGGGCCATCCCAATCCGCTCTCGGTGAAACTCAGACAGATCGCACGCTTTCCCCATTTCACACACGGACAGAACGATCGCTAACGCTACATGCAACGTCCCTGATCAATTCGCTAGCTTCATCCGATGAATGTGGAACATTTGTACGCTTGATAAGGACAGACAGTGACCATATGCTGCAGTGTCTATAAGGAGGCGCACAGCCACAATTTGCAGAGCTGTCCCATCCCCACTTGTGCATCACGTAACCACGTCTCCTTTGTCCATTTGAATCCTGTTCTTGATCGTCCAGTCACACCTGGGGAGATCGAATCCTTGTACCTGGAGAGAGGGGTTCCTGACTAGATGCTAGTTGACTACAAATGACTGCTCCCAGTGGTTAACACTGAAAGAGGACCCAACAGGGTTTGTTTGCTGTGTACTGCGATGGTTTCCTCGATTTCAAGCGTTGGTGTTCTACTTGAGCAATATCTAGATGAATCGGTAGGTGAGGATTTTCTGCATATTGTTTCAGACCTTCAGGAAATTGCTGATCTTCTTAGAGCTGGAGGTGGGGTACTGCTGAGGCCAGGATATTCCGAATATCCCCTAATTATTCCCATTGTCTGACGGTGTTGCACGCATGTATTCTTAATGTGGGCCCTATTGATACAAATCGAATAGCAGTATTCAGCAATAGAGTATGAGAGCTGTGGATCTCAAAATATGAGCATTAACCCCTCACGAGGTACCAGCAAGATTCTGAGATGGTTAAAATGGCTCTGAGCACTATGGGACTTAATATCGGAGGTCATCAGTCCTCTAGAACTTGGAACTACTTAAACCTAAGTAACCAAAGGACACCTCACACATCCATGCCCGACGCAAGATTCCAACGTGCGACCCTAGCAGTCGCGCGGTTCCGGACTGAAGCGCCTAGAACCGCTCGGCCATCATGGCTGACCAGCAAGATTCTGAGAAAGTTGTTTTTGTTACTGATTTGAGGGCCTACATTTGGAATCTTTTAAGTTAGGGTTCTGTCTAGTGCGTTTTGGTGTACTGGAATACGGCAAGATTTGTCCTCTGATTCTGATTGCTGGTTTGTAATTTGCCTGTCACTGAAATTCAGAGTTAACTCTTTTCTGAGGATATAGGTGGCAGCAAAATTTCTTGAACTATACATCGACGATTTCCATATGAGCGGATAAAGTGGTTTCGGCATCACAAAACTGGAGTTCTGGACCGCCAAACAAGTATCATCAGCATAAATGAATTTTCTTCAAGATGTTTCCGCTAAGTTGTGTGTGTATACGCTGAAAAGAAGGGGAACAAGAACAGATTTCTGAGGTAAGCCATCAAGTTTAAATATTCTGCTCCTGTCACTGCCAGAATAGATCTGGAGATTCATTGCTTAACGTGTTGTTAGTTAGGACTTAAGTTAACGACATGGAATAACACGAATTTCAAAAGAAGTCTTTTTTCGCCAATGTCATAAGCAGCTGACAGATCCAAAAAGGCACCTACACTTACTCATTTCTTCTCGTACCCATTTCTATATACTGTAAGTAGCGAGAGAGAGTATGTAATCGTTCCAACTTCTCCCTGTCTCAGTATTGCTTGTTCCACAGCACTTTAACGGCAGTGCGTGCTTTGTAATGTGCTCCCATACTGGCCACAAGGCTGGCTGGCAAAGAGTTCTTATGGTGGGACGCACCATTCCTGCGCCTGCGCGGCTGACAAATGCTGGATGACCGTTGGCGCTTCTGGAAGTCGATTACTTCAAAAATTCTGTTGTGGATCAGACGCTGGAGATGTTCGTATGTGCATTTTTCTACTTTTGTGGAATCTTCATTTGGTTTCATTATGGATAATACTTCTGCTTCGTCCGTCAGTGCTGAAAGATTTCCGATTTGTGCGAGATTTAACGAGAAGTTGGTAAGCCATACTACTTTAGCTGGTCACAGAGAGCTAGAAATTCCAGGGTACATTCCGCCAAATCCAGCTGTTTTCCAGGTTTCACACTTTTAATTGCATCTTTGGTTTCCTCTTCTTGAAAAAGAATGGAGAGTTCAGGAGTCTGTTGGGCAGCTCTTCTTTTGGTATTCAACTGTAATTTGATATTTCTTTTGTTTTGCTTGTCTTTTGTGCGTTTAGCAAAGTCATTCAAATTGATCGCGATTTTTGGTCTTTTGGTTGCAGGATTTCATAAATCTACGAGGGGCGTTCAATAAGTAATGCAACAGTTACTCTCTGATAGCAAGTTTTATTTAGGATTCCAATACAGCATATTATTCCCCACTCTTCTGGCTACAAAACCATAGTTTTAAACATAATTTCCGTTAAATGTGACTGCCATACGTTACCTTACAGGGAGGGTCTCCATGCTCGTAAAGTACCACTCTACTGGTGACGTGGGAACATACGTCTTGCTGCATCAATAACTTCCCCATCATCCACGGACTGCTTCCTGTGGAGAGCATCCTTCGTTGGGCCAAACAGATGGAAGCTCTTCGCGGTTTTATCTTAGATGGAAAGGAACCCTTCGGATGCACACTTTTGAGTTCCCGAACTGGTGGACGTGTGTCAGCACTACCAACTGAGAGGTCCAGTTGAGCAGAGAAGTGTTTGATTGTGATCCGCCGGTCACCTCGAATGAGTGAGTCCTCACGTTCCAGTATTGTAAGAGTCACAGCTGTGTACGGCCGGCCGACACGCCGGAGATCAGACAGATCTCTGCGACCTCGTTGCAATGATGACAGACGTCTCGCACAACTACTCACCGTTCTTGTGTTCACCGACAAGACTCCGTAGACGTCCTGCAAGCGCCCATGAATATCGGCGAAGCTCCAATTTTCTGGCTAAAAGAAATTTAAAGGCAGCTCTCTGCTTGAAACGCACTACCGTTACAGACGCCATTTGTTAGGGTTCGTAAAGCGTCGCCAACTATCGCAACTTCATGAAACTATAGCGGCTGTAGCGGGAATATTCCACGACATCCCATAACAAATTTCGTATTTTTTCAACCCAAATTGTCCGAGAAAAAAATGTAGTGCTTCACTTATTGAATGCCCTTCGCAGTTTCCTAATGGTACACCAGACTTCCGTGCCGAATCATGTATAATCTAAGGATTCTATTGTTCCATGCCAGATCTTTCTTCGATCCAAGGATTGGAGGAGACCTGTGCAGGTAAAACTGCTAACTACCTGACCACAGAAGCGTTCCACATCGGATTACAAATTAAAGACGTCACAGATCGCAACATCGCACGTCTTTGCCTTACTCTGTTCGCTATTGACAGTGGCGCTTAAAATAACGTTCAGGAACTTGCAGCGGATTCCCCCCGCATGGCGGTTTCAAACCGTCTCCAAATTCCCCGTCTCGAGTTGCCGGCGCGGCGAGGCACTCTTCCGCTTTCTAACAATGCGGCGCGCCCCCACTGCGCGGAGCCCTCCTAATTAATTAAACAAGTGTAATCAAAGTTGCGACGGCCGGCTATTAGACACCGGCTTTGCCTACGCCAGTGGCGCAAGGGCGCCCGAATTACGGCCCGTGATATCGGCGGATTATTACCGCCGCAAACCGCACATCGGAACGGCGTGCGTCGGCGGGCACCGCAAAGAGTCCGGCCTTAATGGCCGCGGGGCGACCGCGCAATACCGCGTAACGGGATATTATCGCCGACGCCCCAAACGCGCCTCTGCGGTACGTCACGGCAGGTTTATTACGTGTTCCGTGGTGAACGCGTAACGGGACGCTGCAGCGTAGCTGGCTGTAAAATGAAGATCGTGTTGGTTCCTGTTTCGCACAGTTCGGTGGGTATAAAACAATCTGAAACGTTACCGTCGATCTCTAACTACTTCAGATTGAGTAGGATTCGACAAACTTAACCCGTAGCCTCCCAGGTCATTTTTTGTCACACTCTGTCCAAGGTGCGGTCTGACAGATCGCTGCGTTTAAATATCAATAAAAATTGCATTCAGCAGTTTCAGTAAGACAGTTCAGTTTTTTACGAGGGTGAGTCAAATGAAAACCTTAAATTTCTAATAACAAATCGAAATTTCGCGCCGTTATCCTGTAACTTGGTAAGCGTGCTACAAACAGCGTACAGAATGGCCTGTAGGTGGCAGTATAGTGCAGATGCACACATAGCGTCGCAGTATCAGTATAAATATGGCCGCCCCACTTGCGACTTGCACCAGGGAAGAACAGCGTTTGAAAGGTGGCTACACTGAGTCACAGCGCCAGAGATTGCGCCAAAGAGTATTATTCCGCCGCCTCCACTGGTGCAGTAGTAGTTCAGAGGTTGCCGTGGGCAGTACTTGTTGAGAGGATGTTGAGAGCAGTACTAGTTCAGAGGATGTCGAGTGCAGTTGTTGTTCTGTTGGGCGAGAGAGTAGATGCTGTTCGATTGGTGTAATGTTTAGATGGAAGATGTTGCGATGATCACAGTGTATTCTTCGTCAATATATACTGAGGTAAAAAAAATAAATTATTTCACATTTCTTTAATGACAATGCCTCTTGGTCACAGGTTCAGTCAACAAAGCATCTGGTTCGTGTTCATGTACGTGGGCAGTTCAATAAGTAATGCAACACATTTTTTTTCTCGGCCAATTTTGGTTGAAAAAAACGGAAATTTCTTGTGGAATATTTTCAAACATTCCCGCTTCGTCTCGTATAGTTTCATTGACTTCCGACAGGTGGCAGCGCTGTACGGAGCTGTTAAAATGGCGTCTGTAACGGATGTGCGTTGCAAACAACGGGCAGTGATCGAGTTTCTTTTGGCGGAAAACCAAGGCATCTCAGATATTCATAGGCGCTTGCAGAATGTCTACGGTGATCTGGCAGTGGACAAAAGCACGGTGAGTCGTTGGGCAAAGCGTGTGTCATCATCGCCGCAAGGTCAAGCAAGACTGTCTGATCTCCCGCGTGCGGGCCGGCCGTGCACAGCTGTGACTCCTGCAATGGCGGAGCGTGCGAACACACTCGTTCGAGATGATCGACGGATCACCATCAAACAACTCAGTGCTCAACTTGACATCTCTGTTGGTAGTGCTGTCACAATTGTCCACCAGTTGGGATATTCAAAGGTTTGTTCCCGCTGGGTCCCTCGTTATCTAACTGAACACCATAAAGAGCAAAGGAGAACCATCTGTGCGGAATTGCTTGCTCGTCATGTGGCTGAGGGTGACAATTTCTAGTCAAAGATTGTACAGGCGATGAAACATGGGTTCATCACTTCGAACCTGAAACAAAACGGCAATCAATGGAGTGGCGCCACACCCACTCCCCTACCAAGAAAAAGTTTAAAGCCATACCCTCAGCCGGTAAAGTCATGGTTACAGTCTTCTGAGACGCTGAAGGGGTTATTCTGTTCGATGTCCTTCCCCATGGTCAAACGATCAACTCTGAAGTGTATTGTGCTACTCTTCAGAAATTGAAGAAACGACTTCAGCGTGTTCGTAGGCACAAAAATCTGAACGAACTTCTCCTTCTTCATGACAACGCAAGACCTCACACAAGTCTTCGCACCCGAGAGGAGCTCACAAAACTTCAGTGGACTGTTCTTCCTCATGCACCCTACAGCCTCGATCTCGCACCGTCGGATTTCCATATGTTTGGCCCAATGAAGGACGCGATCCGTGGGAGGCACTACGCGGATGATGAAGAAGTTATTGATGCAGTACGACGTTGGCTCCGACATCGACCAGTGGAATGGTACCGTGCAGGCATACAGGCCCTCATTTCAAGGTGGCGTAAGGCCGTAGCATTGAATGGAGATTACGTTGAAAAATAGTGTTGTGTAGCTAAAAGATTGGGGAATAACCTGGTGTATTTCAAAAATGGTTCAAATGGCTCTGAGCACTATGGGACTCAACTGCTGTGGTCATAAGTCCCCTAGAACTTAGAACTACTTAAACCTAACTAACCTAAGGACAGCACACAACACCCAGCCATCACGAGGCAGAGAAAATCCCTGACCCCGCCGGGAATCGAACCCGGGAACCCGGGCGTGGGAAGCGAGAACGCTACCGCACGACCACGAGATGCGGGCTGGTGTATTTCAATGCTGAATAAAGCAACCCCTGTTTCAGAAAAAAAATGTGTTGCATTACTTATTGAACTGCCCTCGTATTAGACTTGTAATTCTGGTTTCTATGTGCAATTATAGTATTTCTGGTTTTTCAATTAGTTTATTGTAAATGGTGTTTAAAATATCTTGTCGTATTGAGGAAGAACCGTGCCAGATACATGTATGATGAGTCACACCACCACACACAGAACAGTTACACTTGTGCTTTGTTGTTTCGTAGCTTTTATAGTTGCACCGGTCTTAATTAATCAATTGTGTTAATGGAAAATTATTGTCATTCTTTATTTTTACATTATGCTGTCAGATTGCGTACTAACACGATTCAGGGCCAACCGGTTACGAGATTTCGTAACCGGACACACAGTTACTAAAATTATTGCATTTTAAATTAAGCCCCCATGCACGTTCTTTTATTCGGTTTTTGCGTAGTGAAGGTGTGAAACCTATCGAAATTCATCGACGAATGAAGGTTCAGTACAGTGATGCTTGTTTGTCACAGAAGCAAGTCTATAATGGAGTAGGAAGTTCGCAAATGGTGTGACTTCAATGGAAGATGCTCCTCGTCCAGGTCAGGCACAACGAGTTGTGACTCCACAGAACATTGAAGCAGTTGAAGCCATACTGAAGGAAAACCGCCGAGTGACACTGAATGACATTGCAGCATATTTACAGATTATTCAAGGGTCAGCACACCACATTGTGCACGATGTGCTCCAGTTTCACAAAGTGTCTGCAAGATGGGTGCCGCGGCAGCTCACTTCTGAAATGAGAGAACGACGTGTTGATGCTTGTAAAGAACTTCTTCGGCGCTTTGAACGAGAAAGTGATGGCTTCCTTCCAAGAATCGTTACTGAGGACGAAACCTGTGTTCCCTTCCACCAACCGGAAACGAAGAGAGCGAGCAATGAATGGCGCCATTCCTCATCACCAAAACCAAAGAAGTTTCGAACAGAACCATCAGCAGGGAAGGATATGCTGACTCTCTTTTGGGACGAAAAAGGCTTTGTTTTGGAGCATTACATGCCTAGAGGGACCACTGTCACCAGTGCTGCATACACAGATCTCCTAAATAATCATCTGCGACCTGCAATCAAATCAAAGCGACGTGGATTGCTGTCAGCAGGTGTCCTTTTGCAACATGACAATGCAAGGCCCCACACCGCCCGTACAACAATTGCAACAATCACAGACCTGCATTTTGAGTGTCTTCCTCATCCACCATACTCACGAGACCTTGCCCCAAGTGATTTCCATATGTTTGGATCACTCAAAGACGCAATGGTAGGAAAGAAGTTCCGTTCTGATGAAGAGGCACGGCACGCGGTGCATGAGTGGTTGCGCGTACTACCAAAAGATTTTTTTTCTAAAGGAATTTATGCACTTTGTAAGCGATGGAGGACTTGCATTAAGCGTGGGGGAGATTATGTTGAAAAGTAATACAGCTTTGTACCACTTCTGCACAATAAATTTTAAAAAAATATTTAAGGTTTTCAATTGACTCACCCTCGTATGTAAAGGGTTACATGAACACCATACAAAAAATACATTCAAATAAATTTTAAATTTTATTTTTACAAAAAAAGCGCATTTACACAAAAAATTAAACAACATGAACATTATATTACCTGATAGTGTTAATGCTAGGAAAACTCAAATACCCTGCACTCTGAATTTTACTTTTTGCTATGTTTTATTGTTTATTTTACACGTAAGAATAAAAACATAAAAAACTGACATATAACATAAAAAATTAAAAGTCACACTAGTTTTCTTGTCAGAGGTTTTCTTTGCACTCGCTGGAAATTCCAGTAGAGAAATCAAGCTAGATTGGCTTCTTGCAACAATGACAAATATGAAACGTCTTTCTCTTCTTTTTTAGGTCAGAGCTGGAGCATGCTTTGCGTTTTTTCAATCGTTCTGCAACGACTTTTACTGCATCCAAATCAAGGTGCACGGAAACACGAAGTTGACGGGCTATGTTACAGTTATCGACTCGCTTTTGCAAGCTTTTTCAAAAACTTAAAGCGGCTCACCCGAGTATCGTCTTTGCAGGAATTGTGAGGTACAGAAGTATTCATCCCACGTATGTCCAATATGCGAAAAAATAATGCCATTGGCCGTCGTTGGAAGAGGTTTCGACGACCAGCGATATTTGTTTCAGCTAAATATGTGTCTAGCAGAATCTTTAGCTAAAGATTCAGTCTCTACGACTCTCTCTTCATCACTCCGATCACTTGTTTCATTCAAGGATTTCACAGGTGGCAAAACAAATTCGTCTTCACATTCACACTGTGCCTATTCTCCTCCGCCACACACCGCTTGGTGGCTAGCAGAGTACATATGTAGATGTACATATTCTGAAATATGTTCAATTTCAATTTCGTCGTCGCTGTCTGATCCAACATCACTTCCTAAACTGTCCTCATCAATTTTAAAACAGTATCCTAAAAGTCAGGGTGCATAACATGAGTAGCAAATGAAGACTTGGCTACTGAATACACAACGCAAAGTCCCATGTGCAGTGTCAGATACCACTAGCAAGAAAGAAGCCGTAGTAGTGTAGATTCACGTCACACTGAAGTGACTACTGACAAAGGAAATCACTGTACCTTCGGAAAAGAACAACTAGTTGACGCTGTAATCTTCTACACATCGGTATCGGCTACTACAGTAATGAAAATTTACCCCACCATCCCTGGTACCAGAGACATTTCACCCTCCACGACAGTTTGGCGTTTGTTGTGTGCCGCCTGCATGGTGTTTTAGTTTTAATTCTCTCATATCTGAAATTTTTTTTTAGAGGAAGGAAAATTTTTATTTATGTGGTAATGTTCTTGGGTGATTTTTTAAATGCTTTTAGGTGCTAGATTTGTACAAACATGTGTATCCGTGAAACAACCTGGCAGATCAAAACTGTGTGCCAGACCGAGACTCGAACTCGGGACCTTTGCCTTTCGCGGGCAATTGCTCTACCAACTGTTACCCAGGCACGACTCACGCTCCGTCCTCACAGCTTTACTTCTGCCAGTACTCGTCTCCTACCTTCCAAACTTTACAGAAGCTCTCCTGCGAACCCTGCAGAACTAGCACTCCTGAAAGAAAGGATATTGCGGAGACATGGCTTAGCCACAGCCTGGGGGATGTTTCCAGAATGAGATTTTCACTCTGCAGCGGAGTGTGCGCTGATATGAAACTTCCTGGCAGATCAAAACTGTGTGCCGGACCGAGACTCGAACTCGGGACCTTGCCTTTCGCGGGAAAGTGCTCTACCAACCTATTCCCGGTCCGGCACACAGTTTTGATCTGCCAGGAAGTTTCATATCAGCGCACACTCCGCTGCAGAGTGAAAATCTCAATATGTGTATCCGTTTTCAAAACATACTCTATAGACTTAGCTTCATTTTATGAACTAAAATAACTGATTTCGAAGTATTTTTATTGTAATAAATAGTAAAATGATCATATAATATCCTGGGTTCGATTCCCGGCGGGGTCAGGGATTTTCTCTGCCTCGTGATGGCTGGGTGTTGTGTGCTGACCTTAGGTTAGTTAGGTGTAAGTAGTTCTAAGTTCTAGGGGACTGATGACCATAGATGTTAGGTCCCATAGTGCTCAGAGCCATTTGAACCATTTGAACCATCATATAATAATTATCATGGGAAATAACAACAACAATATTCAATGATGCAGTGGAACAGAGCGAAGCAAGCACATCCGAGTTTTCTGGCGGTCACGAGCTGCTGCGCACTGCTACGTTGACCTGCTGATATTTTCATAGTGATGTCTAATAGTTAGCACTACTGCGCACTATGAAAATGTTGAACATTCACTTCAGATTTCCACTGGGAAAAAATACTTCCGTTGCAGCTAAGAGACAGTAAAAGTTAATATACACAATTTGACGTCGGTTTGCAGTAGGGTTCTGGAGCATATACTGTATTCAAACATTATGAATCACCTCGAAGGGAACGATCTATTGATACGTAATCAGCATGGTTTCAGAAAACATCGTTCTTGTGCAACGCAGCTAGCTCTTGATTTGCATGAAGTAATGGCCGCTATCGACAGGGGATCTCAAGTAGATTCCGTAATTCTAAATTTCCGGAAAGCTTTTGATACCGTTCCTCACAAGCGACTTCTAATCAAGCTGCGGGCGTATGGGGTATCGTCTCGGTTGTGCGACTGGATTCGTGATTTCCTGTCAGGAAGGTCGCAGTTCGTAGTAATAGACGGCAAATCATCGAGTAAAACTGAAGTGATATCAAGTGTTCCCCAGGGGAGCGTCCTGGGACCTCTGTTGTTCCTGATCTATATAAATGACCTGGGTGACAATCTGAGCAGTTCTCTCAGGTTGTTCGCAGATGATGCTGTAATTTACCGTCTAGTGAGGTCATCCGAAGGCCAGTATCAGTTGCAAAGCGATTTAGAAAAGATTGTTGTATGGTGTGGCAGGTGGCAGTTGACGCTAAATAACGAAAAGTGTGAGGTGATCCACATGAGTTCCAAAAGAAATCCGTTGGAATTCGATTACTCGATAAATAGTACAATTCTCAAGGCTGTCAATTCAGCTAAGTACCTGGGTGTTAAAGTTACGAACAACTTCAGTTGGAAAGACCACATAGATAATATTGTGGGGAAGGCGAGCGAAAGGTTGCGTTCCATTGGCAGGACACTTAGAAGATGCAACAAGTCCACTAAAGAGACAGCTTACACTACACTCGTTCGTCCTCTGTTAGAATATTGCTGCGCGGTGTGGGATCCTTACCAGATGGGATTGACGGAGGACATCGAAAGGGTGCAAGAAAGGGCAGCTCGTTTTGTATTATCACGTAATAGGGGAGAGAGTGTGGCAGATATGACACGCGAATTGGGATGGAAGTCATTAAAGCAAAGACGTTTTTCGTTGCGGCGAGATCTATTTACGAAATGTCAGTCATCAACTTTCTCTTCCGTATGCGAAAATATTTTGTTGAGCCCAACCTTCATAGGTAGGAATGATCATCAAAATCAAATAAGAGAAATCAGAGCTCGAACAGAAAGGCTTAGGTGTTCGTTTTTCCCGCGCGCTGTTCGGGAGTGGAATGGTAGGGAGATAGTATGATTGTGGTTCGATGAACCCTCTGCCAAGCACTTAAATGTGAATTGCAGAGTAATCATGTAGATGTAGATGTAGATTGTAGCCCGAGAGTCTGAAACGGTTAACGACCAGCGGCGTATAAACGAAGAACCACAGAAGCGTTTAAGGACAGCTGCGAAGCGCCTGCAAGAAATGAGTGTTACCCTGACTGCTCAACGGTTAACAGTCCCGAGAGGCAACTTTTCTTTCGTTTTCCTCGGCCCAATCAACAACAGCGTCTCGCTGAGAAAGCCCAATGCCTTTAGCAGCAGCAGCTCCCGCGAAGAGGGACGGAATTCCCGCTTCATTCGGAAGGCAAACCGTTCCGGGATCTGCGCGCTGAAATCCACCCCACAGGCGGCGGCAGTTCAGGAGGGATGGGGGACAAATTACATCAGGGACCATTCCCGGAATTACATTACGGGATGCAGCACGCCAGCAGCAGCGGCGGCGGCGGCGGCGGCGGCGGCAGCGGGCCGGCGGCCGTGAGCGAGCCTCCGGGGCGGTATTGGAGAGCGAGAGGCGAGCGCGACACAACAGATCCGAAAAACGTCCGCGGGCGGCGGGGGAGGAGGACGAGTGAGGGAGGCGCAGCTCTGAGGAAGCGGAGGAACAGAGAAGAGGAACGGGACGTCTTCATCCTTTTGTCACGCCCTGCGAGGGCCACTGAGGGAAAAATAAGGGCCCGAGCGGCGACGATTGCCCGAGATTTTCAGCCCAGCGGCCCCCGCACGCGCTCCTACGTACACTTTTTTCAGCCATTTTTGTGCCGGCTCTGTTACCCCGCCGGCAGAGCGCGGGAGAAAAGGATCTGAATATCTCTCTCTTCCCTCGGAGAGCTCCGCATTCGACTGTCGGCCTGCGCGGGTGTATGATTTGTCGCCCGGCCCAGGAATCCGAGCGGCTATTTACTTTATGCGAGATAGAGAGCTGCCAGCGTCGGCCTGTATACAAAAGGCGGGGACTTTTAGCGGGAAAGCGCAGTTTCGCCCGTCCGCGCAGCGCGCAGTTCCATTCTTGTCTCTCTGCGACTGTCGTATCTCTGTACGACTGCTTTTTCACACTTCTGCTTTTTCGGTTCCGAGTCTACACATACTGTGACTAGCTCCGGCCACTAATGAGACTTCCCATTCCTCTCAGCGGTTTTTCTGCCTGCAGCGGGAGTAAGTAAAGTACTCGTATAGGTGTATAAATTAAGTGGCACGCCGTAGCTGGCTTCGATCTTATCCTTCACCAAGTGTGGAAGCTGCGTCCAGAGTGCACCTCTTGATCCTATGTGACTATAACAAGCGTCTGCACAGGCGTCCGCTTACGCTATCCTTTCCCTTTCCTACAAAAATTAAGTTTTAATTGACTTTATGTACTGTAGGAGGGGCGTTCAATAAGCAATGCAACACTTCTTTTCTGAAACCAGGTTGGTTTCATTCAGCATTCTAATACATCATACACTACTGGCCACTAAAATTTCTACACTGTTGCGAAGGTACGAGCATACGGAATGGATTCCCAGATACACTACTGGCCGTTACAATTGCTACACCAAGAAGAAATGCAGATGATAAACGGACAATTTTCACGCAATTTGGGGTGCATAGATCCTGAGAAATCAGTACCCAGAACAACCACCTCTGGCCGTAATAACGGCCTTCATACGCCTGGGCATTGAGTCAAACAGAGCTTGGATGACGTGAACAGGAACAGCTGCCCATGCAGCTTCAAACTGATACCACTGTTCATCAAGAGTAGTGTCTGGCGTATTGTGACGAGCCAGTTGCTCGGCCACTATTGACCAGACGTTTTCAGTTGGTGAGAGATCTGGAGAATGTGCTGGCCAGGACAGCAGTCGAACATTTTCTGTATCCAGAAAGGCCCGTACAGGACCTGTAACATACGGTCGTGCATTATCCTGCTGAATGTAGGGTTTCGCTGGGATCGAATGAAGGGTGGAGATACGGGTCGTAACACGTCTGAAATGTAACGTTCACTGTTCAAACTGCCGTCAATGCGAACAAGAGGTGACCGAGATGTGTAAGCAATGGCACCCCATACCATCACGCCGGGTAATACGCCAGTATGGCGATGACGAATATAGGCTTACAATGTGCGTTCACCGCGATGTCGCCAAATATGGATGCGACCATCATGATGCTGTAAACAGAACCTGGATTCATCCGAAAAATGTCGTTTTGCCATTCGTGCACCCAGGTTCGTTGTTGAGTACACCATCGCAGGCGCTCCTACCTGTGTTTTAACGTCAAGGGTAACCGCAGCCATGGTCTCCCAGCTGATAGTCCATGCTGCTGCGAACGTCGTCGAACTGTTCGTGCAGATGGTTGTTGTCTCGCAAACGTCCCCATCTGATGACTCAGGGATGGAGACGTGGCTGCACGATCTGTTACAGCCATGCGGATAAGATGCCTGTCATCTCGACTGCTAGTGATACGAGGCCTTTGGGATCCAGCACGGCATTCCGTATTACCCTCCTGAACCCACCGATTCCATATTCTGCTAACAGTCATTAGATCTCGAACAACGCGAGCAGCAATGCCGCGACACGATAAACCGAAAACGCCGTAGGCTACAATCCGACCTTTATCGAAGTCGGAAACGTGATGGTACGCATTTCTCCTACTTACACGAGGCATCACAACAACGTTTCACCAGGCAACCCCGGTCAAACTGCTGTTTGTGTATGAGAAATCGGTTGGAAACTTTCCTCATGTCAGCACGTTGTATGTGTCGCCAACGGCGCCAACCTTGTGTAATTGCTCTGACAAGCTAATCATTTGCATATCACAGCATCTTCTTCCCGCCGGTTAAATTTTTCGTCTGTAGCACGTCATCTACGTGGTGTAGCAATTTTAATAGCCGGTAGGATATTATTCCGCACTCTCTTGACTACAAAGCCATAATTTTTAACATAACCTCAGTTCAGTGCGACGGCCTCACGCCACGTTACTTGCAGGCCCTGTATTCCTACACGATAACACTCTACCGGTCGACGTCAGAATCGACGTCTTGTTGCATCAGTAACCTCCCCATCATCCACGTACTGCTTTCTGCAGAGTGCTGCCTTCATTGTACCAAACAGATGGAAGACGGAAGGTGCGAGATCCGTGTTGTAGGGTGGATGAGAAAGAACAGTCTAACGACGTTTTGTGTGCTCCTCTCGCCTGCGTGGACTTCGGTGAGGCCTTGCGTTGTCATGGAGAAGTTCGTTTGCACTCTTGTGGCGACGAGCGCGCTGAAGTCGTTTTTTTTCAGTTTCCTGAAGGGAGCAAAGTACACTTTTCATAGTCCATTGTTGCTCCATGAAGCAGGCATCAAACCGAATGGCCCCTTCAGAGTCCCATATGACCGTCGCCATGACGTTATGGCGATGTTCGAAAACAAAATTGTCTCAATCAGCCTCGTAAAGCGCAATCAATGGTCCTTCGTTGCTCTTTATTGTCCTATGTTAGGTGGCGAGAAACTCAGCAGGCACACCCCTTTCAGTACAACAACTAGTGGACGAGCATGTCAGCACTTCCAATTGAACCGAGCAGTTCAGCAGCTAGGTGACTGATTGTGAGCCATCGATCACCTCGAACGAGACTGTCCGCACGTTTCTACATTGCGGTCGGCCGGCACGCGGGAGACCGGGAAGGTTTGCGCGACATTGTTGTGATGGTGACAGACGCCTCGCCCTATGATTCACGATGCTTTTGCTCGCTGCTAGGTCTCCGTAGACAAACTTCTATAATATCTTCGATGCTCTGGTTTTCCCGCGAAAGAAACTCAGTGACAGCTCTCTGCTTGGAACTCACCTTCGTTCCAGACGGCATTTTGGAGGCTACATATAGCGCCACCAGCTATCGTGACTTGATGAAACTATAGGTGCTGAAGCGGGAGTATTCCACGATGCCCCACAACAAATTCATAATCTTTTCAACTGAACTTGGCCGAGAAAAAATGTGTTGCATCAGCTTACTGACCGTCCGTCGTGTTTAAATGTTAATGTCCTTCGCAAATTTTATAACTATATGCTCCATCAGTATAAAGAAAGTATGATCTAATTTTATTAAGACCAAGTAATATACGGTCTGGAACGGCTACGCAGTCAGCACGCGCCCCACGCGGTACTGAGACGAAGTGATCTGCTGCAATGGATGAAATAACGCTTTCGGCCGTGTACATCCGCGACACGATCGAACGAGTTTCCTTCCACTTTCATGCTGTGTATCCCTGGAACAGCTATACGTTTAAGTGAAATGAGTTCAAATGGTTCAAATGGGTCTAAGCACTATGGGACTTAACATCTGAGGTCATCAGTCCCCTAGACTTAGAACTACTTAAACCTAACTAACCTAAGGACATCACACAAATCCATGCCCGAGGCAGGATTCGAACCTGCGACAGTAGCACCCGCGTGGTTCCGGACTGAAGTCCCTAGGTGAAATGAGAAATGAGAGAATTCAGCCTCACCCTGAATTTCCAGATTAGTCTTGGATTTATTTTCTTCGTATTAATCAATTATATTCATAATATTTCACAACAGTAACAGTGGCGCCTTTTATTTATATACATTTTCCACATCCTAGGAATTCAAATGTAAGCTAAAAAAAGACTGAAATAATAACAAAATGTTTGTCATTAGGCTGCAAATAAAAAGAGCACAGCAAGACATGTGATGCGTACAGATCACCTAATACAGTTAACGTCGAATAATTATAGTCTTCGGCCGATTGTTTGACACTTCGCAGTACGCAGATACAGGGAGTTGAATGACAGTTTTTCAAACTCACGGAAAGGTGATATTAAAAGCTAGTGGGAGCCAGAGAGGGGACGTTTACCCCCTCCATCGGTAATCTGAGGCTACAGACTTTACACTTCTTAAAAAACTTTCGGTAAACACGGCGAAACTTACCTACGATTCTACTAAATAGCAAATTTAGCGCTGCCGAGCGTGATGGATATTGCTACGAAAGTTTAAAGTTTAATTCTGTTTATACACTTTGCGAGACAGAATAGTGACATTATTTTCGAGTTTAATACTGGTTCTACACTTTTTGGGAGTAACAATTTGGCATTTTTTCTGATTATTTTTGTTCCTACCCAACAAGATTTGCTCAATCCCAGTCACTTGGAGATTTTTAATTTTTGGTACAAATCTAGCATTACTGGTGCATGAGAAAAAGATTTTTTTGTGAATATTTCGTTGAACACTATAGATTTTATATTAAGGAGGGTCTCATTTGAGCTTGTTGAGCTAAAACACTGGCACTCATTTTCATATTAATCCACGGTTCAGGTACATTAATGTGGCCGCCGCCTCTATTCGACGTCAACGTGCAGTAACCACCCGCATCGTGCAGTCATTGTCATAATGAGGAAACAGAGCGATTTATCTGAAATTTAAAAGGGCATGACCATTTGCTTTCGGGCCAAGGGTGGAAGCATTTCCGAAATGGCTGTTTGTAAACAGTTCACACGACGTCGTGGTTAAAGTGTACTGTGCGTGGCAAAATAGGGCTGTTCAAGACCGGTGCGGAGGCAACAGTGGTGCACCACGGGCCATAGATGACACGGGTGAACGACGGCACGGAGACGAATGGAAGTGCAACTGTTTAGCTGCTGATCACCCATATGAACCAAGGGGGTACCAAAAGTGTCGCCGCGCGGGATTAGCCGAGCGGTCTAAGGCGCTGCAGTCAAGGACTGTGTGGCTGGGCCCGGCGGAGGTTCGAGTCCTCCCTCGGGCATGGGTGTGTGTGTTTCTCCTTAGGATAATTTAGGTCAAGTAGTGTGTAAGCTTAGGGACTGATGACCTTAGCAGTTAAGTCCCATAAGATTTCACACACACACACACACACACCAGAAGTATCTCTTAACGACCGTTCAGCGAACGTTGCTGCGTCTGGACCTCCGCAGCAGGTGCCTGGTTCTTGCACCTGTGCTGCCTGCTGTTCATTGTATCGATATTCGTTCACAGATTGCACATGTGTAGAATAGTTTGAATAATAACTGTATTTTTGTTGGGTCTGAATAATCAATTAGTATCAGAAACAATAAATTGTAATGGGTTTTTTAACAGTTTCATGTGTCGATAAAATCATAAATATCTGCTGATAAGTGGTAAGTGAAAACATAATTATTTACACATGATTATCAGGGTTTCACCCGGGAAATTCTAGAATACAGAGATTAGCTTTCAGGAATAAAGGAAGATAAATAAACATGACATTAGAAATATCGGTAGCCCCAAAACATGGAAATAGAACAATAAACTCACTCTGTGAAAATATGCGTTGCCAGTGTTACAAAATTTTGTGAGAACAAAAGGTATATCGGTTGTACGTTAGTTAAAGACGTAGAGCCATCCACATACACTAGACTTACGCAGGTGTAGGCTCGTCATACACTGCACTCTGCGAACGACTGTGAAACGCATCTCGGAGGGCACTTACAGTAGTGTTTCTTCCCGTTCCATTTGAGTGTGGAGCGTGTGGGAGGAAAGAGGGCGCGGTCGTCCACCTCTTGCGATATTCACGCGGTGCGGCGGGCACATCCCCTTTAAGGCAGGCAGACGCCAGCGACGCCAGGCGTCCCCTCTTCTGGTCGCCACGCTGCTCGCGCACGCCCACGCACACTCTCACGCGCACGCACGCACACACCGCCGCCGCCTGCCGCGGACTTAAAGCGTTTCCGCGGCGATCGCGCGCAGCCGCCGACACGACGCGAGAGGGACGGGGGTCGGCTTTTGTTGTCTGCCGGTGACATCGCGCGCGCCACTCCCCCTTTGCACACGGCCGCACTGCGATAAAGCCCCTCTCCCCCGCCCGGGCGGCCCTTACTCACCGGCCCGGAACATTCAGTATCTTCGCCGTGAGAGCAGAAATCCCGCTCCAGCAACATTCAATGTTTCCTTTTGTTTTGTGGAATAAAGTACTTTTATTTAACTGACACTTATTAGTCGGTAAAGCGAAGTTCTAATCGCCCCACGGTGGCGGCACCGTCGTGTTTACACCCGAGAAACTGAGAGGGAAAAGTAGTGCTGGCGTACACTCCAGTATCCTTACAAACGGAGCACCGAAAGACTTCTTCCGCCTATCACCACGTTTACACGCCACACAATTTGCCGAAGACGGAAGTCTAATTTCGAAATCCGGATACAATTTCATTGTAGAGTTTACATATTAGGCCCGAACATATTTTGGTAATCTGATCAAATATCTGTTTCAGAGTATCACTTTGCATCGTATTTTATCTTTACGACGTTTCTCATCGAGCCATATACGTTACCTCGCATTTCTAGCTGCTTCTCTCACACAAATAATGATAAAAATTTAGAAATTCAGGGTCGCCACCAAGCCCAAGCCCTTCCTAACCATTTAGAAAAAAAACGGAGCTGGAAAATTATTTGTTTAATTACTTCAATAATTTAATTACAAGATTGCAAATTTCTTTAAGTAGCCAGATAAATAGCACTCCATGTCGTGCATGAAGCAACTTGATTAATTCAGGAATGGAAATCGGAGTAGGTGGGTAAGATCAACAATACTGAATTTATCTTTCACGTAGATTATTTATTGTATCTAAGTAACTGATTGCACATCCGAACTACACATAACTGGTGCCTGACTAGAAATATTTAAGTAAGAATTACGGGAGAATGCAACAGAGCACAATTCAACTACAGCAAGAAGAAACACAGAAAACGGGGGTGGGAGACAATAATACTATCCTCTCCTTTGCACTTTGCATTAATACCATAAAAATATCTCAGTGAGATTCGCATTACGATTCTACGCATGCGCTATCCTCGACAGAGGTTTAACCAATGCACGAGGTTATGGATAATTATTCAACATACTAACTGCGTCTGCTGCTTGCAAACGGCCGAACTAGAGCACGTGGTGCGTTCCGAATCAAACTGTTGCGCTGCTTTGTAGAAAGCGCACGAAAGAAGAGATATTCTTGCAGAAATTATAGCTCATTAAACAAGCAAACTGTTAAAATAAAGCCTTTTGCGGTGCCGTGGTGGACCAGAAGGGTCAGTGTTTACCAAACACGTGGCACAAAATCGAAACACAAAGACAAAAGCAACTTCCGCAAAATATAAGATTAAAAATCATTAAAAATCATACTCTCTTCGACACAGTATTACACTCATGTACGGTTGAAGTGATCCTAACCAGCTTTTCCTAATCAGATTTACCGTTTGAAATTATACTTCATCGTTGTTCAAAATGAACAAAGTAACTTCCACACTTTTAAGTCAAACACCCAAAAATCGCCAATTTAAAGCAATATAATTATGGCACATTCGGAAAAATAACTCGTTCACACGCTTCGGTTAAGCTGAAGTTCTTAAGTATTTCAACAGTTAAACATAACGAAGTCCTAACTCAACCTGCTTCCCATCACCGAAGAGTGCCGCTTTCCCTTTCGAGAGTACCTAGCTCCCCGTGCAGCGGAAGTACCAGAGGGGTAGGTAGCCCTCCGTCACCAGCCTCACACACAAAAACAGCCTTCGACACAGTCTTCGATGAAGATGGGTAAACCTCTCTGTTCAGGTGCTGGAAACCTAAGTTGGTCATCCTGTGCTCTCCTTCAAACGAGAAGCAACGTCGTCTGTTCCCAGCAGACGATGACCAACTCAGCGTTTCCTACAAAACAAAACTGAAACCCCACATTAAAACACACATATAATATTCAATAGGGCTTATTTGAGTGCTCAGTCTTTCTGGAAGAGTTGCTGAATTTAGCTAAAATCAGGTAGTAAAGTGAATAAGCTGTACCGATTTCGACAAGCGTCTTATGAAACGACTTCACAGATACGTTTCAACTTCTCTGACTGTATGGATTATGTAAATCTGGTGTTTCGATTTACTCAACTCTGTGAAGTGACATTATCATCACCTTTGTAATCCTTTTAATAAGGGGAGGAGGTTGATCAAGAACAGAATTTTAAGAATCTTATCCATCCAGGAGTATTTTATTACCCCCGCCAGATCATGTGCATTATGGAAAATGATTGCGAACTGATCACTGGTCGAACATTGTTGTAATCAAATACGTTGGACAGTTACAATTTCCGAATGGGCAAAGACATTCCAATTAATCAACAAATTGTAACTCTACATGAAACGTATTCGCAGTTGCGAATATGGACAATCATCAGGTGCATAATGGAACGAACACAATGAAAATTTTTATATTTTTTTATTTTTTATTTTTTTTTCAGACATGTCCGAAAGAACAGACACCATATCCATGTAAGTACACTCCTGGAAATTGAAATAAGAACACCGTGAATTCATTGTCCCAGGAAGGGGAAACTTTATTGACACATTCCTGGGGTCAGATACATCACATGATCACACTGACAGATCCACAGGCACATAGACACAGGCAACAGAGCATGCACAATGTCGGCACTAGTACAGTGTATATCCACCTTTCGCAGCAATGCAGGCTGCTATTCTCCCATGGAGACGATCGTAGAGATGCTGGATGTAGTCCTGTGGAACGGCTTGCCATGCCATTTCCACCTGGCGCCTCAGTTGGACCAGCGTTCGTGCTGGACGTGCAGACCGCGTGAGACGACGCTTCATCCAGTCCCAAACATGCTCAATGGGGGACAGATCCGGAGATCTTGCTGGCCAGGGTAGTTGACTTACACCTTCTAGAGCACGTTGGGTGGCACGGGATACATGCGGACGTGCATTGTCCTGTTGGAACAGCAAGTTCCCTTGCCGGTCTAGGAATGGTAGAACGATGGGTTCGATGACGGTTTGGATGTACCGTGCACTATTCAGTGTCCCCTCGACGATCACCAGTGGTGTACGGACAGGTAGGAGATCGCTCCCCACACCATGATGCCGGGTGTTGGCCCTGTGTGCCTCGGTCGTATGCAGTCCTGATTGTGGCGCTCACCTGCACGGCACCAAACACGCATACGACCATCATTGGCACCAAGGCAGAAGCGACTCTCATCGCTGAAGACGACACGTCTCCATTCGTCCCTCCATTCACGCCTGTTGCGACACCACTGGAGGCGGGCTGCACGATGTTGGGGCGTGAGCGGAAGACGGCCTAACGGTGTGCGGGACCGTAGCCCAGCTTCATGGAGACGGTTGCGAATGGTCCTCGCCGATACCCCAGGAGCAACAGTGTCCCTAATTTGCTGGGAAGTGGCGGTGCGGTCCCCTACGGCACTGCGTAGGATCCTACGGTCTTGGCGTGCATCCGTGCGTCGCTGCGGTCCGGTCCCAAGTCGACGGGCACGTGCACCTTCCGCCGACCACTGGCAACAACATCGATGTACTGTGGAGACCTCACGCCCCACGTGTTGAGCAATTCGGCGGTACGTCCACCCGGCCTCCCGCATGCCCACTATACGCCCTCGCTCAAAGTCCGTCAACTGCACATACGGTTCACGTCCACGCTGTCGCGGCATGCTACCAGTGTTAAAGACTGCGATGGAGCTCCGTATGCCACGGCAAACTGGCTGACACTGACGGCGGCGGTGCACAAATGCTGCGCAGCTAGCGCCATTCGACGGCCAACACCGCGGTTCCTGGTGTGTCCGCTGTGCCGTGCGTGTGATCATTGCTTGTACAGCCCTCTCGCAGTGTCCGGAGCAAGTATGGTGGGTCTGACACACCGGTGTCAATGTGTTCTTTTTTCCATTTCCAGGAGTGTATATAGTTCTGGCAATACCGGCCATGACCTTGCTCTTCTGTGCGGATGCACACGTATCACCCGAACTCTTACGGTACTTGGTAAGAATGTCTTCCACGAGTAATGAGCGTGTTGGGTAGGGACACTACGAATGTAGCGTGTGGACATATAAGGTGAGAGTGCGGGTCTCGCAGGAGGCGGCGCGAGATAGTCCCTATAGTCGCACTATCCTCTGTGCCCTCGGTGGCTCAGATGCCGGCACGGCAGCTCAGCGTGTTCGCTCAGAGAGCTGGTTGACCCCTGTAGTAAAAAAAAACTCAGTGAAAAGATCAACAACGAACTTGAACGGATGTGAAGTGACGACTAAACACAACGATCAACAACAAACAAAATGAAGAAAAAAAAGATGGATAGAGCATGTGCCATGTAATCAGCAGATCCCGGGTTCCAGTCCCCGTCAGGGCACACATTCTCATCTGTCCCCGTTGATATATATCAACGCCCGTCAGCAGCTGACGGTATTAATATATAATTCTAATGCAAAATTTTGTTGGATCGAACCTCGAACCAGAATATTCTGCTTATCGCGAGCGGTCGCCTTACATTAACCTATTCGAGCACGACCTACGGTTGACCCAAATTTCCGCACGTCAGCAAAAATGTGTCTACGTCCATTACGTATATTCCCGTACAGCTAAGAACTTTCAATTGAAAGTCGCTTGCGCGGTGTCAGCGGATAAATCTCGTGATGCTCTACAGCCGTTGTCCAAAGCAGTGACGTAGAGTAGGGGGTAAGATGTACCGATGTTACTCAATCTGTACACTGATCAAGCAGTAAAGGAAACAAAAGAAAAATTTGGAGTAGAAAGTAAAGTTCAGCAAAAGGAAATAAAAACTTTGAGATTTGCCGATGACATTGTATTTCTGTCAGAGACAACAAATGGCTTGGAATAGCAGTTGAACGGTATCGATAGTGCCTTGTAAGGAGGATATGAGATAAACAGCAACAAAAGCGAAACAAGGATAATGGAATGTAGTCGAATTAAGTGAGGTATTGTTGAGGGAATTAGATTAAGAAATGAGACACTTAAAGTAGTAGATGAGTTTTGCTATTTGGGTGGCAAAATAACTGGTGACGGCCGAGGTAGATAGGATATAAAATGCAGACTGGCAACGACAAGTAAAGCGTTTCTAAAAAACAGAAATTTGCTAACATCAAATATAAAGTCTTTTCTGGAGGTATTTGTCTGGAGTGTTGCCATGTATGGAAGAGAAAAGTGGAAGATAAACTGTTTAGACAAGAAGAGAACAGAAGCATTTGAAGTGTGGTGATACAGAAGAATGTTGAAATTTATCTGGATATATCATGTAACTAATGAGGAGGTACTGAATGGAATTCATGAAAATAAATTGTGAGACAACCTGTCTAGAAGAAGGGCTCGATGGAGAGGACACATTTTGAGACATCAAGGGATCACATATTTAGTATTGGAGGGAAGTGTGGATGCTAAAAATCGTACAGGGAGACCAAGAGATGAATACAGTAAGCAGACGAAGAAGGGTGTAGGTTGCAGTAGTTATTTGGAGATGAAGAAACTTGCACAGGATAGAGTTGTATTGGAGAGATGAAACAAATCTCTCTGATTTTATCCTCATGGTCTCTTCGCGAGATAGAATGGAGCAATATACTGCTTGACTCCTCGGTGAAGGTATGTTCTTGAAACTTCAACAAAAGCCCGTACCGAGCTACTGAGCGTCTCTCCTGCAGAGTCTTCCAATGGAGTTTATCTATCATCTCCGTAACGCTTTCGCGATTACTAAATGATCCTGTAACGAAGCGCGCCGCTCTCCGTTGGATCTTCTCCATCTCTTCTATCAACCCTATCTGGTACGGATCCCACACTGCTGAGCAGCATTCAAGCAATGGGCGAACAAGCGTACTGTAACCTACTTCCTTTGTTTTCGGATTGCATTTCCTTAGGATTCTTCCAATGACTCTCACTCGGGCATCTGCTTTACCGACGATCAACTTTATATGATCATTCCATTTTAAATCACTCCTAATGTGTACTCCCAGATAATTTATGGAATTAACTGCTTCCAGTTCCTGACCTGCTATATTGTAGCTAAAGGATAAGGGATCTTTCTTTCTATGTATTCGCAGCACATTACACTTGTCTACATTGAGATTCAATTGCCATTCCCTGCACCATGCGTCAATTCGTTGCAGATCCTCCTGCATTTCAGTAGAATTTTCCATTGTTACAACCTCTCGATATACCACAGCATCATCAGCCTCCGTGAACTTCCGATGTCATGCACAAGGTCATTTATGAATATTGTGAACAGCAACGGTCCTACGACACTCCCCTACGGCACACCTGAAATCACTCTTACTTCGGAAGACTTCTCTCCATTGAGAATCACATGCTGCGTTCTGTTATCTAGGAGCTCTTCAATCCAATCACACAATTGGTATGATAGTCCATATGCTCTTACTTTGTTCATTGAACGACCGTGGGGAACTGTATCGAACGCCTTGCGGAAGTCAAGAAACACGGCATCTACCTGGGAACCCGTGTCTATGGCCCTCTGAGTCTCGTGGACGAAGAGCGCTAGCTGGGTTTCACACGATCTTTTTCGAAACCCATGCTGATTCCTACAGAGTAGATTTATAGTCTCCAGAAAAGTCATTATACTTGAACATAATACGTGTTCCAAAATTCTACAACTGATCGACGTTAGAGATACAGGTCTATAATTCTGCACATCTGTTCGACGTCCCTTCTTGAAAACGGGGATGACCTGTGCCCTTTTCCAATCCTTTGGAACGCTACGCTCTTCTAGAGACCTACGGTACACCGCTGCAAGAAGGGGGGCAAGTTCCTTCGCGTACTCTGTGCAAAATCGAACTGGTATCGCATCAGGTCCAGCGGCCTTTCCTCGTTTGAGCGATTTTAATTGTTTCTCTATCCCACTGTCGTCCATTTTGATATCCAGCATTTTGTCATCCGTGCGACAATCTAGAGAAGGAACTACAGTGCAGTCTTCCTCTGTGTTAACGTAGAGGCAGCCATCGCTGACCTGAGCAAGTTTCTTCCCCCACCACACCAAAGCGCAGGTACTGCTAACAGAACGTGGTACAACTCGCCGACTACACAAATGCACAGACTACTACAGGCAGTACGATGCCTGACAGGGCGGCAGTAAAGCTTGTTAGTCACGTACGGTATAAAGTATAAAGCCTGTATACCTGACCGCCTCCCTCGGCTGTCCCCCCCATGGTTCCCCCTCTCCTTAGTCCCCCTCCCCCCCCACCACGATAATCCGGCCAGCTGTCGCCATTCAAGGGGAACAATCGACGCCGCCTGCCAATTGTGCGAGGGGGAAGCACGCAAGCTGCCAAGGGACCACAGTAACAGCACGCGCAGAAATTAAACGTCTCCTCGCACTATTCTCCCAGAGCGTGCTTTCTGCACACGTCCACCAGTATATTCCGATTGGCTTTTAATTTTGCTGCACTTCCTCGCTGACGGCGTATTTAGATACGAGCTGGTTGGATATACGATCATGTTAGATAAGGGGAATGTGGTGTCACCGCCAGACACCACACTTGCTAGGTGGTAGCCTTTAAATCGGCCGCGGTCCGTTAGTATACGTCGGACCCGCGTGTCGCCACTATCAGTGATTGCAGACCGAGCGCCGCCACACGTCAGCTATAGTCTAGAGACTCCCTAGCACTCGCGCCAGTTGTACAGCTGACTTTGCTAGCGATGGTTCACTGACTACATTCGCTCTCATTTGCAGAGACGATAGTTTAGCATAGCCTAGCAAGGCGCCATATTCAGTTACTATTCTGAACAGACCATATTGTGAATCATGCACCGTCAAGAGCTACGTTCATAATTAATGGATTAAAGTTAAGTATCAGACTAATTACGTCCGCTTTCTGAATTCTAATTCCTTGTCATGTTCCAGACCTCACGTCAGTAGAGTCCTTCCCTCCTCACGCCAGCCTGCGTGAGCTAAAACGCGTGCATTTCGGCGTCCCCTAGTAACACGGTGTTGGCTCTTCTGCCAAAACAACAGGGAATCCTACATAAAATTACGTAAAAATTAAAAGCGGTTCAAATTAACTATTCCTTGACGCCCCAGACTCTGACCCTTCAACCGACAGTGATAAATCTACAACATCAAAAGTTTGTAAAGCTGCATAGGGCGATTCACTGAAAGAGTGAAAAATTGGCAGGCTATGGGGAGCTTCGTTAAACATTTGCATTTAGAGAACGTAGGATCTGGAAATTCTAACTAGGTAGATAGGAGCTGGAATATGCCTTCGGGTGTGGTGAAGTAAAGTACAGTAACGTAAAACATAAGTAACAGTAAAAATCATTTACAGTACATTAATGTCATTAATATATGTGTAAGCAATATCATGGAGACAAATCTAAATGGTATCAGTGTAATCAGTATCCAAAATACTGGCGTAAATAATGCGAATAATATTCAGGGACGCTGGCTGATGGAGGATCCTGAAATGTAGGCAACATGCATTACACGGAAGGGGAAGACGATACATACAAAGCTGGGGAAACAAAAATTATTTGAAGCAATTCATCGTGAGTTACATCAGGTAAAATCTGTTGCACCGACCTCTATGAAACTGAAACGAGGGAGTTGACAGCACATAAATTTCACTGTGGCTCACGCCCGGTTTTCTCGAGATGGCCAAGGTTTAATAAGCATACAGTATTAAGATGGCGGCGCGTTTCGATGCACCGAGACAGATTCAATGCATTCTATACCGTACTCTATACTTAAGTTGAACCTAGAAAGTTTAGTAAGTTGTAAATCAAACTTACCAGGAATAGAATTAAATTGTGCCTCCTCATGTGACCACCTACCTGTTTTCCTCCATCAAGGGGGCCAGTTGACAATCAAATGTTTATAATTTTTTTAATATTTATGGTACGTGACGTTCAGAACTCAAATATGCCTCTCCCAAAGGAGTTCGATCCAGCTGTCAAAAATTCTCGAGAAAATTGACTTCGGAATTTTCTACTCATATTTAATATGCTAAAATGAGACAGATTTTGACGATTAGCAGTGCGGCTCTGTGATATAGTGGTTGAAAACTTCGTGGGAAACGTTGGTTCGATACCAGGTGGATTCAAATGTTTAAAGAACGACACATGTTCTGTGGGAATATACATGAAGTGTAAAATACAAAAGGCAAGAAAAAATTCTTTTTATCTTTTTTAAATTATACAGTCTTGATTAACAGTCTTTTATAAGAGATCGGTGACTAAGATTTTTGTTTGCAACGAAAACTGGATTTTTGTATGCAGTATACAGCTAGAAATGACGTGTATTTTTCATACAAATGACAATTAGATGCGTTAATTACCATATATTTTATGATTTTTATACATAAATGACGTAGGTACTGGAAGTGAAAGTAAGAAAACGAAACAAACAATGTTCGAAACTAGACACTAAAAATTTCTACTTTTATTCTGCAGCCTCAGTTTTTTTACTTTCAAGAAGTGATGCATTTGCACTTAACAATTCGAGAAGTATACGCATCTAGTATTTCAAAAAATTTGGTGTTGTTCTTTTGTTTTCCATTCCGTTAAACATGCACGAACTGACTATCTGCGAGGTATTCACACTTCTGCTTGTTGACGAAAGTAAGAGCATGTGACAATGACGTCATTCACCAGCGATTGTCCAGAAAACGTATGTATATAGGCAGCCGTGTGCAAATTCGTATTTCTGTTAACATCTTTGCATCTCCAGATCTCCCGCCATTGCAATGCGTGGAGTCAAATGCACGGCTGGCTGACAATGGTTTGCTGGCCTGCGTTTTAAACGCGGTTTATTTCTAACCGTGATCACGGGACCTCTGTCATCTTGCTTTTTGACTGCGGTTGTTACTGGGCTGGTGCTTTTCCTCTAAGTTCAATAAACACAACAGATACACATAACAAGTACTTTAGTCATCAGCAATATATTTTCCTTCACTGTTACAACAGTCTGCCAAATCCGGTACAACCTTTCGGTTCCGTGAGTGTAGAAATTTGCGGAGGGCATTTTGATCCGGAAAGGAAGTTCCTTGAAGGTTGTTCAGTACATAGCGGAAAAGGTGAAAATCTGAGGGCGAAAGATCAGTTGAATAAGGTGTGTGCGGAATGACATCCCATCCCAACTCCTGTACAGTGTTTTGTCAGTCTAGTAGAATGTGGACGTGCATTATAATGGAGTAACATCGCTTCACGCTGTCTTCCTGGTCGTTGTTCTTAGATTACGTCTACGAACCATTTCGGTGCCGGCCGAAGTGGCCGAGTGGTTCTAGCGCTACGGTCTGGAACCGTGTGTGTTGTCGTTAGGTTAGTTAGGTTTAAGTAGTTCTAAGCTCTAGGGGACTGATGACCTCAGAAGTTAAGTCCCATAGTGCTCAGAGCCATTTGAACCATTTTTTGAACCATCTCGGTTGTTGACAATAAATATCAGCAGTGATGGTTACACATCGTGAAAGTAATTCGTAGTAAACCGCACCGTCGCTGTTCCACCAGATGATTAACATTATGTGTTGTGGATGTGCCCAGGTCTTTGTACAGGGAGTTGCTGCTTTGTCTGGGCTCAACCATTCCCTTCTTTTCCTTATATTTCTATAAAGATAGCACTTCTCGTCACCAATTACGACACAGAATATGAATGGTCGGTGTTGTTCACGGACTAATTGATGACGAGAAAGGAGGGATGCATATACGGCCATCCACTGATTTTTGTAATCTTGGCTTGAGCAGGCGGTACTCACTCCATGCAAATGTCGGACGATGGTGGAATGACCAAACTTCATCACATTTGCTACTTCTTAAGTACACTGATGCGGATCATTGTAGATTAATTTGTTTAAACGATCTTCATCATATCCCGAAGATCTTCCTGAACTTGGAGAGAAATTAATGTCCAAACGATCCTCTTTAAAACGAGAAAGCAATTCTCTTGCATTATCCCCATATAGGGTGCAAATGTTTCTGGCTACCTCCGCTGCTGTCCACCCTCTACTGAACTCAAATAGAAGATAAATCGGAAACGTTCCGATTTCTCCACTTTCCACTCCATTTTCCAGCGTCCATCGCTCCATTCATTCTCTCCAAACGACAAAATCACAATATGTAAACTCAAATAGTAACAGTGAACTACAAATGAAAAGCTACAATCGATAAACAAGCACTTATCAATCGGAATACCAACATGCGAAACAAAAAACGCTACGAACTTCAGCAATTTAATAGTTCGTCAGCCCCTGAAGAGTGAGGAAATAAGGATACATTAGAAGTATTCGCAGTTGTAAATATGAACAACCAGCAACTATAAAACGGAATAGCAAAATGAAAATTTGTGCCGGACTAGGACTCGAATCCGAATTTCCTTATCGCGAGCGGTTGCCTTACCATTAGGTAATCCGCGCACGACTCACGCCCGATGTAAACTTCCAAGAGAACCTTAATTGGAAAATTCATATTTTTGATCGTCTAAAGCGACTAGGTTCAGCAAATTTTGCAATCAGAATAACTGCCAATTTTGAGGATATAAAAATTAGTAAGCTAACATACTTTGCATACTTTCATTCTCTAATGTCATACGGAATAATATTTTGGGATAACTCAACATTTAGACAAAAAGTATTCACTGCTCAAAAGAAAGTGGTTAGAATAATTTGTGGGGTTCATAGACGCACATATTGTAGGCATCTTTTTTAAAAGATTGGGAATTCTTACAACAGCCTCACAGTACATTTACTCACTAATTAAATTTGTTCTCAACAACATGGACCAGTTTAAAAACAGCAGTGACATTCATAATTATACTACCAGAAAAAAGAAAGACTTACAGTATCCTTTACTCAACCTATCTTTGGCACAGAAAGGAGTAAAATAGGCTGCTATAAAAATTCTTGACAAATTAACATATGAAATAAAATGTCTGACAGACAGCAGTAATAGCTTCAAAAATAAACTGAAATCATATCTCCTTGACAACTCCTTCTATACCATAGATGGATTCTTGAATAGGAATAAATAAATCTATAAATATAGTATATGCATTTTGTACCATTTACGGGAATTGGGTAAATAATACAAATATTAATCTTTAACTATATATTTATGTATATTAAAAAATGTAATTTCAAATGTGCGCTTGACACGTTCCACTTCATAACGGCTACCGTACCGTGCGACTGATCAATGGAACACTCAACCAACTAACTAACCAAATAACTAACTAACATATGTCGTCAACCACGCGTCTACAACCTGTACTCAGACATCCATTATGTATATGCATTTATCTGCCGACACCGGGAATGCGACATTCAAGCAAAATGTCTAACCTGTACGGGAATATACCGGGTGATCAAAAGGTCAGTATAAATTTGAAAACTTAATAAACCACGGAATAATGTAGATAGAGATGTAAAAATTAACACACATGCTTGGAATGACATGGGGTTTTATTAGAACAAAAAAAAAAAAAAAAACAAAGTTCACAAAATGCCCGACAGATGGCGCTGGACAGAAGGTAACTGCTACCGTGACGGGTGAGAGGTACGCCGATTTGTTACAGAATCGCATCATCCCCAGCCTGGCTGATAAACACCTGCTGGAACATACGATGTTTATGCAGGATGGCGCTCCACCCCATATTGCTAGACGCGTGAAAGATCTCTTGCGCGCGTCATTTGGTGATGATCGTGTACTCAGCCGCCACTTTCGTCATGCTTGGCCTCCCAGGTCCCCAGACCTCAGTCCGTGCGATTATTAGCTTTGGGGTTACCTGAAGTCGCAAGTGTATCGTGATCGACCGACATCTCTAGGGATGCTGAAAGACAACATCCGACGCCAACGCCTCACCATAACTCCGGATATGCTTTACAGTGCTGTTCACAACATTATTCCTTGACTACAGCTATTGTTGAGGAATCATGGTGGAGATACTGAGCATTTCCTGTAAAGAACATCATCTTTGCTTTGTCATATTTTGTTATGCTAATTATTGCTATTTTGATCAGATGAAGCGCCATCTGTCGGATATTTTTTGAACTTTTGTATTTTTTTCGTTCAAATAAAATCTTATGTCATTCCAAGCATGTGTATCAATTTGTACCTCTCTATCTACATTATTCCGTGATTTATTCAGTTTTCAAATTTATACTTACTTTTTGATCACCCTGTACATAATGGATGTACGAGTACAGTTTGTAGACACATCCCTGACGACATTTGAAAGTTTAAATCTGGTCGTGAGTCGTACCCGGGTAGCCTGATACAAGGCGACCGCTAGCGATAAGCGGGAATCCTGGGTTCGAGTCCCGGTCCGGCACAAAGTTTCATTGTCATCATTCCATTGTCCAGCTCTAATATAATAATACTGTACTCGCTGCAGTGCCTGTTCTTTTAAGCTTGCATACATGTCCATAGGAAATTGCATCGTAATTCAAATAACACAAGCGCTGCAATATCGGAAATAACAAGGAGATGAAGAAAATGCAACCCTCGAAGAGGTTACCCGCTGTCCTGTAGTGGCCGTAACGAAAAGAGAAGGAGTACGAGGAGTGTGTAGCAGAAGACGCCGAGGTGGTCGCGGATGTCTGGAACGCGCAGGCTGCCTCGCCCCTGCTCGCTGGCGATGCGCCGGCAGCAGGTAGTGGCGTGTAAGCCCAGGGGACGGTACAGACTGCCGACGCAGGGGTGGTGGCAGCGCGAATGCATTACCGGGCAGGCACGGCCGGAGGCGCACGCCATCTGCCCGCGCCATTGTAGCGTCGCTCCTACGACCGCACGCCCAGGCGCTCCCAGTTTAATAAGGGCGGCTGCAGCGGGGCGCTTCCGCCGTTTCGCCCGTCGCTACCTCCGCACCACCGCCAGCTGCTCGCTCTCTCCTTCCCCCACAGCGTTCCTCCCCTCTGTCTGTCTTTTTCTCTTTCCTCACGCCTCCACACTGCGCCGTACCGTGTCCATCGCACGTGCTGCCCCCTCCTCCTGCGCTGCAGCGCCGCGGCCAATCTGAAAGCTAACGTGTCTCGCTCTGCTCCACCTCTGGGACCGTTATAGTCTCTCCGGTGGATCTCGGAATGGTGGACAGTTTTGTGCGCACAGCATCTTGCTCGCCGTTACTTTATTTTGTATTACTTTTTTTCAAATAGTCTGAAACGCCTGCAACGAAAATTGCTTGGGGAAAGAACTCCGTCGAGCCCAGTTGCTGCTTGTGCAACCAAAGAGTACTGCGTGTTACGGTCGAGCTCTTTGGTTGGTATGAGCTAGCTGGTGAGTGTGACATTCGGGAATCTTCCGTACACTAGGCACCTTTCCTTCGGCGGCTCAAACCGGGCCAGGTCGCTTCAGAATCAGGAGATAATAGAAAAATGGATTTAAAATTCTACAAAACTGTAATCTTTTTAGAATTTGGGGTTGCAATTACGAATTCGACGGATCAAAAATAATAAATTTAGCTGATGACGAATTGGAAGTCAAAATAGCCGTACTGAAACGTTTTATTCGATTTTTACACTTTTCAATCGAAATCGCAGTCACTTGCGTTATTATCGCTATCAGAAGGGTCGTGTGGGCTCGTCCACTGGGAGATGTTTCGAAAAGATCTTTTACCCCTGGCGGCAGCTGTCTATCTTCTTAAACCGTCATTTTACGGAATGTCAAGATGAGTGGATACGAAGATGCCAAAGCCGATGGAATACGTCACGCGACGCTTTCGCACCGGAATATACGCGCGTAAAATCGTCCCGGCAACGCCAGATATCATTATTCCGATCTTCCTGCGCCTCTTCAGATAGCTGACGAATCTGCAAGTGAGCAGCTTCAATTACCCCATGTCCGTGTATCAAAACTATGTGGACTGGTGTCGGCATCAGGCGTTATTGTAGAATACTGTGCTCTAATGCACAATCATTGTGTACCGTATGGCAATGCTGCAAGGTACATAAATGACAGTCCACTAAAAACGTGCAAATATGCGCACGCAGATATGTTTTAACTCGTTTGATATTCTATTAAGGTGGTAGGACAGTCATTTACAACAGTGGAGCCATGTAGAGGAAACTTTGTAGCCAACGGGTTCCGATAATATCTGTAATAGTCTAATTTGTTACCCATCTTATGTTATCCTGAGAACTGGGGGGGGGGGGGAGGGGGGTCGCTCCATGTATTGAACAGGACACACAAGCGATGTCTGAAGAATTTGTCGTCGTGCGGTTCACTGTTTGTCGGCAGCTGTCACGACAGGCAGGCACCAGTGAAATCCACACAAGATTTCGCGGGGCTAAAGTTGGAACACGCACCTTTTTCTATTTCTGTTCTCTCCAAATTTTGAAGCGAGTTGGCCAACGTGCGGCTGGAGAATTGTCGAGTCGCATCGACATTGTTTCAGTCCGTTACGAGAGGACAAGTGAGCAGATCCGTGCCGGAGCTAGGATGGCTGGTCTGACCGTAAAACTTAAAGACAGCGTTGAGAGGAAGAATTGTATTAAGAACTCGAGGAGTTATTTGCTAATAATTACATACATCAAAGTGAAGTGGAAGGAGAATGTGTTAGCTCTTCCAATGTGAGCAGCGCTGAGTTTCCAGCTAGAACTCAACGCTAATTGATGACCTATGGAAGCAGGAGTAAAAACAGAAACTGGTATTGATTAAACACTTAAGATATATTATAGTGTGACTTCTCCGAAGTGACGATTTATCAGTGTGTATTGCGTAAGTGTTGGTGTGGAAATATATTTAGGAACATTCATTACTGGCGACCAATGACCTAAGTTTATATACATCGTGTTCTCTTTTATAATAAATCCTGATCTTTTACGACAAATCCTGGGTACGTGTGATTACCAATTAGACGGTTATTAATTACAGACTCCTTTCGAACGGCAGGTGCAAATGAGAAGCATATCGACTTGTTCTTCGAAGGAATACACCATTCACATTCGCTTGATCCGACGATACTAGTCTTACCTATTAGTGTAGTATTGCGAAACCGTCGAATGGTGTTTACATGTCAATGGCACGTTAGATCGATACGCCGCATTCGGCGAATATTTACTATTTGCACGAAATACGAGAGAAAACTGTCAGAGCATGTGCCTCGATAAGTGCCGAAGTGATAAGGAATACCACTCAATCAATGATAAGAAGATTGCAGCACTGCATTGATACCAATGGTCATGATTTAGATAAGATATCTTTACGGTGCGAAAAGTGGCAATTGACCCTAAATATAGAAAAGTGCGAAGTTATTCACATGAGTACTAAAAGAAATCAGCTAAATTTCGATTACGCGATAAGTCACACAAATCTGACGGCTGTAAAGTGAACTAAATACTTAGGGATTACAATTACAAATAACCTAAATTGGAACGATCACATAGATAATAATGTGCGTAGAGCAAACAAAAGACTGCGATTCATTGGCAGAACACTTAGAAGGTGGAACAGGTCTACCAAAGAGACTGCTTACACTACGCTTGTCCGCCCTATTCTGGAGTACTGCTTTGCGGTGTGGGATCCGCATCAGGTGGGACTGACAGATGACGTCGAAAAAGTACAAAGAAGGGCAGCTCGTTTTGTATTATCGCGAAATAAGGGAGATAGTGTCACAGACATGATACGTGAATTGGAGAGGCAATCATTAAAACAAAGATTTTTCGTGGCGACGGGATCTTCTCGTGAAATTTCAATCACCAGTTTTCTCCTCCGATTGCTAAAACATTCTGTTGGCACCCATCTACATAGGGAGAAACTATCATCACAATAAAATAAGAAAAATCAGGGCTGGCACAGAAAAATTTAAGTGCTCGTTTTCCCCGCGTGCAGTTCGAGAGTGGAACGGTAGAGAGAGAGCATGAAGGTGGTTCATTGAAACTTCTACCAGGCACTTAGGCACTTTATTGAGAATAGCAGAGCAATCAAGTAGATGTAGACTACGAACACCTTCTGTAAATGGACGTTCATGCCACCTTTGTTGACCTTCAAAGATCTTACCGTTACACATCATTGGATTCGTCTCGATAACCGCTATCAGAAAATAAGTACCAAACTATAGCATTCCACTTAAAAAAAATAAAGTTGACCTTCATACCTCTGAAGCGACCCCACCTATCAACAAAAAACCAACGTCGTATTATGGGCCCCATGACCCATGCAACTTTTGTCCCACAATATTTTCAACTCCTATCATACTTTCGGAGTCATTCTTGGTGACATTAGTTAGTGACTCATCCTGTATAAGCATAGTGATAATTATAACAGAAAAGAAGAAGCCATGAACCCCGATATATGCACAGTGGTTCTCAGAATCGTAAGATAGTTAAGTTCTAGCCGGCCGGAGTCACCGAGCGGTTCTAGGCGCTACAGTCTGGAACCGCTACGGTCGCAGGTTCGAATCCTGCCTCGGGTATGGATGTGTGTGATGTCCTTAGGTTAGTTAGGTTTAAGTAGTTCTAAGTTCTAGGGGACTGATGACCTCAGCAGTTAAGTCCCATAGTGCTGAGAGCCATTTGCATTTAGTTAAGTTCTATCTCTGAGGAAGATTATCTCTGCTGATCACGTGTAAAATCGACCACGCTCACTTTACACAGTTTTTATGTCGCTCTCTGACGTTCGATTCGTCAGTCGGCAAGACTCAGCATCGCCAGGAGCACCCTGAAGATTCCAGCGTAGGTCTCAACGAAACGTCATGAACTGAAAAATCTCTTCGACTACGACCGCACAGCCCGGAAGACTCATCAGCAACTATAAATAAATATTCCAAGCCGTGACCTTGCACGAGCCTCTCTCGTCGGTGAATTAATTGCGGCCCTAGGACGCCGGGATTAGAGCAGACCTGCCTTGGGGGCTACAGGGCAGACTCGCCCGCGAGAGGTCTGGCTGCTCTGTCAAACCCGGTCCCTCCCACCCCCGCTCAGCGCTTTTAGCAACGGCCTGCCCCCAGCGGTAGCACAGTGCGCGGCCAGCCCGCAGACGGGAACAAGACAAACTCGCAAACTAAGTTTGGTTAGGGGATGAGGTACGGGCCGGGTTTGTCGTCGGATGACGCGTCAGGGGAACTCCGAGGGCGGCGAACAAGGGCAAAGTCCCGCGACCGCCGTGGCGTGGCGGCAATAAAACTTTCAGCCCGCAATCTGCTAAGAACTCGCGACCGCAGCGAGCCTGCCGCTATTAAATTAGGGGAGGGCGATAAAACATTCAGTCGTAAACCTAGTAATATCTCGGAAAGGTCGCCTCATCATTTAGTACGGCTGTCCTTGTCAAAACGTAATGTGAGGAGCAAAGGTGAACGCTCCGGAAGGGCTTACCATATAATTCAAGGGTAGTTCTGTTTGTTGCTAGCCGGATCATAAGGTCAGCGTGACTCGATATTTCGCTGATCCACCTGTCCACTGTCGCAAGGAGACTCTTCTGCTGATGCTGAATCCCGCTGAAAACTGATACCAAGGCTGGAAACTGTCTTTCTATATAGGTTCACATACCGTACGTGGTGCATGCGCCACCCACCACATAACACGTTTTTCCCCTAAGACTACAGTTGTGCCGTCAGCTGTAGGACACCAACGCCAACTAAATATAGTACTCAAATACCATCCTGAAATTTTCTTTTCAGCAGCACCAAAGATCGTTGTGTTTTGATGCGATATAGAGCACGATTCCACTTCCTACTTACGAGGAAATCATTCCAAGTGAAGTTATCCGATTTCCCAGAAAAATCGCTCAGGGAAGAGGAGTGAAAACAAGCGAACTTATCCTTAGATACTAGACCGTTTTTGAGGAAACAACGATATAATACTTCGACGTAATTTAGACAGATTTTAGCGCGCGATAATTTCAGCCGAAATAGAGGCAGAGTCGCGAGCGCCTCGTGTTCGAAACCCGATTATAACTTTTATTTATTTTTCAATTGCCTACCCACGTCGGTAGAAGGTTAACCCACACAAATGTTTCTTGTCAAGTTAGCGGATACAAGGACGTTACATTAATTGTAAAATTACAACTTGGTTTCACAATAAGTGTCATACGTTTATTATACAGTGTAATATAAGTGTTTGTGGTACTTACAGGGGCTACAATCTTTTTAAATTCTCGTGTTCTTATATTTCATTCTTATGTCAATTCTTACAGTGCTTTTTTTATATTCCATTCTTACGTTTATTCTTCAGGAATATTCTTTGCCTTGGATAATATTGATGGTAGAATCATTCGAAGCATAGAAGGCAGGTTTGTTACTGTGGCAATTCTTCGTCTGAATCTCACTCGGAGAGGGAACTTCGTTACCGCTGCTGAAGATTCCACGCCCTGGCAATAATTTCGCAGAAAACCATGCATAACGGATTACTTTTCCGAAAACTGACGCTTTCAATTGATTGTGAATCAAGATAAACTACAGGAATCATATCGAAAACAATTTCAAATAATTTTCTCATTCATTTACTGTTTTCTTTTCGTTTTTAAAAAAACCATTCAGCGAACATGCAGATAGTAGACGAATAAGGATAACTTTATTTTAATATACACTGAAAAACATTCGTATAGCAATCCTCTACGGACATGAGCAGATAAATGAAAAACAAGAATAAGAGTAACAAGCGGGTCTCGAACATGGGGCTCAAAAATGTGAAGCCATAACGCTGGTCACTGTCCCCTCACTTCGTTGAACTACTCACGCGCTAAAAGTCACGTAAGACACCTCTAAAGCTTTGACCGTCGTTTTCTCAGAATCTATGGGGTATCTATTTATAAGCACACACACGTGTTCTCATATTTTGACACCTCTTCCACTGATGGAAGTTTCTGGGAAATGGGGTTACGGCACTTGCGGTGTGCCGGCCGCTGTGGCCGAGTGGTTTTAGACGCTTCAGTCTGGAACCGCGCGACCGCTACGGTCGCAGGTTCGAATCCTGCCTCGGGCATGGATGTGTGTGATGTCCTTCGGTTAGTTAGGTTTAAGTAGTTCTAAGTTCTAGGGGACTGATGAGCTCAGAAGTTAAGTCCCATAGTGCTCAGAGCCATTTTTTGAACTTGCCGTGTTCTCCTCGTAAGAGGAAAGCCCTTGTCTTTATTAATCAAGTTGTTGTGCCAACCTAATTTCAGTTGCCTGCTTATGAACACTGTTTCATAAACCGACGGTACCAACAACTACCACTAAACTAACGCCTTTGGAACTGTTTATTTATGCCAGGTCTGTTACAGTTATCTGACTGCTCCCGGACCTGGTCCATCCTGCTGTGTGGATCTGTCGGCCATTTCTGTATTTCTATGTCCGGCAAGCTCATGCGAGACCCGATCTGCTATTCTCGAATATAGGTTTCCTTTCAAACTCCCTCGCAAATCATATGTTCTGTATTTTATGAACTCTAATTTTACACGTTAAGACCGAACAGCCGTATAGTATTTTCGATAACTCCACACTCTTACAAAGACGAATTTTGGTTGTCACTCTTAATTCGTTGCTCGGGAAGAGGGCTATGAGCCTCTTTTCCACAGCTTGTAATTTCGTTCTAAGGTCGTCCTCATGTTCAAGGAAGATCAAGTGTTGTGCTAAAATCACCTCCAGGTACCGGACAGGCGGACTCCATGGTATTTGGAAATGATGTAATCGTAACGTGTCTCGTAATGTTCGTCGCCTTTTACTGCAATAGACGGCAATCGTCTTCTCTGCGTTCAGCTCTCCTTTGTGTTTCCGACACCATTTGCTAGTCATCTCGAGTTGTTGTTGGAGTCGACACATTCTCGTGTATTCTGTATGCCGAGAAGAACGCTGCATCGTCCGCGAATTAAGTGATTTCCACCTGCGGCGCTCTGGGACTGTCCTTGATATAAATTGTGAACAGGAGAGGAGACAGCACTGATTCTTGTGGTAGACCTGCGGTAGAATTTTAGTGTCTGATAGGTGTCCTTCTATGTGGACTAAGAAACGTCTGTTGTAAATAAAGCTTGCGATTGGACAGTTGTAACTGTCTGATATACTCGTGGACTCCTGGATTTTTCTGAGCAAGTTCTCCTTCCAGACTTTGTTGCTAACAAGCTCAATGTTCCCGGACTTGGTGTTTCTGTCTATTTATATTCGAGTTCGTCTCCCTGCGCCGGCGACCTCCTTTGATGCTCATGTGGGTTTCGAACTCGCCCTGTTATTCTGTGGAACGCACATTTTCTCAGTGATTGCCACGTCTGATGGACGAGATAAGCGCTGAATAGCTTCCACAACGAAGCTTGTAGCAAAATCTGACAAAAAATCCAAAGAGACTCTGGTCGTGTGTAAAGTGCACCTCCTGCAAGACAGAATCAGTACCTTCACTGCGCGATACCAATGGTAATGTTACCGACGACTACAGCACCAGAGTGTAATTAATAAACACAGCCTTCTGAAATTTCTTCGACAAAGAAGATGAAGTAAATATTCGAGAATTCGAATCGAGAACAAGTGCCAACATGAGTAACTTAGAAGCAGATATCCTAGCTGTTGCGAAGTATCTTAAAGCATTAAATAATGGCAAGTCTTCCTGTCCAGGCAGCACACCGATAAGGTTCCTTCCAGAATATGCTGATACAATAGCCCCAGACTTGGCAATCTTGTACAACCGCTCGATTGACGAAAGATCCGCAACAAAGGACGGGGAAGTTGTGCAGGTCACAGCAATACTCAAGAAAGGAAATAGAAGTAACCCAGTGAATTACAGACCCATATCAGTACGTCGATTTGCAGTAGAATTTTGGAACATATACTTCGTTCGAACATTGTGAGTTATCTCGAAGGTAACGGTCTATTGACACACAGCCAGCACGAATTCGGAAAATATCGTTCTTGTGAAAAACAAAAAGGTTCAAATCGCTCTGAGCACTATGGGACTTAACTGCTGAGGTCATCAGTCCCCTAGAACTAAGAAATACTTACACCTAACTAAAGACATCAGACACATCCATGCCTGAGACAGGATTCGAACCTGCGACCGTAGCATTCGCGCGGTTCCGGACTGAAGCGCCTAGAACCGCTCGGCCACCGCGGCCGGCTCTTGTGAAACACAGCTATCGGCAGGGGACCTCAAATAGATTCCATATTTCTAGATTTCCAGAAGACTTTTGACACTATTCCTCACAAGAAACTTGTAATCAAAATGCGTGCCTGTGGCGCATTGCGAAAGTTGTGCGATTGGATTCGTGACTTCCAATTAGGAAGGTCATAGTACGTTCTAATTAACGGAGAATCATCGAATAAAACACAAGTGATATAAGTGTTCCCAAGGAAGTGTTATACGCCGTCTGCTGTTCCCAATCTACATAAGGTAGATCTGCAGTGTGTGGGCGAGAACTGCCATGGAGAAGCAAGCACATGACACTTATGTTACGTGGGTTGCATGACGTCAGACGAAATCTCTCACCAGACCCTTCTTGTACGAGGGTTATTCGGAAAGTGAGGAACGATCAATCGCGAAATGGAAACCACAGCGAAAATCCGATGAAGTTTTGCACAGGTGTGTTGGGCAGTGTCTCTAGTATGCCCGTCGATCGCGTTACGTCGCTCTTTTTAGTTCTGAGGGAGGACATAAAGATACCTGGAACAATAGTGTCTCCCACCAAGTACGAAGGTCTGGTGAGAAATTTCGCCTGAAGCTATGCAGCCAACATTACATAACTGTCGTGCGCTTTATTCTTCAAGACAATTCTCAGCCGCATTCTGCAGGGGCAATGTAGATGATCCTGCACCGTATTCAATTGGAAATGTTTGATTACCAACACTACAGCCCGTAACTGTCTCCCTTTGAGTTTCATCTCTGCCAACATGAACCGCTGGCTACGAAGACAACATTTTGGCACAGACAACGAGCTGAAGGCCAGCGTAGAGTATTGGCGGAAAGCACTGACGGCTGCCTTCTATGAAGAGTTGGAAAGTTGGTACAACGCTACGACAAACGTCTAAGTCGGATCGGCGACTATGGAGATAAGTAGCTGGAAGTTGTAGCTAACTGTTGCAAATAAAACAGTTTTGATTTTCACTGTGTTTTCCAATTCGCGACCTATCGCTTCTAGCCTGAGCATCCTTCGGGAGACAATTGTGGCCGCCTTTACACCCGGTCGGTTAATTATTTCTATCCCAGGACATTTTGGTGGCAGGACATGGTGTTAAAGTTGTTACTTATTGTAAAATGTTAAATGGTTGTATTTTACTCTGATTGTTTTTGGCCACTGCTTAAAAAGGTTACGTTTGCCTTTCATTGGTGTTTTTTTTTTAATTACGTGGCTTTAAAGTTATTAGTTATCGTAAAAGGTGAATGACTGTATCTTGGCTTTGATTGTTTTAATATACTTGGCATCCTTTGAAAATGCTAGTTCTGCCTCCCTGTTAGCGAGCCCTTGTAATTTAATATCCTGTTGTGCCAAAATTTAAAAGAAGTGGCTCCCTACATGTTCGGTAGCGAAATTGTATGCAAATTGGTTTTTTGTTTCATTACTTGGAAAGTTTTAATTTTGTTATTAAATGCTTTATCAAAGTCTGTTTTAAGTAAAATGGCTTGGCTATTAACGGCAAAGTTTTTAGTTTCATTACTTGGAAAATTTTGATTTGTTATCAAATGTTTTATCAAAGCTGGTTTTAAGTAAAATGGCTTGGCCGTTAACTGTAAAGTAAAATGTTTTGAAAGGGCACTCATGTCTGCTAGCTTTTTTGGATCTGTTCCTGGTCATGTAGTAAAGAAATGACTTTTAATGGTTGAAGTAATCAATAAAGAAATTCTAAATTGCAACTCGATAGTAACCAACAAATTTTGGCCCCGTTTACCAACTGGGGGTTTTCCTTGATTAATCGTAACATCCGTCTCACTAACACTTAAATTTTTCCGCGCGAGCTCTGGTTCCCCTTATTTTATTATCATAATCCTTTCTCCTTATGCAGATGGACGCCAACAAAATATTTTCACACTCTGAGGAGGAAGCTGGTAGTTGTAATTTCATAAGAAGTTCCTGCCGCAGCGAAAAACGCTTTTGTTTTATTGACTGCCACCCCAGTCCGTGTATCATAACCGTGGCACTCTCTCCCCTATTTCGCGCCAGTCCTATCTCATGCGGATCCCACACTGCACAGCTATACTCCAGAAGCCTAGTGTAAGCAGTCTCTTTAGCAAACCTATTACATTGTCTAAGTGTTCTGCCAATAAATCGTAGTCTTTGGTTTGCTTTCCCCACAAGATTGTCTATGTGATATTTCCCTTTTAAGTTATTCGTAATTATAATCCCTAAGTAATTAGTTGAGTTATGTGACATAAATGACAGTATCTTTTGACTGCATTGAGTTAGAAACTTACGTTTTTTACGCTGTCAAGGGACCACTTGCCTTTTTATGTAACATAAACTTCACGTTGGCAGGTCTACCCGTTCCTGAGAATAAAAGGTATTTGGCGTTCGGACAGACAGACAGACAGACAGTTAGGTAGACAGATAAGAGAGTGATACTATAACGGCTCCATTTTTACCAGCTGAGTTACGGAACCCTAAAAACTAGTGGATTTTCTTCGTCGTCGTTGCTACAAAGTATTAGCGTGATGTTGCTGGAGGGTGACTAATTTCACGTCCGGTGCGGTTACAAATACTGCCTCTTACTCGCTGCGGTGAACACGTAAGTAATAAAAACCGGTATTTTACAGCGTCGGCTCCATGGCGGCGTTGTAAATAATCCGGCGGACGCCGCTGGCTGGCAGCTACAAACTGATCGCTCATGTAGTCGCCACAAAGCCTCGTCGACGCAGTGCGTATCGCGATGTCGTAACTCCGGCGCGGGTTTCCCTTTGTGCGTATCGCGGCGCGTACAAGCAATGGGCGGGGCCAGCTGGCGGCGCCGAGTGACGGATGAGTGCGTGTGCGTCTGCCGGTGCGTGTGCGCGTCGGCCAGGTGCGCCCCACGTGGTTCCGCCACGCAACGCAACACAACACAACACAACACGGCCCGCGTCACGTGATCCTGGCGGCATCCGTGTGCAATGGGAGAGCGCAGTCGTCTACGGAGCACCACACAAACCACGGTAACGTCGCTTCAGTCAAGCTCTCGTATTATCAACAGACGGCTGATGCCACAAATCGTTTGTTGGGAGAAGTTTCGCAGGTCATTTTACGAATCATAGCGTTTATACAGCTGTACGGGTCACCCGTTTTACATGACTTGGCACATTTACTTGAGATTTAAATTGAAGGAGATCACTGCTGGCAGCTGCAGAGGGTCATTACGCTTAATCAGTGGCGGCGAATGAAAATGTGTACCGGGCAGGGATTCGAACCCGGGATCTCCTGCTTACTAGGTTGGTGCATTAACCAATGCGCCATCCAGGACACAGAGCAACTGCACGGACTGTCTCGACACACCCCAAATTTACTTTAATCTGTCGGCACAATGGCGGCGCGGGAGTAGTCGAGCGGTCTGAGGCGCTGCAGTCATGTGAGAGGTGGCAGAAGCCCCCTCTCATATTTCTATCTTACTCTGAGTAATTCGATTTTCCTCTCTAATTGCATGCGGTGAAAAGTTGCTATTCCTTCACACGCGGACTTCCCACGCAGCGTCTCTCGTCACCCGGGTGGTCTGGTGGCAGGTGGGCCCTGCTGATCTTGAAAGGGTTAAGCCGACGGGTGTGAGGGAGTCGAGTGAATGCTTTCCAGACGCCGACATTGACATGTTAGCGGCGGAGACACGCCCGTAAGGGCCTGAAGGAGCGGCTGCGCTAGAGGTTCCGTTACTTCGCAGAAACTTAGCGAAAACACTTTCTGGCGGGTTACCAGCGAGGCGTGGGAATGACTTGTGTACCCAGGCAGTCTTGGCGGGCAAATTCCCGCGTTTTCTGCAAAATCGTAACTGTGATTGGCTTGCTCAGGGCATAGCTCCGTGACGTAGCAAAATCGGCGCAGAAATTGGCGCCAAGAATCTCCATTGGTGGAATGGTAGTGCTTTGGCAATAGAGTGGAATTTTCCGCCGGTTTTCGAGTTGCTGATTGGAACGTTTAACCATGGCCACTGTCATGGGGGCGGGAATGTTCTGTGTTCGGTTTGTATGGGTGCTCTTTTGATAGTCGTCTCTCGCCTTCCGGTCAGAGTAGGTTACAAGACTGAGCTCTCACTGCTCTGGACACCCTGCCTTCCGATGGCTGTCTAATATACTTTTATTTGATTGTAACTGTTTAACGAAGTTGCTGAAGTTTCGTATTCAACCTAACTTTCCGAGTACATTTGGCAATTGAGCGTTCTGCGTACAAGCGGCCTATGTTTTCTGTGTTGGGCAGTTTTGGCTAAAGTTGACTGTATCAGAGTTACTGTGTGACTTCGCTTGTTAAAATAAATGACTGTACCGTCAGTGATTGTGTCGCGAGCCTTCTTCGTCTCCCTCAGAGGTGCATTTGTATTGGTAGGAAGTCTTTAGTCTGGAACAACCAGATCAAGACAATTTGTTTCGGGCTATACTCGCGACATTATCATCAACCTGACGGGACGTCGAAGCAACCAGCCATCGCCTCCGGTACGCCAGATCGTGTCCTTGCAGTTAAGAAGACAGCTTGGTAATGTATGTCCGCAGCACCGGCAGATTATGAAATTTGCACTGTGATAATCAGAGCTCATCAGAGCGCGCCTGTTCGTCTTTTTCTAACTTTGTTCTGTCTTGGGTGTTCATTGTCTGAGTTCTCACTACTGTAGCAGCAATTAATGTTGGGTTGGTCGTGTGTTTCTCTTAAGATTTGAGTTGCAATGGATTGGCTCCACATACCACTTCGTCATAAATGTCACAATCTAGTTTATGGACAACTTCACCTTCACAGCATTTATTTGAGTATCCAGTTTGATCCATTCTGATGTATTGTAAATGTTTCATGTGTTTTGTTTATGATTTTGAGTTTAGTCATACTAAATCAAATTGTTATTTTGGACAGAACTTTCATTCTGTTAATCGGTAGAGCAGCCCTTTCATTTCTCACTACGTTACTGAAACTTTCCTTTGTTTAATTAATGTCTATCAAATTAAATTATTGCAGGTGCCAAACTCTTTTCTACTCCACTTGCAGGGTCGATTACAGTCAGTTCGCGTTTCTTCTTAATCCATGTGCAACAGCAAAAGTAGGAATTAGAAAAGGGGGGGGGGGCTTAGAGCATCATTTCCATATGAAGATTCGAGAAGAATTTAGTGTTAAATACACTGCTAGCCCCGGCACCTCGCACACGGACTGGGCGGCTGGTCCCGGCGGAGGTTCGAGGCCTCCCTCGGGCATGGATGTGTGTGTTTGTCCTTAGGATAATTTAGGTTAAGTAGTGTGTAAGCTTAGGGACTGATGACCTTAGCAGTTAAGTCCCATACGATTTCACACACACATTTGAACATTTTTTCTCGGCACAATGTTCAGTGAACCTAAGGCGGGGTTACCACACTATAGCCTGCGGGCAGGATCCGTCCCACTACGTCATTTCATCGGGCCCGCAGAAGGCTCTAAAATTTGCTTAATAAAACGTATAGATCACGAGACGAATCTGCCCTACTGCTGGTGGTACTGGAATTAAATGTATCCGTTAAACTTGACATTGGAGTTGCGGCAGTGGAATTAGCGTTTTGTGAACCACTCAGACACTTTTCATATTATTTTTCGAGCAACGATATGGCTTACTGTAGCACGTCAATTGCTCCATCTCTGAATTTCACCCGTCGCCGGCATCCTGAGGAATGGATCTCGATACCTTTGGACGCAAGGATCAACGGGTGTGTTCTCATATTATGTTGCGTACAGACTCAGTCAAATCAGCGTTACAAACACCATACACTTGTCCTTGTCCAGTATTAACACAGAATGAACACACAGAATTGAAACGGACCTCCTCCTGTTCCTAAACCTTTACAATGTGCCCGTTGAACTACAGTTGGATTTCACTGATTTGCAAGCAAATGATTGTTGAAAGAGAAGCACAGAGAAAGAAAACTTGCTGAATTTTACTGCTGCTTAGCTGACGGTGAGTTTCCGAAGAAATCGATAAAACATCAGTGTTTGAAACAACTTTTGCCTGTGAACAAGCACTTTCGAAAAGGAAGTATATGCTTAACTTTGTCATATGTTATCGAGGCTTTCGTGTATTTAAATACGTAACTACGAAGTATTAAATTGGTCTCAAATAGTAACTAGTGCCCGACTGGAAACGGTCGCCGCAACCCATAAAACCTGTTGTGTGACGTGCTGTAACGTACGCCACAGGACCCATGTATCTCGTTGGCCCCACACTGCTACAATTTACGTCAGCGATGGAGGGTCATATGCCCTCTTGGTGCTAGGTGTACACCATGTGTTAGGAGGAGTCAAATGAAAACGAGACATATGGAAAAAATAAGAAAAAGCTGTTCATTACTTCGAAAGGATTGCCATAATGGCAGATACATTTATCCCACTGTGAGGTAAGACGGTCAATGTCTTCATCGAAAAATGGTTGCGGTTCCCTGCAGAACAATGATAGTACGTCTTCGTCTGAAGCAAATTGACGGCCAGAATTTTCTTTCTTCAGGGCTCCAAAAATATGTGAATCGCATGGGGAGGGACCGTGAGTGTAAGGAGGACGTGTAAGGGCTTCCCAGCGAAACTTCTGCAGCGTAGTCGAAACAATCTTGGCAACACGTAGGCTGGCATTTTTCTGCAATAGAGTGATGCCACCAGTCAATATTCTTGGGCGTCTGAACTTGGTGTCGCCCTTGAGTTTTTGCTAAGTGTCCATGTACCGCTCCATCTTATTTGTGGTGCCGGAATATCAACGACCAGTGGGCTCTTTCAGTCAAAGAAAAAGGTCATCTTGACTTTCCCGGCGCTTTGTTTCGACTACGCTGCAGAAGTTTCACTAGGAAGTACTTACACATCCTCCACACCGTCCCCAGCTCACACCACACGATTTCCATTTTTTTTTTTTTTTTTTTTTTTTTTGGAGCCTATCTAATGGCTTCCGGAAGCAACAAAAACTTATGTGCAGTATTTCATATCATTATTGACCAATTTAAAAATTTAATACGCTGCCATTATCTAGGTTGGTTGGTTTGGGGAAGGAGACCAGACAGCGAGGTCATCGGTCTCATCGGATTAGGGAAGGACAGGGAAGGAAGTCGGCCGTGCCCTTTGAAAGGAACCATCCCGGCATTTGCCTGGAGCGATTTAGGGAAATCACGGAAAACCTAAATCAGGATGGCCGGAGGCGGGATTGAACCGTCGTCCTCCCGAATGCGAGTCCAGTGTCTAACCACGGCGCCACCTCGCTCGGTGCCATTATCTACTCAATAACGGGTATAATCTTAAATTAACAATTTAACACAAAAAGGCCCGTACTAAAGTCAGAAACTGTGTATATGTTTTGAGTTAGCTTAACTCAGTGTGCAAATTACCCATACCTTATTCGCAAATTTGTATTGCTGCCTTCATTAAACATTTATTACTAGGCAACGCATACGTAGACGCTGACATTCGCAGAGCAAATAAGACACTGCTCTCCAGTCAGGAACGGTGCAGTTAGTTTCGCAGAGTTACCACAGTTTTATTGACGAAAAACGTTTTTTTCTAAATTTATACGATTTGTTCACAGTTTGTTTATTTTCATCAACTGCAACCCCTGAGATCAGTGTTGTCGTAGATAAAATAAAAGAAGCGAACAAAGACCAACTATTTTTCTATTCCGTTCCTTAAAGACATCGCGATGCTTGCAGCCCTCTGCCGTTTTACTAGGAAACGTATTGGGGGGAAATGATGCCACTCCATCTCGACATCTGTTTTCCGATGAAAGATCGCACAGGGTTTCGGTGCATCCACCCCTCCCCATGAGGTTCTGCAGCTGCTCTTCTTCTGTCAAATTTGTGTTGTAGCCCGAGACATTCTTTTGCAGCGAACGTCAATCATTCGCCCCAGCTCCGAAAAAAGCAGAAGGCTGAATAGCAAGGTATTCGCGACTGCGACAGAGAAAGCGATGAGTGAAGCACCAGCGTGCACTAAAATCGTGATGCAACAAAGATACTTCTTTCTCTAAATGTCTGTCACAGTGCAGCTACTGTATACAAGTGCACAGTGTCATCCTATTGTACAAAAGAACATGTAAAAAGATTATTTTTTATAATGAAATGAATACCCCCAACTTCTTACTGGCGTTGATGTAAGTCAGTTGAAAATGTGTGCCCCGACCGGGACTCGAACCCGGGATCTCCCTTATATATGTATGGGGTGTTCAAAAAGTCTCTCCACAGTGTCGCATGGTTGTTAGCCGCGCGTGCCGTATGCCGCAGTGAATATACCGAAATGAAACTCAGTGAAATACAAGTTATTAATTTGTTGAATATTCATTTTTACTTACCAATTTTCACATAATGGAATGTTGGAACTGTCCACTTGAAGGGAAGTAACCCATGCAGGCGAACAACCATACGGCACGCATGGTTGACAATCATATGGCAATGCGGAGGGATACATATATATATTTGTCGCTTTTAGAAGTATATACTACTCTAAATTATAGATATAACAATATTTTAATAACCCCTAATCGTAAAAGCATGCTAAGGCAAAGTGATATATTTCGTGTCCCACTCGTTATTAGTATTAACTTCAGTAAGCCCACAGCTACATGATTGGCGAAACTTCTAAAAATGTTACTGACTACCTAAAATTATTATTTTATATTTACCTTCACGTTTTCTAAATGTTCCTGGACCCTTCTAATTAAATTAATATAGATATGTTCTATAATATCATATGTACGTGTAAGAGCGCACTCTCTGACTTGAGTTTGTTCGTAGAACGTGGATCAATCACTGCCTCATTTCATCGCATTAAATGTTTATTTATTCATCCATCCAAAAATCTTTCCAGAATGCAAGATACATAATTCGTTCATAAATAGTGTCTATGGATACCTGCACAAACATAGACGAGTGCGCACACACACAAACACACACACACACACACACACACACACACACACACACACACACACACTTACTCTTACATAAGGAACAAAAAAATTTACAGAAATATTGTACTAAAGAAATTACTTTTTCGGTTTACCTTCAAGTCCTGTAAGTAGACGGAGATATACCACTTCCTTATTTTAAATCTCTTGTATATCAGATGTTCTAAATTTATTGATACGCAACAGAAACAGTTATCTAATAGGAATACCTTTAGGATTTTACTAACTAGTGAGAATCATAAGGTAATTATTGTCTTACGTGGAAGATTATTTTATTTACTTCGTTATAAGGTTTGAGTGATGAAGGGATCCTTGAGTAGGTCAACAAATTACTCCAGTTCCAGATGAGTCTAACAGAGTTTGATGAATCTCATGATGAAAACGACGAATTTATGCAAAGACATCAAAATAAAGAAATTGCATCGGAACAGAAAAGCGAGAAGTATATGAGTTCTGGAGGCATACAAATGAGAAAGAATAAGTGTTTTATTAAAATAATTACTGTCATCCACTAGACGATTTACTTAGAAAACTTATTTGCCTTCTTTAGTTTTCAGATGAGCGGCACTTACAGTAACATCCAATTTAACATTGCTGCTAGTCACTCAGCAGCCACAGATGAACTAAAAAAGCAGTTCGAATATTTTTCCAGATGCTGTCTTTGTTAATTGTTTTTAGGATATGTCTCAGTTCACAAATATTAGGCACGTCAATTAAACGGGAAAACATTTTACTGCAGAAGAATTGCACAAGTTTTGTTGAATCAGTATTCTTGCAACACTATTAGGAGTACTACGCCTAAAAATTTGATGGGAGTGGAAAACTAGGTACCCGCTAATCGCAAAAATGGTTCAAATGGCTCTGAGCACTATGCGACTTAACTTCCGAGGTCATCAGTCGCCTAGAACTCAGAACTAATTATACCTAACAAACCTAAGGACATCACACACATCCATGCCCGAGGCAGGATTCGAACCTGCGACCTTAGCGGTCGCTCGGCTCCTGACTGTAGCGCCTAGAACCGCACGGCCACTCCGGCCTGCCGCTAACCGCAGACAGTGTTTCAAAGGACAGGTTTTACCTTCTGACGAATTATCTATAATTGGTTGACGACTTACAGTTGGTGAAAGTCTTGATACCCAGCGTGTATTTTGACAGATCTTGAAACCTACAGCACATGTGTGTAACGTTTATGACTGTTTCTTTTTTTAATAAAGCAATATGAATCTGTATGTATAGTTGTGTGTATAATTGACCTGCTTAAGTCATGAGGTAATATATATACAAAAAATTCACTATGGTTTCAAAAAATTCTCCAGGGTAGTTATTGTTAACTAGCATTAACACAAAGTAATTAACACAAATGTATCTCATATGCACTTGTAATATGTACTCGGACTGAAGAGAATATAGACAGTCACTTCCCCCTTGCTCAATGCCATGGCTGAGAAAACCCCGGGTTTTTTTTTTTTTTTGTTTTTTTTTGAGTATGGGTAAATTTGACTTCATGGGTTTTAATTTTTTATTTTTTCGTATTGACGATTAATTAGCTCAGTTTAAATGCCTATGACCTGTTTATTCAAAACACTAACCCATTCATACGACTACTTTATTAGTGCTTCATTTCTTGTCCTGCTAGTGCTGCATCCATTGAAAGAATCTTCTCCATTTAAGGTTTTGCTTCTTAAAAATTAAGCAATAATTTAGGAAAGACCTAATAAACTAGTGAAGACATGTAAATATCTGCTTTTAATCTTGCATTTTACAGTCGTTACAATTCTGTAGAAGTTCGTTTCCTCAAAGTATATTTCTCATCTAACTGTGTTTCTTATACGTGCAAGAGAAGTTAAAACACATTATTTATAAAATAAGTTATTGTGACAGCGAGTAGTTTGCATTCAATAAATGTGATGGTTCTTTTTAATTTGTGTAAGGCTAAGTAAGTAACATTTTGTGTGTTCATCTTTTTTATAATTATATATAGTTGGCTTTTATTGTTTTTATGAGCCTGCTCAAAGCGAACATTGGTTCGGAGTACCTCCCGCCAGGCGTTTGTAGTCTCTCCCGGAGTATATATCGAGATTTGGATATGGACGTCAATAAATTATATTGAATTGTGAACTGACTAATATTTGTGGCGCAGTATGGCAGCATGCAACATAATCATGTGCATTCACACATGAAGGACATTATTACGTGATATGTTTCAAATGGCTCTGAGCTCTATGGGACTTAACTTCTGAGGACATCAGTCCCCTAGAACTTAGAACTACTTAAACCGAACTAACCTATGGACATCACACACATCCATGCCCGAGGCAGGATTCGAACCTGCGACCGTAGCAGTCGCGCGGTTCCAGACTGTAGCGGCTAGAACCGGTCGGCCACCCCGGCCGGCTATTACGTGATGTATAAACACTGTATAAACGCAGACATTGTGTAAATCACTGGCATACATACCTTGACGGGCTAAAATGACGATGATAAAAATTTGTTTCTCTCTGTGCGGGAATCACATAATAAGAGAATAGGGGATACAGACACCACGGCATCAATATTTGGGTCACCCCGGGAGAAGTGGGCGGCTAGCCCAAGTGGTTGCAGCGGCCGCTCACGATATGCGGGAAATCCATGTTCGATTCCCGGTCCGGCACAAATTTACATGTATCTTCAATATAATGTATAGCTGACGTCAATACGTATTCGCAGTTTGCGAATCCATTTCGTCATAACCACTGAAACGCATAATGCAGTTTAAAACAAAGGTGATTGCCCCAGTGAGTCGATGACTTTTGTCGTTGCACAGACACGGTGGAGCAATGGCTAGAGTAATAAAGGAGTCCTCCCATTTGTCCCTGTCCATTCGCTTAGCGAACACTGGGGCCACGTGTGCGGCAGGGGCGATGGGGCCGGCGGCATCAAATATTGAGACCGCGGGGCGCGAACAATGGCCGCGGCGGTGACGTCGGCGCTGTGGTGAGGTGTCCTTGATGACGTCACGAGGGGTGCCGTGAAATACGAGCTGTCGCCGTCGCCGCGGGGCGCCGCACCCCGGCCGCCGTTGGGGTGGGTCAGGATCCCGCGGGGGACCATTCAAAGTACTGTGGCCCTACCTGCAGCTGGTCGCCGCTGCACAGGCGTAACAACCCACCAGGCGCTTCATCGCAAACTGGATGTGGCTGGCTGCTTTGTAGCCCGTTATACAAGAGCAACCTCCTGGTTAAAATCTACTACTCAAAGTGCGTGCAAATTTTGTGCTTGCAAGTAATTCAGTGGCCAACCACGACGCGAGTGTGTTATTACGTCAATGATCTATAGACTGTGCCGAGCGCGGAGTTCTGGGTATGCTGCTCATTGGGCATGCGCAGAAACAAGGCAGTTGGCGGCGTCTGCTAAAATCGAAAGTTCTTACCGAGCTCACTCGTATTATAGAAATAGATTTGTATTTTCGTGTCTCCTCAATATTTATGGTGTTGTCTGATTTGTTATTGTGACACAGTGGAAAGTTGCACAAGGTTCTGATATTTTTTCTATTAGGCTTCTATTGCAAGGAAGACGAAATACCTGCAAGCATAAAGGTATTTTTACGTTTTAGAGACAAATGGCTACACTGTGCATAAACAAGAACGTAAATAGATAAACGTGTTTTAATGAAAATTATTTCAACAGAAAAAAGTCAAAATTATTCGAAGAGAAATGTAATTTTCGGAGTTTCTGGCACTTAGCGATAAAACAATATATGAAGGATTAAGCAACAGGACACTGTTTACTGCGTCCTAAGTATTGTTTAATAAGCTTGCGTGTATATGTATCTTCTAACAAATAAATGAGTGTTCTGAAATGTTTGGTTGACACCTTTCCTATTCTTTCCACTCTTAGGAGTGTAAAGTATTTACCACCCGACCTTTGATAAGAATTTACACTATGAATTCCCTTGGTTCCTAATAGACCCCAATATTCTTGAATCCAGAATGAGACTTTCGCTCTGCAGCGGAGTGTGAGCTGATATGATGGAAGAAAGGAAACATCCCCCAGGCTGTGGCTAAGCCATGTCTCTGCAATATCCTTTCTTCCAGGAGTGCTAGTTCTGCAAGGCTCGCAAGAGAGCTACTGTGAAGTATGGAAGGTAGGAGACGAAGTACTGGAGGAATTAAAGCTGTGAGGAGGGGTCGTGAGTCGTGCTTGGGTATCTCAGTTGGTAGAGCACTTGCCCGCGAAAGGCAAAGGTCCCGAGTTCGAGTCTCGGTCCGTCACACAGTTTTAATCTGCCAGAAAGTTTCCTATTATTCTTATTTGTTCCTATATTTTGTCCTACATTTCGATTTTTTCGTAAAAGTAATAGTCCCTCATAACCTCACTTGCACAGTTCATATGCCAAACTGCAAAGCAGACAGCTCTCGCACCATACGCAATTTTTGTGCTGATGTGTAAACAAAAAGACCAACAGACGAGACTAATTACGGGACTAAAACGCAATGGGCGCTACAGTAGACTCACTTGTCTCGAGCAGTCGATTGAGACAAGAAAATCGATAGTATAAAAGGGGCTTACTGTTGTTAATGCTGAAGATGTCTTCTTTCCATCGCCGCTAGCAGTGAGAATTGGTCTTAAGCCCGTTTACACCAGAGACTTTTTAGTCATACTCGACCAATAGTTGTGAGCACGAGTAACATACTTGAGAGTTATGAGCAGCCAGCCACGTCACGATCTGGACAGTGGCGTCAGTGATCAGTTGGCTGTGCTAGCAGTGGACTTCTAAAACCTTGAATATGGTAAAAACTGCGCTTGCGCAGAAACAAGGGGCCGTCGCGTCGTCTGTTAACATCAGATTTAAGCCATTCTCGCCGATCTCACTCCCGCGATAGTAATGGATTTTGTGCTTCTATATCTTCTTAACGCTTATTTTTGTTGTTTGCTTTATTCTCGTGGCACATTGCAAAGGTTACATTACGGCACGATATTATTCCAACTACTGTTCTCCCAGAAGAGACATGAAACATGCAGACATTAATATCTGGAAGCAAAAAGGTATTTACATTTTATTTTACCTGGATAAAGGGACTTGCTATCCCTTATATTGTTAATATTTGCCGGTGTTCTTCCTGAGCTGCTGTTTCTCTTATGTTTATCACTTACATAAGAATACATATTAGCCGTCTTTTCCAGTAATGGATTTTGTTCTTCTATGTCTTCTTAACGTTTATTTTTGCTGTTTGCTTTATTTTCGTGACACAATGCAAAGGTTACATTAAGGCACGATATTATTCCAACTACTGTTCATCCAGAAGAGACACGAAATATACAGACATTAATATCTGGAAGCAAAAAGGTATTTACGATTGATTTTACCTGGATAAAGGGAACTTGCTATCCCTTATTTTGTTAATATTTGCTGGTGTTCTTCCTGAGCTGCTGTTTCACTTATGTTTATCACTTAGGTAAGAATACATATTATCTGTCTTTTCCAATTCAATGTTTATTACGTTTTCAACCAAAAATATTTCACCTAATACGCATACGGAAACAATAGGAAACAAAACTGATGATGCCTGCTACGAATGGCTGAAGATAAAATAAACAGTGAGATTAAAAAGATGGATAATATTTATTTTTATCTAAAAGCCGGGCGATCAAAAAGTTTCCTATCAAGCTCCACTCTAACTTCTTGCCTACATCTCGGTGCTTGCATATCCACATCGCGATGGGTTGTATACACGCTGCAGCAACGCCCTCAAACGGAAACTTTTTGACCTCCCCTTATATATAATGAATATAATTACTATCGGTTTCTTCTGGGGCTACATAAAAATATATCTTTTCGTGAATCCACTACAGCACGGGCGGATATGAAAGAACGCATGACGGGTATGCACTGCAATAACGATTGCGAAGTTACAAGCAAACTTTAACGAACTTCCAGAGAAGGATCGCATTCCGTCGTCAATAAAACGGTGGTGATTTCAAACCTGTTTCAAACATTTAGTGCACAGAAGGACGCAGAGATTTTCAGTAACAATGGATCTTTATCAAGGCCACATGATTGTGCGCATTCAATGGAGCTAATAGCGAAGATCTGTGATTTCAAAAAGTAAAAGGTTTGTTTTACTGATTTATTTACAAGTGTATCTACAACAGGAGATTCTACAAAAAAAATTCTATGTTCAGTTAACGTTGCGCCACTTCTGTTTTGACCTTCCATAGGAATTTTGTAGGAGAGCATCGCCACGGAACCGAGCGAGCATAATTCTTTCTGCACTTCTCACCTACCGTCAACACATATCCTCTCGCTATTCTCTCGCAACATGTGAACTCTGTTTCGTGCTGTTACACATCACATTGTGTGTGACTTCATTAGTCACTTACTCATTTGCTTCCATGCACCGTACCGGCTGATAGTATACCTGAATGAGCTTGGCCCTAGATGCTTCAGTTACTTCGTCTACTCCTCAGAAGACGCCAAAACACAATAATTAGACATAAAACCTAACAACTACTTACTGCGATGGGTGTTGCACAGTTATACACGAATTCGTAAGAGAACTGGATCATTGTGCGCTGGTGTAGTGAGGCGTCGCGTTCACCACCTGTGGCGGCTTACCTGAAACAAAAGAAAACAAACGTTACGTAGCTTCTACAGGAGGCAGCTGGGAAGACTGGCTGTGAGAGATGAAGTGGGGAGGGGGAGAGGGAAGAAGGAGATAAAAAGAGTCCTTCCCCACGCTCTTAACAGCCAGGCGGCTGTCCATGGATCATGTTACTGACCATTCAAACATACTTCCTTACAACTACATTGTGACTACAATATTTATATCTTTCAATGCTCACACAACTTTTATTTATTGGATACATCAACTCCCATTTGTCAACAGCCCTAGAAAATAAGAATCAGTGTACGAAAGCACACATGTCGGCATTAGCTTAACATATTAAATAAACACGTAACTACATTGCACAAAATTGAAACTGATAGCGTAACGTTTATTGGTTGATGGCTGCCTCAGGGTCTGGTAGCAATGAATACATATTCGAGGCACTTCTACTACGCACGTCAAAAAATGTTTTACATCGTCCCGGTTCCCAGAACTCCTGAAGATAGGCATTGACTGTGGATATTGTATCACAGACACAGTAACTTTAGTCTTTTCAGAGATGTCACTAAACCCACCCAAAGATGTAAACAACCACGCATAAGCAGCGCCTTTTAGACGGAGGCGGTCCGATAGCCGATCAGTTCCAGTCATACCACCACGAAGGAGGTACACGGCTCGAGTTGTGTGAAGTTCAACAATGCCTAGACGGTCAATACCGCCGTTCGACCACGTCCGCATTGTTACTTTGTGCCAGGAAGGGTTCTCAACAAAGGAAGTGTCCAGGCGTCTCAAGTGAACCAAAGCGATGTTGTTCGGACATGGAGGAGATACAGAGAGACAGAAACGGTCAATGACATGCCTCGCTCAGGCCGCCCAAGGGCTACTACTGCAGTGGATGACCGCTATCTACGGATTATGGCTCGAAGGAACCTTGATAGCAACGCCAGCATATTGAATAACGCTTTTCGTTCAATCAGAGGACGTCGTGTAACAACACAAACTGTGCGCAGGAGGCTGCATGATTCGCAACTGCACTCCCGACGTCCATGGCGAGGTCCATCTTTGAAATCACGACACCATGCAGCGCGGTACAGATGGGCTTAACAACATGCCGAATGGACCACTCAGAACTGGCATCACGTACTCTTCACCGACGAGTGTCGCATATGCCTTCAACAAAACAATCGTTGGAGACGTGTTTAGAGGCAACCCGGTCAGGCTGAACGCCTTAGACTTGGCACAACATACTCTGCCGAATTAGACCACGTTTTGTGAAAAACTAAAAACAGTTCACTATTCCTGGCAATATTCAAACTGCACCATGGAGATGTGGCCACAAAATCAATAGTGAGTTGATAATGTGAACGTTATGTTTGCGTAGCTGCTCTCTCCTTCTTCGGATAAATTTTCGCCCTTCGCTAGTTATGATGACCATTTTGGGCCGCCTAAGGAGACCCATGAAATGTCTGATACTTTCTTGTTAGTGGCTCACAACTTCGTTTATGTCACACCCACGACCTATCGCACATCCAACTGAATTTGTGAGGGACTGCGGGATAAGACGTTATTTAATCGATTTAGGATCTCACAAATCGTAACTCACCTGCAATTTTTGTGAAATACTGGTTGTTAACTATATTTATGAGCGGATTCGGAAATCTTTCATTCCAATTCTTAATAAGTACGTATGTCTCTGACGCCAAATGACACTAGTAATTAAATCACCGTCACAGAAATTTCGAATGATCTTTAACAAATTCATGCGTAGGATATAACCCGAACCAGTTGTCAACGTTATACGACTTGTAAAACAAAAAGATACTTTCTTAGTAAAGGAGAATACGGGAAGGAATTCTACAGTTCGAAAATAGTCGGTGGCCTGTGCAACAAAATATACCAGTTGAAATGTAGCACAAACAAGGACTGAACAAGCAGAAGAAGAAAGTACACAAATCAATAATTATTTGCGATTTATACGTTTAATGCGGCAGCTCATTTTATGACTGTGAAGGAGGTACGTGCCATTAGAGAGGCTTTAAATCTGTCAGAACATTTGCACAGTTGCCCTCTTCTTCCACCTACGTGCAAAGCTATTTTTTTGTGATACTTCTAAGGTGACTGTTTGAAACTGGACAATCAGGAAAGGCAAGTTCATCAATGGCGGGCCTCTCCATGAACAGACAAAAACTGCTTTACGTCTTCAATAGAAAACAACTTCCGCTGTGTGGAGCGTTTACCTGCTGCCGCATCCAATAGGGCGGTGTGGTAGACAATCCCGCAACACAGCATTGCTATGCAGTCAGCCGCCGCTGCTATTGCAGGCGATCTGTCCACTGGCAAAGCTGGTTGTGACAGTACAGCTGTCAGATGGTTGATTGGTATAGAAAGAAGTACACGTGGCCAAGAGCCAGTTTTTCCAAATGCGGCGTATGGCACCACAGTCGCTCTGACTCAAGTACTTTGACGAAAAAAACAGTGATAACATACACACGTCCTAACTGTATGCCTCAATTTAAATACTGCTCTTATTTCATATTCTGTTCATCGGAAGTTTCACACAGGCATAGACGCTGCACTGTGTATTCTTACAAGTTTGTCGTCACCTCGCTTTAGTTCGCTTCCTGTAAACGTAAACGATAGTCTGCCGAGTGCAATCGCGAACGATTATTACAGTACGTTTGGCGCTGCAGCGTTGCCTTTCGGTAAACAGATTTGTTGCCATTTTCCGGTGGTTACGAATGACTGCTGCTCTTCTTGGTTGGTTGGTTTGGGGAAGGAGACCAGACAGCGTGGTCATCGGTCTCATCAGATTAGGGAAGGATGGGGAAGGAAGTCGGCCTCTGAAAGAGGAACCATCCCGGCATTTGCCTGGAGTGATTTAGGGAAATCACGGAGAACCTAAATGAGAATGGCCGGACGCGGGATTGAACCGTCGTCCTCCCGAATGCGAGTCCAGTGTCTAACCACTGCGCCACCCCGCTCGGTGCTCTTCTTGGGTCGGCGTCCTATACAGGGTGATTCAGGAGGAAAGGAACATGCTTTGAGGCACGACAGTACTGGTGATTCTGAACAAAAACCTTTAAATGAACATATGCCCTTTTCGTAACCGTATACGATATACAGTTCTTTTAAAATCACGGGCTTCAATCGCATGTACTTCTTCATCAGCACTCGTACGAATACAACCAAAACTACATTAGGTTACGTAGTGTTGTCTTTACTGACCATTTCAACAACATTCGCGCATGGTGAGGTGACGAGTCCTCCTTTGTTAACCTCACGTCTCAATAGGTATAGTGTTGTTACGTGTACAACAAAATTGTACAGGTCCGTGTAGCGGAAACGCCGCAGGTCTTCACATATGCCGAGTATAGTGACATGATCTTTCTCTACAGGTTTTGCAACAGTAATTCCAGAGCCGCTGGTCGTGAATTAGAACGATTTTCTAATGGTAGAGTTCCGAATAACAGGATATTTAGTAGGGTGTTTGATAGATTGTGTGAGCGCGGTAGGCTTCCCAGCGCACATGTTGCATTTAAAGTCCAGCAAGATATTAGTGACATTGAGAATATTCTTGAAAAGGTAGAATGCAGCCCAGCTACCAGCTCTAGAAGATTTGCTGTAGGCTTGGTATTCCACAAACACGAGTGATGCGTACAGTACACGAGCAGGGTCTGAATCCGTATCACCAGCAAAATGTGTATCATCTGTATGCAAGAAGTGATGCTAAAGGGAAGAAATTTTGTCAGTGGATCATTGCCAGTGAACGCTGTATTCCAAGTATTCTGTCGGTTGACGAGTCAATATTTACCCGCAACGACATCAATAAAAGGCGCACCTCTCACCTCTCACCTATGGACAGATGAAAATCTGCACGCTACTGTGAAAAAAAAAAAAAAAATTCAATGACGTTTCTGAGTGAAAGTGTTGTGTGGTATCATTAATGACCAACTTATTGTCCAGATGTTTTAGATAACCGGAGTACGTTTTCTTGATTTCCTTCCAAAACATGTTACCAGAATACTTGGACGATGTTCCCTTGGCAATACGACGTCGTATGTACTTTCAGCACGACGATGCTCCTGCACATTCCGCATGGCCAGTGACACAGTAGGTCACTGAAACATATCCTAGGCGTGGGGACAGGTCGCCTTAGAGTCGTTTATTGGCCACCGAGGTCACCCGATTTTACTCCATTAGCTTCCTGTTCATGGTGTTGACTTAAGAGCGAAGTCTTTAAGCGCAGAGTGGACACATGGGAGGAACATCTCGCTTATATTTCACATGCGAGTGCTCAAGTAAAGGACGGTACGAATGAGGTCAGATCAGCAATACAGCAGCTGTGTACAAGAGCCGCAAAATACATTGCATTTAACGGTGAACTATTTGAACATCTTTTATGAGGAAATTCACAACATTAAAGGAACCATTAAATCACAATGTTTTATGTTCTCTCACCTGCGTTTATCCGATCCTCAACTTTTTCCGTTGGTTTCCTCGGAAACTGTTGAGAACAGCATATACGTTCAGTTGACGTTTCTTGTTCAGAATCTCTAATACTATCGCCTCTTAAAGCGTACACCTTTTTTGCTAACTCTCCCTGCATACTTTGGTCGTTATTCATTCCCCCACTCTGCTCGTGTCGTTTTTTGTGCAACCGCCGCAGTGTGAGGTGGTGGTGGCAATGCGCGGCTGCGAACTGTGGCCCTCGATCTTTATCACACTCCGGGGACTTCACTGTACGGAAAAGCTTTGCTTTTTCTTGGCTGAGTGCAGAGTTTGGCACCAGACTTAGTTGTAGGCCGCTATCTTTGTTAATTAGACCATTTTGGACCCTAATTTCAATGGCACATTAATCATGCAGTGCCAGAAGGAGGAAGATGCCTAAGAATCTTCGTGATTAAAGAGGCCATTGAAATTAGGGCCGTAGATAGATTAATTATCAAAGATAGTGGCCTACAATTCAGTCGGGAGTGGAACACTGCACTGAGCGAAGCGTTCTCGTACCGTGAAGTACACATCAGAAGGCGATAGCACCGAGAATGAGCACCGCAGCTCACAGCCGGACGTCGGTACCCACACCACTGGACATCACCCATAGCGGCAACTGCGGCTGTCCCGACGGCCATAAGAGCGAAGTTATGGAGGAGGTAACGGCCAACGTATATGAGGAGGCACTTTCCCGAGCAAAGCAGCAGTCATCAGGAAGCACCAGAGGATGGCAACAAATCTGTTTGCCGAAACATTGTGCAGAACTTACGGCGTTACCCGGGCGGACGCCCTATAATTCTACAAATATCTTAAAGTTCTTCTTCTTCTCCACTTTCCAGGTTAGACCAATTGCGGCCTCGTACGGTTCCGATATTTTTCTCGGTTTGCCGGAATCCCTTTTCCCTTTTGCTTTAAAATTCTTCATTTGATGCGGTAGTCTCTCTGTGTTCATTCGTTGTAGATGTTTATTACGTTTCTCTTGTTTTCATCCGTATATTCTTCCACACACCAAATTTTTAATTCGTTTTGAATATCTTCATTTCGTATTTCATGTGTCCTTTTACATCCGTTCACTGGTCAAGTAAATCTCATTTCCACTCCTTTGTTTTTGTTTTTTTTTTCTTTTATTCTGTACATAAGATTCACTTCCATATTAAAGGATTAGCAATGCGTACGTTTTACAAAATTTCAGTCGTGTATCTTTCTGTGTTTTACGCTATAAAGTTCCATTGACACAGTTACTTCTAGATCTAATCTACTTAACCATAGTAGCTTATTTACATTCATGCAATATTCTACAACCAACATAGTTAAAATATTTCACCTATTCTATTCCTTTTTCATTACAACTATGTTAGTTCTCAATGAATACTTGCCACAAAATGTCTTTGACAGATAATATTTTCATATTATATTCTGTACATATTTTATTATGTTCATAAATTACTTTTTTGTAAATCATCTTCTCTCGAAAAAAATCAATGTAAGGCGATCGGCATACAGGAGTCATTTTAGCTTCACCGAATTGTCTAGATGAACCCCTGAGTTTATTCTAGATTTCCCTCTGCCAAATGCACTGTCAATGTAAATACTGAACAGCGCAGGGGATATACTGCAACCTTGTCTAACTGCTTTATCTATTTGTATCGGGTCTATATAATGCCTTCTATATCTAAGATTACGGATCTTTCTTGATACAGATTTTTGATAGCTGATGTAAGCTGTAAAGTGTAGTCTCTGTGCTCCATTATTCTTAATTACTTTTATCTAACCACATTATCAAAAGCTTTCTCAAAATCTATAAAATCAATATGTACCTCTTTGTTGAACTGTCTCCGCATTTCAATAACCTGTCGTAAAATAAAAAGTACATCAGTCACTGATCGTCCGTTTCTACTAAATCCGACCTGTTTCTCCGCTAGCAAATATTCTCCTATTGATTTTAGCCTTGTGCTTACAATTCTTAAATAAGATGTATATGGTGTATCAAATAGACTTGTTCCTCTGTAATTCCCAAGTATCTTTTCTTCTCATTTCCTTTACATCGCTATTACTTTCGCTTTCTTCCATTTTCGTGGTAAATCTTTTTGCTTCCAGCACATGTTAAACAGACGTAACAATTTAAGATGTAACAAAAATCTTCCTGCATTAGTCCGATCTAAAACTGATGCTTTTCGATTTTTTCAAAGCTTTTGTGAATTCTTTTATTATTACGTCACATAGACCTTTTATTTCTATTTCTGGGCATTTTGCTTTCTTCGTTTCTGTATTAGCATCATAATGTAGGTTTCTACACTATTTAATCCACCCTTCTGTCGGAATATTATTCAAACGAATTGTATACTTTCTGTTTTATTTAATTTTTTTCAGAATCTTTGAAGTCTACCCGGCTTCTGTCTGTGTGTGAGCTTGACATGCAGGGGCTCGGCTGTCGAGTGTGCAAACTACCTACCACACTTACGCACTCAACAACGAAATATTATGCAAGGCAATGTAAGCCTTGTGTAACATTAAACAAACTGTTACTTACAGTGACCGAAATTCTCTGTGATCTCGATACTGTGGTAAACACAAATGAGAGAAATTCTCATTCACCATTTTTAATGTAAATGAAGTAAATTTCATACCGCATATATAAAAGGTTTCAAATGAGGCTACCTGCTTTATAATCGAATATTGCCACAGTGAGAGCGCAATTCAGTTACGCAAAAGAAATCGTTCATATTTGTATTTTAATTAGATTCGCCTGACAAAATTTGATGTAGGACAAAAGAGAATAAAACCCTAGGCTTTTAATTTATTAGTTTATTTTATAAAATTTTGTATCACAATTAGGTGACTGGCAATCAGTTATTTGAAGAGAAAAGAAAAATATGTAAGGTCAGAATGAATTTAAAAACTTCAATTCCACAATGGATTACATACTGAAGTGAGCAAAAGTACTATAAATGATTGGTTGAGTGAAGGTCATGTAAGTACGGAATGTACTGGTTATTACGTCAAACGATGTGGAAGTCTGCTACGGAACCGCGATCGGCTTTCTGAATCTGTGCAACTCGCAGACGCAAGTTAAAAATGGATCGAAGGTGCAAATAACTGAAGCCACTGACGAAGCAACGTAAGTTGCAGGTTAGACCTTCGCAAATTGTGAGCTGCTCACAGCAAAGGCAGGGCTAATGCTTTAAGCAGGCTGAGGCCAGTTGCCCCTCTCTCGATGTGATCTCATGGCCACGCGTCACCGTACCATCTGCCGTTTCTCCACGTTCCTCTCCACCCCCATAAGCCGACAACACGGAGGGGAGTATTAACGATTTTCGCCACAGTGATGAGCAAGAATTTCCTTCAATAAGCAAAAACTGTATGTCAGTTAACTGACCAGGAGTTGAAGATGATAATGTTGGTTTGTGGGGCGCTGAACATCGTGGGGCGCTGAACATCTACAAGATTCACACATTTCCATTTCCAGTCTCGGAACTGCCCGAATGATGATGAGATGATGAGGACAACACAAACACCCAGTCCCCGGGCGGAGAAAATCCTGGAATGGAACCAGAGACCCCGTGATCCCCAAGCGTTGATACACTGTCTTTACTACGTCGCCACTCATTGATTCAGACACTAGCGCCACAGCGCCGATGCTGATGAGCCATCTAATCGGCCGAAAATATTTGGAATGAAAGACTCTGAAATTTTCCCACACTGGAGGCGGCAAAATGGCGTGTCGCGTGTTTGCATCAGCCTACGGCAATGTTTCCAAACTTTCTGAGACTGTTACCCCTGAATGCAATCAGATTTTGTATAGTACACACACCCGGGCCCCCACCATCACAATCAACAACATCAGCGCCTAACTAAACTTTAGCATGAAAAAGAATTTTCTTTGAACGCATTTGTTTTTAAATGATGGAAGATAAATGATAATGAGTTTTCGCAGGTGTCTTATTAAACGCCGAAATAATGAGTCAATGAGACAACTGGTACCGCATAATCCTAACAACATTTTATTTATATTTATAGAAAGATTGAGTAATTCTCAGTACATCGCGAGTGCTACCTAGAATTCTTCCTCAGAAAAAAAGCTAATTATCCACATTGAAGGTAGACAGTTATTACAAAACGTGCTTTTTTTGGACCATTTACTTCACTCGCATCTTGCAAGCCCTTTTTAAAATCAACCAAGTCAAAGGGTGTACTCTGTATCTACTGCTTCTGTACCACTAGATTCCTGGACTCCTTACTCCTGAAATGGCAGAAATTGGAAGACTTCAGGCTTCCAATACTTTGTGTCTGACCACCGCCGCACAACACTGTAGCAGCCATTACATAATTACAGATGTGTTGTGATCCGAGTTAGATCGTTTATTGCAGCGAAGTGAATAATGAAGCAGTTTCTGGTCCATTGTAGGAACTACATATAATTCGGAGAAGGCATTTTCATGAAATATATAAACATATATGAATCAATTTTACTGTCACACGTTGATGAAATAGCTCTGAGCACTATGGGACTTAACTGCAGTGGTTATCAGTCCCCTAGAACTTAGAACTACTTAAACCTAACTAACCTAAGGGCATCACACACATCCATGCCCGAGGCAGGATTCGAACCTGCGACCGTAGCGGTCGCTCGTTTCCAGACTGTAGCGCCTAGAACCGCTCGGCCACACCGGCCGGCACACATTGATGATACGAAGTATATGAGCAGTAGGTGGACTATGTGAGGAACAACGAAGATATTGTTCATACATTCATTTCACCAACTGTATCCTCCAACACACCGTCTCACTTGTTTATGCTAGTATCTGAAATAAAATTATTGTTAACATACATATGTAATCAGTATTACAGTTTTACGAAACAGTGATGATAATAATAATGACCAGGTATCAGGTTGGGAAGTACAGGCCTACAGGATGTGCAGCCTGGTCACGCCAGCAATACTCAGGGTCCTGCAGTCACTGTGCTGTAATATCAAAGACCCGTTCCGACTCCCAGACAGTGGAACCTGGCCAGTTCTCGGCTGAGCAGTGCCACAGAGTCTTCTTTGTCTGTGGCAGTGCTCTGCACCAGCACCTGACCGCGGGGTTGTAAACCGTCCCTTATTCAAAGCTCCAAGACCATCAAGCTTTTGGCAACACATCCACTTGCCTGCCGCAGGGAAGAGAAATTCTAGATGAAGCCATTAATTATGTATTTCCCTCTAACAAAGTTAACGAAATTCAGATAAGTAATGAACTAAGTATCGCGAGACGATTTGTGACTGTTCTGTCCCAGGTGAAGACAGCTATGGAGAATCGCAATCACGACCTGTGTACACTTCAAAATGGGTGCAGGATATACAGTTAAAGCTCAACCCATCCAAAACCCAAGCGGTACTGGTTGATCGTTCTAGGCTCGTTAGCCAGAAATATCGAGAAACCCCATCATCTTCAACCCTAAATGGGACATGTATCAACGTCTCTTCTTCAGCAAAGAGTTTGAGAGTAGTAAGAGATGAAAATCTAAATTCGTGGAGCTGGTAACTACAATGTGCAAGAAGGCATCGGCATATCTCTGTGCCCTACAGAACTACAAAAAGCTCTTCCGTCTTGACCAGAAAAATATACTTCTAGAAACAATTATACCTCCAATTATTGATTATAGCGACGGTAACCTGCATAGCCTTTCTCAGTAAAGTTCACGGTGCCTAGAGCTGGTTATGAATACCTGTGTTCGTTATAACTGTGTTGTTCGATTCTTTGAACGTATCTGACAGTCATATGCACAGTTATCCTGACTGCATGCAAGCAATCGCAGATATTTCCATACCCTCTGACTTCTCCACCGTCTTTCCAGCAAACACTGTGCCCCATAGCTCTCCTCGACTTTAACGCTCTTGTCTGATCAACCTGGCATAAATCCCACTCCCATCAGTGCAGAATCCTTCCTGTCCCAGTCCATTGTTCAGTTACTATCTCTAAGTCCTTCTTAGTAGCAGGAAACCTACTCTGGAGTAACCTCCCACATTATGTTAGAGTACTGAATAACATCTCCAGCTTAACAAGGTAGTTAAAGACATATCTGCTAAGGTAACAATAAAAATTATTATTGTCCTTGTACGCACTGGTTACCCTTGTACACATTTTTTTCTTTTTTTTTTTCGTCAGGTGTTGCTCATTTCCCAGTGTCCTTAAATTTCCTTGCCCAGAACTCGTTACACCAGAAAACATCTTTTTTTGACCTCTCTCTACAAATTCTTTTTATATCTGCCACTATCATAATTGCTATTATTGTCTTTATTATTTTTATTATTATTATCACTTGTAGCGCCAGCAGCTGCAGTATTATAAGTACTGCCAGTATCACTTTATCAGTTCGGAGTCAGTGTTTTTTACTCACATTCCACTTCAGACACTCAAATCATTAAGACATTCGCAGTTTTTGTTTACATTTGTAGTTACTTTCATTATTACCTTGCTCTGACACCGAGCGATAAATGAATGTACGAGCATATTAACACTTTTGACATTGTTTTACAAATGTTTATTAATGTTTGACCCTTCCACGTGCTTGTAACACTACAAGCGGGCTATGTGACCTTGACATGTCTTTTAGAGCGCTGTTCTGTGGGACACAAGAACCGTAAATAACTTGTTTTAAGAACCGTAAACAATTTGTTTTTAACTCGTCACAAAAACTGAGAAACGCGTCGCAGCCTGCCTGCAACTGGACGACCCAGATAAGGCTCTTTACAGGGGCTCGCTTTTCGCGGGCTACCGATTTGGTTCTTTATGTCTCAGCTGGGAGTGAAAGACGGAAATAGCAACTTTACGGCTCCAGGGCACGCGACGCAACGTGCAGACACGGGGACGACGCCACTAGCCGTGTGGTCTGGAAAGAGGGGTGGAATGGCGGAAGGGGAGGGGGTACTCCGTTTTATTTTATAGCGCAGCTGCCTGACAGGGGAAGCTCCGAGACGCGCGAACACTACACTGGCACCGCACGCCAGCTGATGGGCCGTTTACTGTTTCTCAACTAGGGATGTACCCTTCTGACAAATCATCGATGATGATTTGGATTTCATCATTGGCGTCTATAATAATCGATCACAAAGCATGAATGCTACTGACATAGATGTCAAATGATATCAGTTGTTATCATATTTTTAAATTCTCATAATCTTATATAAATTGTTATATTTATTCATATAGTGTAGTCTTATCTTTATTCTCCAGAAAGGTTTGATGGGTGCATTACCTTGGACGGCATCGACTGTGAGAAACATTCGAAACACAGAAATTTCGAACACCATGATCATCGCGCGAAGGCGAAATTTGCGACAGTGACATTTCTTCCAATGATTGTCACTCGCTAAAAAGACGTCGTTAACACTGCTGAAGATTTCACGATTTGGCAATAATTTTGCGGTAAAGCACGCATAATGGACCACTTTACCGAAAAATGGGGCTTGCAACTGATTATGAACCAAGACACACTTCAGTAATTCCACCGAAAAGAATTACAAATGATATTCTCATTCATTTATTGTTTTTCTCTTTTTTTAGATTCATTCACCATACATACAAATTAACAGACACAACATTATTTAAATATACATTGGAAATCATTTGTGTTGTAATCTTCCATGGACGTGGGCAGGTTAATGTAAAACAAAGATAAATATAATAATCTGATTTCGAAGACGAGGCGCTATCCGCTCTGCCATCGCTTCGGCTGAGCTAGTTACTCGCTGAAAAGGTACGTGAAATACCTCGAGAACTTTGATCGTCGTTTTCTCAGAAACGGTTGAGTTTCTACAGATAAGCTAAGACACGTGGCCGCTTATTTAGACCCCTCTTCCACTGAACAATGTTTCTGGGACATCAGGTTATAGCATTTGCCGTGTTCCCTCATCAGACGTGACACCTAGCATAAAGGCATGTTGAAAAATTTATGAATCTGATCGAGATTCGGTCCCGCGACGTTACGATCCACTTTATCAGTAGTTCACTAAGCCCAACGGTAGAGGTGGTAAAGCTCAGCGAGACTGTGGGGTGTATCCGGCTCTCGGGCCATCTGAGCAGGCCCGGTCGCCGCCCTGACGAAGCATCGCGAGTCAAGAGGCCGCAAGAGGGCAGTACAATAGCCGCCGGCTGCAGCGCCCTCTAGCTATCCCCATACCCCACCCCAACCCGCCGCGTCTATTTCCAGGCGCGCTTCTTAATTAGTGTTAGGGTGGCCGCCCTGCGCCGGAGCTGCTCCTGCCACCACTGAATGCAGTAGAAAAAGAAACACACGCGGTAATTACGTAACTTCTCCTCTCTGCTGGCGACCGTCGTGCACCCGCTCACTTCAAGAGCTCACAAACGTTGTCGAGGAAACGCGTGAATAGCAGTGGAGTCATGACTCACGATTCGGAAGCGAGTGACCTAAGCGTCCACGGGGTAATGACGGGCCAGAGTAGAACGAAAGTTGTGAATAAGAGGGGAAGGGGTGCAGTGAGGAACGGAGCGGACGCTAATCAGCTGCCATTAAGTCCACAAGTTGGAATGCACCTGCTACTTTTTAATTCATTTACGTGAGCTAGCCGGAGGAAATACTGCATACGCGCATTTCAGTATGCCCCGTACATTGCCAGTCATCTGACTTTCGACTGGTTGAGGGGTTCTCCAGCTCTTTCAGTCCTCTGTTAATCCCTTCATCCCTACATATTTACATCAATAAGCAACACAACATTTTTTGTCTGCAGGAAGGTTGGTTTAATTCAGGATTCCAATATACCACATTACTCCCCACTTCTTTTGGCTACGAACACGTGTTTTTCAACATAATCTCCCTTCAATATTCCGGCCTTACGCCAGCTTACTGACAAGGGAACCTCCCCATCGCACCCACCTCAGATTTAGTTATAAGTTGGCACAGTGGATAGGCCTTGAAAAACTGAACACAGATCAATTGAGAAAACAGAAAGAAGTTGTGTGGAACTATGAAAAAAATAAGCAAAATATACAAACTGAGTAGTCCATGCGCAAGACAGGCAACATCAAGGATAATGTTAGCTCAGGAGCGCAGTGGTCCCGTGGTTAGCGTGAGAACCTGCTGAACGAGAGGTCCTTGGTTCAAGTCTTCCCTCAGGTAAAAAGTTTACTTTCTTTATTTTCGCAAAGTCATTTGATGTGTCCGTTCGCACCGCAATTAGTAGACGAAAGGACGTGCCTGTCCAATGGGAACCGAAAACATTTGATCGCAAGGTCGTATGTCAACCGATTCCTCCACAGGAAAACACGTCTGGTATATTCTATACGACACTGGTGACGGCATGTGCGTCACATGACAGATAATAATTGTCTCAAAATACAAAAATTAAACTTTTTACTCGAGGGAAGACTTGAACCAAGAACCTCTCGTCCTGCTGCTGCCCACGCTAACCACGGGACCACGGCGCTCCTGAGCTCACACTATGCTTGATGTTGCCTATCTTGGGCGTGGACTACTCAGTTTGTATATTTTGCTTATTTTTTTCATAGTTCCACACAACTTCTTCCTGCTTTCTCGATTGATCTGTGTTCAGTTTTTCAAGGCCTATCCACTGTGCCAACTTGTAACTAAATCTGAGGGGGGTGCGATGGGGAGGTTCCCTTGTGAGAAAGACTGTATGCACGGATGAAACCACTCTACTGGTCAACGTCGGAGCCAACGTCTTACTGCGTCAATAACCTCCCCATATCCACATAGTGCTTCCTGCAGAGTGCATCTTTCACTGGGCCAAACTTTCGGAAGTATTCTGCTAGTCAGCGAGGAACCCAGTGAGCACACGCCTTTGAATACGTCAACTAAATGGCTCTGAGCACTATGGGACTTAACATCTATGGTCATTAGTCCCCTAGAACTTAGAACTACTTAAACCTAACTAACCTAAGGACAGCACACAACACCCAGTCATCACGAGGCAGAGAAAATCCCTGACCCCGCCGGGAATCGAACCCGGGAACCCGGGCGTGGGAAGCGAGAACGCTACCGCACGACCACGAGCTGCGGACGAATACGTCAACTGGTGGATAAGTGTATCAGAACTACCAAAAGAGAAGCCCGGTTGCTCAGAGAGGTGTTTGTTTCTGATCCGTCGATCACCTCGAATGAGAGTGTCCGCACGTTCCAACACTGCAGGAGTCACAGCTGTGTGCGGCCGGCCGACCGGCGCGCGGGAGATCGGGCAGTTTTGAGCTACCTTGTTGCGATGATGTCACACGCTTCGCCGAACGACTCACCGTGCTATTGTTCACTGCCATGCCTCCGTAGACATTCTGCAAGCACCTATGAATCTCTGTGACGTTCTGCTTTTCCACGAAAACAAACTCAATGAGAGTTCTCTGCTTGGAATGCATCTCCGTTACAGGAGCCACTTTGAAGGTTGCGTATAGCGCCGCTACCTATCGGAACTTCATGAAACTATAGAAGCTGAAGTGAGAATATTCCACGATGTCTCGCGAAAAGTTACGCATTTTTAACCGAAACTGGCCGAGAAAATAATTGTGTTGCATTACTTACTGAACGCTGTAACCAGTGCTTGGAAGAAGTATTATATGACCATTACCTTCGACATGTAAATGACATAACGTCGGAAGTACCATAACATTGTTTGTGGTTAGTTAGATAGTTGGTTGGTTGCGTGTTCCATTGATCAATCACACGGTACGGTAGCCGTTATGACGTGGAACGTGTCAAGTGCACAATAAATGCACAAATGAAACAATATATATATATATATATATATATATATATATATATATATGTGTGTGTGTGTGTGTGTGTGTGTGTGTGTGTGTGTGTGTGCTGTTCTTAGCATAAGTTAATTTAAGTTAGTTTAAGTAGTATGTAAGTCTGCGGACCGATGACCTAAACAGTTTGGTTCCTTAGGAATTCACACACACCCATAATTCTGCTATTGTTCAATGATATAAACTGCAGGTACATTGAGTGACACTTGTAGATATTCTTCGTATATCCATAACTGAAAGGGACGACTTGGGACGTCAGGTAGTATAAATATGTTAAAAATGACGAATTTCCTCCAGCTGTATTAAGGTGTTGGTTTTATTGGAAACTAGTTTCGGTGTTGTTACAACATCATCTTCAGGCCCATACTTGTTGACAGCAACCACATGCGTGTAACACTTGTTGACAGTGGTGAGATAGGCGTGTAACATGCGGAAGGCAGGTAACAGTCCCGCATGGAACACGCCTATCTCACCACTGACTAGTAGTGTTACACACATACGGTTGCTGTCAACAAGTATGGGCCTGAAGATGATGATGATGTAATAACATCGAAACTAGTTGCCAATAAAACCAACACCTTAATACAGCGGCAGGAATTTCGTCATTTTTTAACATACATGTAGATATTGTCTATAAAATGTGCTGCGAGTAGAGTTAATATTAAAGAAGGAACAAATTAATAAGTCATGCCGGACGCTGAAACTTTACTGCCTGAACAGCGAAGATATGGTAAGCGATAATCTTGTTTTTACTTTCATTATTTTGTTGGGGGTTTCAGCGAAAAAACAAACTTTTTAGAATGTTTGAATTTATGTGTTGGGTTTCCTGGAAGCTGCTAAGCGCTCTCACTCTCAAACACTGGATGACTACAGTCTGGGTAATTTTCACGCCATGACTTACGCTGCCTCAAGACCTTACACAGTGTCTAGCACTGCGCAAAAAAATTAAAGATCAGTTTTTCGAAAAACGTGCAGCACGTGATTACGCCACAGGAGGGCGTGGAGAAGGAGGGATAATATGGCATAAAAACGATTTTCGCTTCGGGTCACCTTCAAATTTCGTCGAATGATGCTAAACGGACCCTAGTTGTCCCGTCCTCTATGCCACAACAATAACTGCTATCGCACTACGCTGCAAAGGGCGAGAACACAACCTATGGCCAGCCGAGCGGTTCTAGGCGTTTCAGTCCGGAACCGCACTGCTGCTACGGTCGCAGGTTTCGAATCCTGCCTCGGGCATGGATGTGTGTAATGCCTTTCGGTTAGTTAGGTTTAAGTAGTTCTAAGTCTAGGGGACTGAGTAAGTAGGCTTGTTTAGGTTTTTATGTTGGTAACGCCACGTACCGCTATGTATGAAAATCACTGACTGTGTGTGCAGTCTGTGGCTGATTTGCATTGTTGGAATATTTGCTATTGTAGTGTTGGGCAGTTGGATGTGAACAGCGCGTAGCGTTGCGCAGTTGGAGGTGAGCCGCCAGCAGTGGTGGATGTGGGAAGAGAGGTAGAAGAGTTTTGAGAAAGGACGATATGGACGTGTGCCAGTCAGAAAAACAAAATTCGTAAAACTGGATGTCATGAACTGATATATACATTATGACTTTTGAACACTATTAAGGTAAATACATTGTTTGTTCTCTGTCAAAATCTTTCATTTGCTAACTATGCCTATCAGTAGTTAGTGCCTTCAGTAGTTAGAATCTGTTATTTAGCTGACAGTATTGGCGCTCGCTATATGGCAGTAGTTCGAGTAACGAAGATTTTTGTGAGGTAAGTGATTCATGAAAGGTATAGGTTATTGTTAGTCAGGGCCAATCTTTTGTAGGGATTATTGAAAGTCAGATTGCGTTGCGCTAAAAGTATTGTGTGTCAGTTTAGTGAGAACCAGAATAAGTAAAGAGAGAAATGTCTGAGTACGTTAAGTTTTGCTCAGCTGTTTGAAAATCAAATAACGTAGAGGTTTACCAGGACAGTAATTCACAAATTTTTCTAAGGGGATGTTCCAACTGATGACCTCAGATGTTAAGTCCCATAGTGCTTAAAGCCGTTTGCACCACAATCGATGAAGTTGCAGCCTCGTAATGCCCTTGAAATAGATTGAATCGTTCGCGGAATAGCAGCAGAGGCAAAATTTGTCAATAAATTTTCTCCTGCTGGTCATCTCAATGCGAACTGTCGTTTTTGACCGTGAAATGTGTGGGAATCAACGACGCCAGGAAAAGTGTGGTTTCACTGACGCCACCCCCTGAGGCCTTTTGATGTCGATTCTGAGTGGCGGTGTGTAAAATGTTTTCCTCGGCTACCCATAAGATAATCTTGTGGTTTCAACAATGGGCCTCGTGTTTTGACTTCCATTGCAGAGAAGGGTTGTAATGTGGGTCAGAGGGGTGTAACGACATTCCACTCGTGTGACACGTCCGAGCTGGCGTTGGGGCACAACTGAGGTGAAATTTTGCCCGCATCTCGTGGTCGTGCGGTAGCGTTCTCGCTTCCACGCCCGGGTTCCCGGGTTCGATTCCCGGCGGCGTCAGGGATTTTCTCTGCCTCGTGATGGCTGGGTGTTGTGTGCTGTCCTTAGGTTAGTTAGGTTTAAGTAGTTCTAAGTTCTAGGGGACTGATGACCATAGATGTTAAGTCCCATAGTGCTCAGAACCATTTGAGGTGAAATTTAGTGTCAATGGAACATCATTAACTCGACTTACACGCCACATGAACATCTGAGAGGTGGCCTTTTTTCGCATGTGTCCAACTTCGCTGTCTGAAGTGTCGCCGCATCCGAGGGTGATCTCGCAGGGCTCCATGCTCTTACACTACTACAGAGGAATGAACATTGAGTGATATATGTGGATATAATTTCAAAATTATGCGTCGCATTGTGAGACAATTAAGGCGTCGTTTAATTTCGTTGAGCCGTGTAAGTTAATGCCAACGGCCTTGCGGCAGTGGTAACACCGGTTCCCGTCAGATCACCGACGTTAAGTGCTGTCGGAATGAGCTAGCTTTGGGTGACCATTCGGTGTTCAAATGGCTCTGAGCACTATGGGACTTAACATCAGAGGTCATCAGTCCCCTAGAACTTAGAACTACTTAAACCTAACTAACTTAAGGACATCACAAACACCCATACCCGAGGCAGGATTCGAACCTGCGACCGCAGCGGTCGCGCGGTTCCAGACTGTAGCGCCTAGAACCGCTCGGCCACTCCGGCCGGCAGTGACGCCTGTGGGCTGAGGATGGCACGGCGGCCGATCGGTACCGTTGGGCCCTCATTGCCTCTTCGGGCGGAGTTTAATTTTTTTAGTATACCTTAATACTTGACTTACTGCGTTAAACCTTTAACGTAAGATTATACCTCTTAATGAGTCGATTATGAGAACATTTTACATTAAATTTGGTCAATAATTACGTGAGATGCTGGAAATCAAACTTTTGTTAGCTCTGGAAGCTGGCAGATAAGCCACCTGCAATGGGACCAGGTGACTGTGAGACCGATTTAGCCACTTAGTAACACAGATTCTTAGATTTTAATGGTAGTGATGTATAGAAGTAACACGACGTAGTTGTGAGATTATTCTAATGAGTTTCGTTTAACTTTTTCAGTGTCGTAGCTATAGGCCGATGCAGGTTGATTTCCGGATAGCCCTGGTATTTATTATTCTACCCGTGCATTCGAGTAAGTAATGATGCCGGTAAATTGCACCCAGCGCCTCGACGACGTTACTCGCAACGAAGAATTTAAGACGAGTCGGCGTCGCGCCCGGTGGGCCGTACGTTATGCCCCGCGAAGCGCCGCGCGCATTTTAAACGCGCGCTAACGTCAGTTTCATACCCGCCGCCGGACGACTGCCTTTCGGCGGAGCACAGCACGCAACTTCCGCGGGCCAGCACGGCAAAATTCTTCCACCGGTCCTTTTTTTTTCCTCCTTCTTCCTCTTTTTAGGAGAGAAAGAGAGGGAGAGAGAGGCTTCGGAGATGAAAAATGGAATCATAACTCACGGCACGGGCCGGCACGTCGTAACTCGCGCAGACGCTACCGGAACGAATTGGGGAAGTTAATTGCCAGCCAGCACGGCACGGAACGCCACGGGAAACACTGCTCCGCTAGTGCTCCGCCGTGGCAGGGCGGGCACGGGGCAGAAATTAAGCCGGAAGAGGGAGGGAGAGACGCGCCGGCCGTCGGGCAGCCTCTGATGTGCCACGCCGGAAAATGATTCACAGCCGAGCTCAAAAAAAAGTTAAAAAAAAGAAGAAGAAGACCATGGGAAAATCACCCTTCGCTATAGGCGTGGCCAGTGCCAATGCAGAGCTTTTCAAGATGTATAACGTAACACATACTACGCGCAGTAAGGATTGTATAAGTATCTCAGCGATCACAGGCCCTGTAGACCACGCGCTGCATCAACGATCTGCTTCCACCATCTTCCATCTCTCGCATCCTCTCTCCACCCTGCGGAAATTCCTAATACTGTGATGTTGTTGTTGTTTTTGTGGTCTTCACTCCTGGACTGGTTTGATGCAGCTTTCCATGCTACTCTATCCTGTGCAAGGTTCTTCATCTCCCAGTACCTACTGCAACCTACATACTTCTGAATCTGCTTAGTGTATTCATCTCTTGGCCTCCCTCTACGATTTTTACCCTCCACGCTGCCCTCCAGTACTAAATTGGTGATCCCTTGATGCCTCAGAACATGTCCTGCCAACAGATCCCTTCTTCTAGTCAAGTTGTGCCACAAACTCCTCTTCTCCCCAATTCTATTCAATACCTCCTCATTAGTAATGTGATCTACCCATCTAATCTTCAGCACCACATTTCGAAAGCTTCTATTCTCTTCTTGTCTACACTATTTATCGTCCATGTTTCACTTCCATACATGGCTACACTACATACAAATACTTTCAGAAACGACTTCCTGACACTTAAATCAATACTCGAACAAATTTCTCTTCTTCAGAAACGCTTTCCTTGCCATTGCCAGTCTACATTTTATATCCTTTCTACTTCGACCATCATCAGTTATTTTGCCCCCCAAATAGCAAAACTCATCTACTACTTTAGTGTCTCATTTCGTAATTTAATTCCCGCACCATCACCCGACTTAATTCGACTGCTTTTGTTGATGTTCATCTTATACCCTCCTTTCAAGACACTCTCCATTCCGTTCAACTGCTCTTCCAAGTCCTTTGCTGGATCTGACAGAATTACAATGTCATCGGCGAACCTCAAAGTTTTTATTTCTTCTCCACGGATTTTAATACCTGCTCCGAACTTTTCTTTCGTTTCCTTTACTGCTTGCTCAATATACAGATTGAATAGCATCGGGGAGTGGCTACAACCCTGTCTCACTTCCTTCCCAACCACTGCTTCCCTTTCATGTCCCTCGACTCTTATAACTGCCATCTGCTTTCTGTACACATTGTAAATAGGCTTTCGCTCCCTGTATTTTACCCCTGCCATCTTCAGAATTTGAAAGAGAGTATTCCAGTCGACATTGTCAAAAGCTTTCTCTAAGTCTACAAATGCTAGAAACGTAGGTTTGCCTTTCCTTAATCTTTCTTCTAAGATATCCTCTCTATGTCATCTTTCCACCTTGTATTGCGTCGGCCAATGGTCTTCTTGCCTGGAGAGTTCCTTTAAATGCTTTCTTGGTGATTCTGTTGTTTTCAATCAAACCACATGTCCAGCCCATTGCAGTCTCCTACTTTTTAATTTCTGGATGATAGTGGGTTGCTTCATTAACTGATAAATTTCATTATTCTTTCGAATTCTCCATACACCATTCTCCAACACTGATCCCCATCCTGAATTTAGAATGCTGGTTAATTTCAAAGTAAGGATTTGGGTTTATGACTCGACCTATTTCCATATACTCTGTTTTCTCTTAGTTAATCAAAAGCCCCATTTTGCTGGCACTGTGCCTGAGAGATCTGTACATGTCTTTCAGTTCTTAATCAGTTTCACTCTGCAACACTATATCATCTGCATAAGCCAGGAGTTTTACTTCACTGTGGTCGAATCGGAGACCACTGTATAGATGTAAATCACTCTCCCGAACCGCTTTCTATAATGCGAGGTTGAAGAGGTCACATGAAAGAGCGTCTCCCTGGCGTGAGCCTGTTTTAATTGGAAAGGTGGGGGTTCCATATCCTCTGAACTCTCTGAGAGCCATCCAGGCACAGTTGTATCATAATGATTTTACTGGGTATACTAAATTCTCGTAATGTTTTGTAGAGGCTACTTCTGTGGATGTTGTCGTAGGCTCGCTGGAAGTCAATGAAGAGACAGTGGATGTTTCTGTTAAATTCTCAGTATTTCTCAAAGATCTGTCGTATAGTAAACAAATTATCAGTTGTGGAACGGTTTTTTCGAAACTAAGCAGTGACCGCCTCATAAACGAGATTCTTTCATTATACTGGGTGAACCACCTAAAGATAATGAAACGAGGTTTACGGCATATGACAGCGTGGTATCGACAGCATCTTCGTCGACTGCAAATGACGCACCGCGCTCCAGTCACAGCTACGTGGGAGACGGCATTTTTATACTGTCTCCAATGGGAGGGGAGGGGGGAGAGTGAGGGACACACATACACGTCACCAGGGAACGCAGAATTCATATGAAGTCACTGTCTGCGACTCTGGGGGCAGATTCAGTTAATCGACAGACGGAAGGCTGCAGTGAGGAAATTAAATCGGGGCAGCAAGATGCTTCTATGCATTAACTGCTACGAGGAAACAAGCACTTATCGAAACGTCTATACTCGATTCAGGGAAATGAAAGGCGGATACCTCTATACTGGATTCATGGAAATGAGAGACGGGGCGTAAACACGTCAAGGCGCGCGACCACAACGCTACAGCAGGGGTGTGAACAATGCAGGGAGCGCTCGCTCAGTGTGGACGCGTCCGTTGCGAGTGGAAGTCGTTGGTGTGTGATCTTAGATTCTGATTGTAAAGCTCATCTCGTTTCAAAGAACAGTTTCTGATTAGTAGAGTAAGTATCAGAGTTTGTAATCACATTCAGTACACATTGTTCAAATGGTTCAAACGGCTCTGAGCACTATGGGACTTAACATCTGTGGTCATCAGTCCCCTAGAACTTAGAACTACTTAAACCTAACTAACCTAAGGACATCACACACATCCACGCCCGAGGCAGGATTCGAACCTGCGACCGTAGTAGTCGCGCGGTTCCGGAATGAGCGCCTGAACCGCTAGACCACCGCGGCCGGCTACACATTGTTTCTGTGCCCACCCAACAATAATTCTTTTCTTTCCTTTAGTAGCACGTAAGAGTAAACTCAATACGTTATCCTCTTCAAATGCAGCGAACGAGGTCGACATGTCAATTGTGAGTCCACCCAAGAAACGGTCGAAGAAGAAATCATTAAGTTCTGCAAAGAACTACATGGCTCTTAACGCGTACAAAACGCAGCTGCTGTATCCACAGCACTAAACGAGCAATACAGTTCTGAAAACAGCTGCATCTACAGGTGTTGATCGTTCTTCAGCTATCGTGTGATAAGTGAGTACAAGGCCACAAACTCTTTGAAGTCTCCCAAGAAAGGAAACTGACGACTGAAACTTTCAGGAAGTGTTGATGACTTAGATAGAAATGCAATATGAAGATTTTCTTTCCGTAACGAATAGCCAACAGTTGACAAAGTGCTTGCTGCCGCGAACGAAGATACAGATTCGGGCAATTTTTGCAGAACATCATTTTATAAATTATGTGAATGCGTTGCGTGGTATCTGTTCTTTCAGACATGTCAGAAAGAACAAACACCACGCATTCATATAAATGATTCGCGTTGTTGGGCAATTAATCCACAACTTTCAGTGTGACTTCCAGTGGGAATCTAAGCTTAGCGAGGACGGAGGAAGGTGCATGGGGATTGTAGATAAGTCGCGCCAGGTGGGGGTGTCGATCATCTGGGGAATGTACCGAGACAGCCGGAATATTTGCGATACACATTGTGTCCAGGTGGTTAACACAACTGCCTAGTAAGCATGAGATCCTGGTTCGAGGCCCGGTGCAGCACACATTTTCACTCCCTTACCCGCATAAGGTCCCGATGCAGCTGATATCTTTAGTTTCTTCCCTTTATCTCCCCTCCACCTTCAATTACATAATACAATTCCCTCAATCACTGCTAGCCTTGACCTGAAAAATACCCAAAGTAACGCCGCCGTGCCTCTACAAAATATTGTAGGAATAGGACCTCTTCCCAGGTGGCTACAATACTTGTCGGCGACGATCATCCGGTGTAGTACAAAACACGATTGATCACATAACACAATTCAACGCCATTGATCAGAAGTCTATGTTTCCCGGTCGCGGCACCACTCCAAACGCACTCATTACTGTTGTTGTGTTACCTGCAGCCTACTCACGGAATGGTAATACCCTAGACCGGAAGTTGCTAGTCTCCTAGAAACGGTACGGAATGACACAGAATGTTTCAGCGAGTCAGTGACTTGCTCTCGGATGGCTGCGCAGATGTCAAGAAGTCGCGCTGTGCTTGATGCACAATACGGCATTCCTCTCTTATGGTGTGCATAGATTTACGATCACTTCGCTTTGTTCGTAGATAACATTCAGAGAGCTGTAAAGAGTTTCGGAAGTTATTCCTATCAAGCTGTGGCTGCAGCAAAATGTAAATATGGTGAAATGCAATGGAATGAAGTGTTCTCAAAACACTCGTTTGGTTGGCATCTCTCGTACTTCCGAGATGCCTCTTAGTGACATCTACGTTGTAGGTTACTACTCCTAAAATGCTAGTATCACTTGATCCATCTGTTGCCCTTCTTTTTCCTTGGCGTATTTTACTCTTCACACTTCCAGTTTCACTGCTACGGTAGCAGGTTCGAATCCTGCCTCGGGCATGGATGTGTGTGATGTCTTTGGTTAGTTAGGTTTAAGTAGTTCTAAGTTCTAGGGGACTGATGACCCCAGAAGTTAAGTCCCATAGTTCTAAGAGCCATTTGAACCATTTTCAGCTTCCAGTTTTTAGAACATCGTTTTGTAATGTTTGCAAATACACGTCGTGAGTGCATGGTACTATTTGGATATTTTTCAGTACAAAACCACACAAATGCTCTAATAGTTTGACGACATTCGCCATAAACTATATTGATTTTTTCGACTGTCGTATACATTGTGAATGTCTGAATAGCTTTACGAGCAAATTATCTGGCTGGTACAACAGCAGAACACAGACTGATGGACCTCAGGTGCACGTGTAACACAAGAACTACACCTGAGTTACACGTTTGTTTACACATGGTGTAAAAGAGCAGATGTTTGCGGAATCTCTTCTCCTGACGGCGAGACAGTTGTTTGCGTCGCAGTTATCTTGATAGTATTTGATCAAGTGCCATAGATGTTACGTACTTGAAGTTCTCTCAGAAGTTTCTTTCAATTGTCACAGAAAAAATTTATAGTTCCACTAGAAAGACAATAAAGTCTGTGTCCTGATTCGGCACTATAAAAGATAAAAATTACTTGCGACCGTCAGGCAATTTCCCATACTGTCCACTATAAATTAGCGAATACCGCTCCTCGATGTATTTACTTATTCTGAATATATTTTGTGTGGCCTTTCTTAGCTGCCTTACCCTGTATACCTTTCCAGGCCTGGTGAAAACACTAAACACGAACGACACTAATACAGTCTGGTGGCCGTTCTACCTGTGACAGGGAACTTCAATTATAGTCATCTAAAAACCCGCCGATCGTGTGTTCGTGTTCGAAGTTACAGTGACGTCCGACCATGTCTTCTCGGTGCTTCACTCTTTTGTCAAATAGTGTACTTGCTCAGAGTAGTTGCTCTTGTAACAGTCATATTAAATTTTTCTAGATTTCTGAAAAGCGTTCGACTCGGCACCCCACTGCAAACTGTTAACGAAGGTAAGTGCTTGCGAAAAGGCTCGGAGATATCTGACTGGCTCGAAGTAATAGACCCAGTATATTGTCCTCGAAGGCGAGTGTTCATCGGAGACCAGGGAAACATCAGCATTGCCCCAGGGAAGTGTGATAGGACCATTACTATTTTCTATACACATAAATGTCCCTGAAGACAGTGTTGGCGGCAATCTGCAGTTGTTCGCTGATGCCGGCCGGGGTGACCGAGCGGTTCTAGGCGCTACAGTCTGGAACCGCGCGACCGCTACGGTCACAGGTTCGAATTGTGCCTCGGGCATGGATGTGTGTGATGTCCTTAGGTTAGTTAGGTTTAAGTAGTTCTAAGTTCTAGGGGACTGATGACCTCGGAAGTTAAGACCCATAGTGCTCAGAGCCATTTGAACCACTTTTTTTTTTTTTTTTTGGTTCGCTGATGATGCTGCTGAGTACACGAAGATGTCGAAGATAGACTGTAGGTTAATACAAGATGGCCTAGACAAAATTTCTAGTTGCTGTGATGAATGGCAGCTCTTAATGTAGAGAAATGTAAGTTAATGCGGATGAGCAGTAAAACCAAACCCATAATGTTCGAGAACAGCATTATTAGTGTCTTGTTTGACACTGTCACGTGGTTTAAATATCTGCGCGTAACGTTACGATGCGTAGTGAAATGGAAAGAGCATGTGTGGATTGTGGTAGGAAAGGCGAATGGTCGACTTCGGTTTATTGGTAGAATTTGACAGTTTGCGTTCATCTGTAAAGGAAACCGCATGTAGGACACCGATGCGGGGTGTTCTTGAGTACTGCTCGAGTGTTTGGGATCCGCACCAGTTCGGATTGAAGGAAGATATCGGGGCAGTTCAGAGGCGAGCTGCTAGAGTTGTTATCGGTTGGTTCAATCAGCACGCAAGTGTTAACGGATATGCTACGGGAACTCAAGTTCGAATCCTGGAGGGGGGAAGACATTTATTTCGAAGAACATTACTGAGAAAGATTAGAGAACCGGCATTTGTAGCTGACTGCAGAACGATCCTACTGCCGTCAACATACATTTCGCGTAGGGACTACGAAGATAAGATACGAGAAATTAAGTTTCATACAGAGGCATATAAAAATTCGTTTTCCACTCGTTCTGTCTGCGAACGGGACAGGAAGCGAAATAACTTGACTAGTCGTGGTGCCCTCCGCAACGCACCGTGCGGTGGCTTGCGGAGTAATATATATATATATATATATATATATATGGATGTGTGTGCATATATATATATATATATATATATATATATATATATATATATATATATATATATATATATATATATATTCTTGATTGATACACCGAGCGAGGTGGCGCAGTGGTTAGCACACTGGACTCGCATTCGGGAGGACGACGGTTCAATCCCGTCTCCAGCCATCCTAATTTAGGTTTTCCGTGATTTCCCTAAATCGTTTCAGGCAAATGCCGGGATGGTTCCTTTGAAAGGGCACGGCCGATATCCTTCCCAATCCTTCCCTAACCCGAGCTTGCGCTCCGTCTCTAATGACCTCGTTGTCGACGGGACGTTAAACACTAACCACCACCACCACCTTGATTGATACAATAGTTGGGAGTTTTACGCACAGAATGAAATTCACGTTCTTTTTTCTCCTTGTAAGTAGGCTGTTTAGGTTTTTATGCTGGTAACGTCACCTAGCGCTCTGTATGAAAATCACTGACTGTGCTGTGTGCAGTCTGTGGCTGGTTTACATTGTTGGAATATTTACAATTGTAGTGTTGCGCTGTTGGATGTGAACAGCGCGTAGCATTGGCAGTTGGAGGTGAGCCGCCAGCAGTGGTGGATGTGGGGAGTGAGATAGCGCAGTTTTGAGCGCGGATGATCTGGACGTGTGTCCATCAGAGAGAGTAAATTTGTAAGACTGGATGTCATTAACTGATATATATATACACTCCTGGAAATTGAAATAAGAACACCGTGAATTCATTATCCCAGGAAGGGGAAACTTTATTGACACATTCCTGGGGTCAGATACATCACATGATCACACTGACAGAACCACAGGCACATAGACACAGGCAACAGAGCATGCACAATGTCGGCACTAGTACAGTGTATATCCACCTTTCGCAGCAATGCAGGCTGCTATTCTCCCATGGAGACGATCGTAGAGATGCTGGATGTAGTCCTGTGGAACGGCTTGCCATGCCATTTCCACCTGGCGCCTCAGTTGGACCAGCGTTCGTGCTGGACGTGCAGACCGCATGAGACGACGCTTCATCCAGTCCCAAACATGCTCAATGGGGGACAGATCCGGAGATCTTGCTGGCCAGGGTAGTTGACTTACACCTTCTAGAGCACGTTGGGTGGCACGGGATACATGCGGACGTGCATTGTCCTGTTGGAACAGCAAGTTCCCTTGCCGGTCTAGGAATGGTAGAACGATGGGTTCGATGACGGTTTGGATGTACCGTGCACTATTCAGTGTCCCCTCGACGATCACCAGTGGTGTACGGCCAGTGTAGGAGATCGCTCCCCACACCATGATGCCGGGTGTTGGCCCTGTGTGCCTCGGTCGTATGCAGTCCTGATTGTGGCGCTCACCTGCACGGCGCCAAACACGCATACGACCATCATTGGCACCAAGGCAGAAGCGACTCTCATCGCTGAAGACGACACGTCTCCATTCGTCCCTCCATTCACGCCTGTCGCGACACCACTGGAGGCGGGCTGCACGATGTTGGGGCGTGAGCGGAAGACGGCCTAACGGTGTGCGGGACCGTAGCCCAGCTTCATGGAGACGGTTGCGAATGGTCCTCGCCGATACCCCAGGAGCAACAGTGTCCCTAATTTGCTGGGAAGTGGCGGTGCGGTCCCCTACGGCACTGCGTAGGATCCTACGGTCTTGGCGTGCATCCGTGCGTCGCTGCGGTCCGGTCCCAGGTCGACGGGCACGTGCACCTTCCGCCGACCACTGGCGACAACATCGATGTACTGTGGAGACCTCACGCCCCACGTGTTGAGCAATTCGGCGGTACGTCCACCCGGCCTCGCGCATGCCCACTATACGCCCTCGCTCAAAGTCCGTCAACTGCACATACGGTTCACGTCCACGCTGTCGCGGCATGCTACCAGTGTTAAAGACTGCGATGGAGCTCCGTATGCCACGGCAAACTGGCTGACACTGACGGCGGCGGTGCACAAATGCTGCGCAGCTAGCGCCATTCGACGGCCAACACCGCGGTTCCTGGTGTGTCCGCTGTGCCGTGCGTGTGATCATTGCTTGTACAGCCCTCTCGCAGTGTCCGGAGCAAGTATGGTGGGTCTGACACACCGGTGTCAATGTGTTCTTTTTTCCATTTCCAGGAGTGTATATTATGACTCTTGAACACTATTAAGGTAAATACATTGTTTGTTCTCTACCAAAATATTTGATTTGCTAACTATGCCTATCAGTAGTTAGTGCCTTCAGTAGTTTGAAACTTTTATTTAACTGGCAGTAGTGGCGCTCGCTGTATTGCAGTATTTCGAGTAACGAAGATTTTTGGGAGGTAAGTGATTCATGAAAGGTATAGGTTATTTTTAGTCAGGGTCATTCTTTTGTAAGGATTATTGAAAGTCAGATTGCGGTAAAAATATTGTGTCAGTTTAGTGTTGCCGGCCGCGGTGGTCTAGCGGTTCTGGCGCTGCAGTCCGGAACCGCGGGACTGCTACGGTCGCAGGTTCGAATCCTGCCTCGGGCATGGGTGTGTGTGATGTCCTTAGGTTAGTTAGGTTTAAGTAGTTCTAAGTTCTAGGGGACTTATGTCCTAAGATGTTGAGTAAATACAGAAATGTCTGAGTACGTTCAGTTCTGCTCAGCTGTTTGAAAATCAAATAATGTAAGAGGTTTATCAGCACAGTAATTCACTAATTGTTCTAAGGGTACATTTCATCCCCTCATTTGCGAAAAAATTCGTTTCGATATATTGAACCTTTCTCAAAATAAAAGGGTGTAACCAGAATGAAATTTTCGCTCTGAAGCGGAGTGTGCGCTGATAAGAAACTTCCTAGCAGATTGAAATTGTGTCCCGGATCGACACTCGAATCGCGACCTTTGCCTTCCGCGGGGAAGTGCGCTACCATCTGATCTACCCAAGCAGGACTCACGACCCGTCCTCACAACTCTAATTGCGACAGTACTTTGTCTGCTACCTTCCAAACTTCACAGAAGCTCTCCTGCGAACCTTGCAGAACTAGTAGTCCTGGAAGAAAGGATATTGCGGAGACATGGCTTAGCCACAGCCGGGGGGATGTTTCCAGAATGAAATTTTCACTCTGCAGCGGAGTGTGCGCTATATGAAACTCCCTGGTAGATTAAAACTGTGTGCCAGACTGAAACTCGAACTTGGGACCTTTGCCTTTCGTGGGCAAGTGCTCCACCAGCTGAGCTACCCTAGCACGACCCACGACCCGTCCTCACAGTATGGCTAAGCCATGTCTCCGCAATATCCTTTCTTCCAGGAGTGCTAGTTTTGGAAGGTTCGCAGGAGAGCTTGTGTGAAGTTTGGAAGGTAGGAGATGTGATACTGGCGGAACTGAAGCTGTGAGGAGGGGTCGTGAGTCGTGGTTCTGTAGCTCAGTTGGTAGAACACTTGCCCACGAAAGGCAAAGGTCCCGAGTTCGAGTCTCAGTCTGGCACACATATTTAATCTGCCAGGAAGTTTCAAAGGGGCGTAAGTTTACCTGGGTGATATACGCTGTGTACGAATAAGATACTAATAATCATGTTAACGTCTAAGAAAAATGATAAACGCTCGCTGATCGTGGTAATGTGTTTTACGAAACATGTTTTCCTCACCACGATAGTGCCACCAATGCCGTATTGTACACGAGCCACTAGTATAAGGCTTATACAGATATGAGTATGTTGCTGAAACGCATCATGTAGATGTAGCTGGTAAAACACGTGTTTAGCGAACGAACCAGTAAACCGTGTTCACTTCTCGCCGGCTATAAAAACGTCTCGAACAACAGAAAAACCCGTTCGCCCTGACGGAGGCAATAAACTGAGGAGGGCCGCTTTTGCGAAAACAGGTGGTGCGCGTCCTTCTGCTGTTGCAGCCGGAGTCACTCTTCAGCGAAAATAAACGTCAGGGCCTAGCTGGCTCGCTGTTGTGGCTGAGAGGGAAGCAGCTGCCAGTGTCTGGGGTGTCTGCACGTGCATAGAGCGGGGCACGGCGCTCTTTTGCGGACGTTACCAAAATACACGAGTCACTCAGCTCTGCCCGCGAGACCGAAGCTAAGCCGTCTCTGAAAGGCTACGACCCGCGCTCAAAAGACGGGGAACGGCGGTCTCGCGTATTCGCACAAGCCAAACACGGGCAGCTGAAAGAGATCTCCGTTTTCCGTGAGTTCCGAGTCACAGTAACACCCAGTCCCCCCTCATGCGGCGCGCTCCAAAGTACCCACAGATACTTCTGGAGTAATTTCCAGTGCGCTGTTTGGGTCTTGCACTGTTGCCCTGACTTCATCCATAGTTTTAGTGAGATTCATCGTCGTGGATGGAACCTTAGGAGCGAACACCTGTTTTTCGTTAATATACTGTAATGGCAGACACAATTGAGCTGACTTATTGGTGATATTTAATTCTCACGATTGATTTCGAAATTATAGATCTCATCTTCAGATATGCTTCTGGCAGTCCAATTCAGTCAAAACACTGAAGAACGCAAAATGAACCCAAAACATACCAACATCGAAAATCAGTAACGCTGCTGTAACTGTAAAAACTTCCGGTTCTTGTGTACACCCCGTATGAATGGCAAACATTGGTTCAAATGGTTCAAATGGCTCTGAGCACTATGGGATTTAACTGCTGTGGTCATCAGTCCCCTAGAACTTAGAACTACTTAAACGTAACTAACCTAAGGACATCACACACATCCATGATCTAGGCAGGATTCGAACCTGCGACCGTAGCGGTCCGCGGTTCCAGACTGCAGCGCCTAGAACCGCTCGGCCACTTCGGCCGGCGGCAAACATTCAGAAAAGGAAGTATCATGCACTAGATTAATTGCTAGCAAAATATCGTCGTCAGATGATCAAAACGAATATCTATTTGATATAATGAATGACAGATTTCTTATATGAGGATAAGTTTTTTCTTAGACATCAGCCTTTTGACTGGTTTGATGCAAACCGCCACGAATACCTCTTCCGTGTGAAACTTCTGATCTAAGAGTAGCATTTGCAAATTCAATTACTTGCTGATGTATTCCAATGTCTGTCTCCTCCCACATTTTTTACCCACTACGGCTCCCTACAGTACCATGGAAGTTATTCCCTCATGTCTTATCACATGTCTTATGAGCCTATCCCTTCTTCTTGTTAGTGTTCTGCAAATATAACTTTCCTCACCGATTCTGCGGAGATTCTCCTCATTCGTTATCTTATCAGTCCATCTAATTTTCTACATTCTACTGAAACGACCACCACTACTCACTGATAAAGAGATGACGACTTCCAACTTTCACATCCACAATCTGTGAGAACAACACTGGTCAGAACAGTGCCCACCAAAATTCCAAAGATACATGATAAATGGGAATCCACCCGGCTTTAATTAGTCACGCAACGTGTGGACAACTTTAAACCGCATACGCACTAGCCACTGAAGAACTACTGACGGCCTCACATGGGGATAGATACCAACTCCAAATTGCGACTGCCGTGTTGAAAAACAAACGATGCAGTATATAGTAGAAGAATGCCCAGTTCGAACTTACGTGGGATCCTTCATCGAATTCCTAGCTGCAACAGACGGGGCTATCGATTATATTCAATGTCTGAATGTCAATCTGTAATTAAATTGTGTATAAAGTGTATAAGAATAGCGATGAATGCCATACGATAAGTAAATGAATCTGCATTCTACTGTAGCACCACATCTGAAATGCTTCAGTTCTCTTCTGTTCCGGTTTCCCCACATTCCATGTTTCACTATGATACAATGCTGAGCTGCAAACGTGCATTCTCAGAAATTTCTTCCTCAAATTAAGGCCTATGTTTGATACTCGTAGACTTCATTTGACCAAGAACGTCCTTTTTTGCCAGTGCTAGTTTGCTTTTTATGTCCTCGGTGCTCCGTCCGCAATGGGTTATTTAGCTGCCTAGATAGCAGAATGCCTTAACGTCGTCCACTTCGTTATCACTAATTCTGATGTGAAGATTCTCGCAGTTCTCATTTCTGCTACTTCTCATTACTTTCTTCTTCCTTCAATTTACTCTCAATCTTTATTCTATACTCATTAGACTGTTCATTCCATTCAAAAGATCCTGTAATTCTTCTTCACTTTAACTGAGGGTACCAACGTTATCAGAGGATGTTATAATTGATATCTCTTTACCTTGTATTTTAATCTCACTCTTGAACCTTTCTTTTATTTCCGTCTTTGCTTTCGATGTATAGATTGAACAGTAGGGGATGAAAGATGATATCTCTATCATACACCCTTTTTAATGCGGGAACTTCGTTTTTGGTCTTTTATTCTTCTTGTTCCCTCTTGGTTCATGCACATGTTGTATACTACTCTTCTTTCCCTACGGCTTATCCCTGTTTCGCTCAGAATTTCAATATTGCACCATTTTACAATCGTCTAACACATGTTCGAGGTCGGCAAATCATATGAACGTGTTTTTATTTTTCATCAGTCTTGGTTCCATTTTCAACTGCAACGTCAAAAATGCATCTGAGGTGCATTTAGCTTTCCTAAAGCCAAATTGACTGTCATCTAACAGATCTTCAAGTTTCTATTCCATTCTTCTGTATATTTTTCTTGTCAACAGTTTGGATACATGATCTGTTAAGCTCATTGTGTGATAATTCTCTCACTTTTCCGCCCTTGCCGAGCGGAGTGGCCGAGCGGTTCTAGGCGCTACAGTCTGGGACCGCGCGACCACTACGGTCGCAGGTTCGAATCCTGCCTCGGGCATGGATGTGAGTGTTTTCCGTAGGTTAGTTAGGTTTAAGTAGTTCTAAGTTCTAGGGGACTGATGACCTCAGCAGTTAAGTCCCATAGTGCTCAGAGCCTTCCCTTGTTGTCTTGGGAATTGTGTGGATAATGTTTTTCCGAAAGTCTGATGTTATATCGCCAATCTCTAACATCCTAGGGACCAACGTGAGTAGTAGTTTTGTTGTCACTTCTCCCAATAGTTTTAGAAATTTCAGTGGCATGTTATCCATCCCTTCTGCCTCATTTGATCTAAGTCATCCACATCTCTTTTAAATTCTGACTGTAATACTGAATTCCTATATCTTCCCTACCGACTCCTGTTCGATCTTCTATCACGTGATCGGACAATTCCCCCCCACCCAACCGCACCACCCGCACAGAGGGGCCTTCAGTGTCTTCTTTCCACCTATCCGCTCCCTCCACTGCACTGAACGGTGGAATTCCCATTGCACTCTTTAATGTTAGCTCCCTTGCCTTTAATTTTCCCAAATGTTGTTTTGACTTTTCTATAGGCTAAGTAAGTCCTTTCGACATCATTTCTTTTTCGATTTCTTTACATTTTAATGGAGCCATTTCGCCTCAGCTTCCCTAAACTTGCTATTTATTTCGCTCCTCATTGATTTTTATTTCGGTTTTCCTGAAGTTCCTGAACATTTTGATACATCCTTCTTTCATCGAACAGCTGAAGTATTTCTTCTGTTACCCGTGGCTTCTTCACACTTACCTGCCTTGTACATATGTTTTTCTCTCCAATTTCTCTAGTTGCCCTTTCTAGAAATGTCCATTCCTCTTCCACTGAAGTGCATTCATTACTGCAGTATCCGTAGCCCAAGAGAAATTCAAGCGTATCTCTTTATTCCTTAGTACATTTGTATACCACTTCTTTGTGCTTGACTATTGTTGACTACTCTATTAACTTCAGCCTATTCTCCTCTCTAAAGTGCGATCTGATCCTATATCTGCTCCTGGGTACGCTTACTACCAAGCCCATACTCTCTCATCTTACAACCTTAAGGAATCCAAGAACTTCGTTGTTTGTCTTCCAGCCTTATTAATCCTTCTTGGTTCTATTACGTAACCACCAGAGCACATATACTGCGGTGACAAAAAGTCGTGGGATAGCAATATGCACATATACAGTAGACGTCAATATCGCGTACTGGGAATATAAAAGCAGAGTTCATCGGCAGAGCTGTCATTTGTATTCAGGTGATTCATGTGGAGAAGTTTTCGACGTATGTCCGCACGACAGGAATTAACAGACTCTGAATGCCGAATGGTAGTGGAAGCTAGGAGGTTGGAATATTTCATTTCGGACATCGTTAGTGAATTCAGTATTCCGTGATCCACAGTGTGAAGAGTGTGCTGAGAATACTAATTTTCAGGCATTATTTCTCAGCCACGACAGAGCAGTGGCCGATGGACTTCACTTAACGAACGAAAGGAGCGGCGTTTGTGTATGGATGTCAGTGCTAACAGACAAGTAACACTGAGTGAAATAACGTCAGAAATCAATGTGGGACGTACGACGAACGTATTCGTTAGGACAGTGCGGCGAAATTTGGCGTTAATGGGATAGGGAAATGACCGAAGCTAGAATCTTTACAAATAGCACGACATCGCCTGCGGCGCCTCTCCTGGACTTGTGACCACATTTGAACCCTAGACAACTGTAACACCGTGACCTGGTCAATTGAGCCCAAATTTCATTTGGTAAGAGCTAATGGTAGGATGCGACTGTGGCGCAGACCCCAAGAAGACATGGACCCAAGGTGTCAACAAGGCACTGTGCAAGCTTGTGGTGACTCCATAATGGTGTGGGCTGTATTTACACGGAATGGACTGGGTGCTCTGTTCCAACTGAACTGTCCATTGACTGGAAATGGTTACGTTCGGCTACTTGGAGACCATTTGTAGGCATTCATGGACATCATGTTCCCAAACATGTCACTGGTTCAAACGGCTCTGAGCACTATAGGACTTAACACCTTTGGTCATTAGTCCCCTAGAACTTAGAACTACTTATACCTAACTAACCTAAGGACATCACACACATCGATGCCCGAGGCAGGATTCGAACCTGCGACCGTAGTAGTCGCGCGGTTCCGGACTGAACATGTCACTGGGCCACAATTGTTTGTGACTAGTTTGAAGAACATTCTGGACAATTCGAGCTAGAGGTTTGACTCCCCTCCCCTCCCCCCCCCCCCTTCCAGATCGCCCAACATGATTCCTATCGAATATTTATGGGGCATAATTGAGAGACCAGTTCGTGCACAAAATCCTGCAACGGCAACATTTCCGCAATTCGGATAGCTATAGAGGCAGCATGCTCAATATTTCTGCAAGGGACTTGCAACGACTTGTTGAATCCATTCCACATCGAGTTGCTGCACTACACCGAACGGAAGAATGTCCGGCGCAACATGAGGAGGTATCCCTTGGCTTTTGTGACCTCAGTGTAAATTGTGATCTCAGTCTGTATCTGCTGTTGGGTACAGACATTACCGAAGTCCATGCTCTCCCGTCTTACACCCTATTTAATCTGATCGTTTCGTTCTTGGTCTTCCAGTCCTCTTGGTTCCTATACCTAAGTGCCGCGCCACATATTAATCTGTTATCATGAGGTACCTGTGAGTACGTAGTCAGAATAGATGATGAGAGCGCAACCTGGAACGTTTTATTGTGAGAAGCCTATTTTGTTACATAAGTGCAGCAGACGCTCGTCTGCCGTGGGTTTGCATCAGCTGCAGCAGACCGCAGGAAACGAGGGAGCAGGGAATGCGCAGCACGCAGGGACGCAGCTGCCGCCAGCGACATCGTTCTAGAACAGAAGCCTCGCAAAATGAAAGTGCCTGCAACGGGCGCGTGCGTTTGCCTCATCCAGGCGCGAGGTTCGTTACCGCGCAATGTTCCTAGGCAGATGCTGCCAGTGGGTTTAGGTCCGAGAGACAAGGAGAGACTGAATGTTCCGTGTTCTACCAAATATCACAAAAATGTTATTTTATTCACGGTGAATCTCTATGCTTTCCATGGCTGTCATTGAATTACAGGTTACTGCAATCATCCTTTCGGTTTTTGATGTTCCGTAAGTAGCCGTCTTTCCAGAACAAATTACAGGATCGGATTCCGCTTCTTTACGCATAACCCAAACTCGTCTTACGTTACTCTCCTCGTCCAAACAAGATTTTTTGTGATAACACTTACAAAAGAAAATAGGGCCTACCTATTTCTTTTATTTATTAAGATCTTTTACTTTAATTATCAGTTGGTCAGCCCACGTTGACGATAATCCGAGCATCGGTGGATTACTTACGGTCGCTATCCCCTTCGGTGCTGTTCGAATCGGGAAGGCTAAAGGGCAGTTCTCTCCCAGCATAAAAAGAACAAAACAACTCATTGCCAGAACACGCGTTTTTCAGATAAATAACACTAGTTCTTTGCGATGGTGAGTTGTAGATCCTCACATACAACAGTGAAAAAGTCAGTTATGCGGCTGAGCAATTTTTTATGAGGGTGCCTAGCTAACTATACCACGAAATCTTCCTTTATTTATGCTGATTATCTACAGTTCTCACCTTACGATTTACTAGTACTCCAATCTAACTCTTCCAAAACTATCAGGTAGGCAGTATAACTTTTTTAACCGCAATAACACCATCCCCATATGTAAGTAATATGACAGCGTGCTGAAAAATAATAGCTCCGAATCTTTTAGGTGAAAACTCTTAAACCTTTTTAAATAACACAAAAGTTATTGACATTTTACACCGTTATTCTTCATGTCTACGTATCTGCACCCCACTTCCGCTTGAGGGCTCCGAACTGTAGCAGTAAAATGGCAGTGTGCAATGTAACTATGTCGTTACGTAAGAAAAAGCATGCTATAACCGATTTTCGAATTCGAAGAGTTCGTCCACACATGGGGCACTCTCTCCTTCAGCTTGACAATGGCAGACCACACACGAGCGCTGCGACATCTGAAACAATCCGACGCCTTGGCTTCACTGTCATCGATCGTCCTCTATACAGTCCCCACTTTGTCCCATCCGATAGTCATCTGTTTCCAAAACTTGAAGAACAGCTTCGAAGACGTAACTCTGATACTGATGAAGCGGTGCAAGCAGAAGTGAGGTTTTGGCTCCGTCAACAGAATCAGACATTTTACAGTGAACGGATCAACAAACTGGTCTCTCGCTGGGAGAAATGCATTCGTAGCCAGGATGACATGTTGAGAAATAAAGAAGTAGACGTGAAGAATAAAGATGCAGAATGTTAATAACGACTGTCTTATTTTAAAAACTTTCACATAAAAAAACTCGGAAGCATTAATTTTCAGCATGCTGTAACAGCTGCAGCGGTCATCGAAACAAATCCACTATAACGAAATATTCTTTTCAGAAGAGTCGCCGAACAATCTACTTAGGTGAGTAGGCTCAGACGAATCTACCCAGGGTCGTTCATGTGATGTCACTGTGCGATGCAGCACGGTAGAACAGTACACTGTTTGATTAAAAACATCCGGAAAGCCTTATGTAGCGCAGAACTGACCACTGGTATCACCAGAGGCGGACCCGCCAGCATGAAGGAAGGTATCGTGATGTCAGTAGCTAAGCAGTAACAGCAGACCTGGTCGTTCAGGATGTCGACTAGTAAATGGAATTGAGAGTTCGGCGTGATTGGTCGGGAGGCCCCTTACGGGGCAGTTCCGGCCTCCTTGGTGCAGGTCTTATCACATTCGACGCCACATTGGGCGCTCCGGATGGGGATGAAATGATGATGAAGACAACACAACACCCAGTCTCTGAGCGGAGAAAATCCCCGACCCAGCCAGGAATCGAACTCGGGCCCCTTAGGACGGCAGTCCGTCACGCTGACCATTCAGCTATCGGGGCGGACGATGTGGCCTAGTCATCGGTTGTCACCTGAGTTACAAATCCATCATGGACATTTCAACTGTTCTAAATATGACCAAGTTGACTGTTCGTCACGTGACTGTGAAGTGGAAGGGCAACCACAGCAATACCAAGAGCACACAGACCTCATATATTGACTGATGAGGACCGTCGAGCATAGCGGAGGTTGGTTGTATGAAATGAGCTGAGTGAACCACTCGTGAGTTCGGAAGCACTACCAGCGGTCCAGCTGACACAGTCACTGTACGTCAGCAGGTAAAATGAATGGCGTACACAGATGGAGCAGCTCCTGATAGACATCACATTCCTGTATTCAGTGCTAAGCAACGCTCGATCTGATGTCAATGGACAGTGGATGACGAAACGAGTGATTTGTAGCGATGAACCACGCTACACCCTGTGGCAATCCGATGAAAGGGTGTGGGTATGGCAAAAGCCTGAAGAACATTACCTGCCATCGTATCTAGAGCCAACATTGAGGTACGGAGGAGGTAGAGTTAAGGTATGGAGAAGCTTTTCGTGGTTAGGATGTGGTCCGATTATTGCGCTTAAGAAAACGCTAAATGCGGAAGGATAATGAAAACATTGTACAGCAGTGTGTACACTCAACGTCCGGATACATTTGGTCACATTGTATATGTCTTCCTCTCGGGCGCTAGTCACGCGAGACTTTTGCAGTTTTGCACGGCAAAGAGTGTGTCATCCTGACCCCATAGATTTTATGTTTCACTGCCTGTCGCACGAGCAGCAATATCGCAGAACGATAAACGGTAGTCTCCATAGGCCACCAACCTGCTGCTGTGGAATTACGACGCCGTAGACGACTCCGTTTCTGTCACGAGGCATAACAATGCTTTCTCACAAACAACAAGCAGTAAAATATGATTTCAGGATGAGAAAACCGCTGCATTCCCTACAGAATGTACTGGGGTTGGTCAAAAATATGGAGATACCGCGAGAAACGCAAGATTGAACGCAAATGCAAAGTCTAGCCAAGCGTACAGATTGCGCTGTTGTATTTAACCACGGACAGCACCTGCGCATCACCCTCAATACGTTGCAAGTGTCAGTCGTGATCAGAACAGTATTCTATGTAGTTGTGAGTTCATTACGTCGGAGCTAAATGACTTCGAACGTGGGCACATTGTTGGAGCTTGTATGATGAGTGCTACCATTATCGACTGACGGCTATCGGGAAGGACTATCACGAACAATAAGAGGACGACAGTTATGAAAGTCACTGCAAAACTAAATGTCACACCTGGCAAATCCTGCCGGCACCAAAACAACACGAAGGGAGCTCCATAGGCAGAGAATTTGAGGGGGAGCTGGACTTCCAAAGCCAGACGTCAGGAAAACAGGAAAACTTGGTGCCGAAGCCATAAAATCTAGACTATGGAATAGTCGAAGAAAGTCATTTGGCCAAATGAGTCTTGTTTCACGCTACTTCCAAATTCGCTCCTAGTTTACGTTCCATTGTGGGAGTTCGATGATGATCTGGGTAGCCATATGGCGATATTCTAAGAATCCCGTGGTTACTCTGCAAGATAGCATTACTGCCAAGGATTATGCAACAATTTTGGCTGATCAATTACATCCCATAGTATAATGTTTGTTCCCAAATGGCCGGCCGGAGTGGCCGAACGGTTCTAGGCGCTACAGTCTGGAACCGCAAGAACGCTACGGTCGCAGGTTCCAATCCTGCCTCGGGTATGGATGTGTGTGATGTCCTTAGGTTAGTTGGGTTTAAAGAGTTCTACGTCCTAGGGGACTGATGACCTCAACAGTTAAATCCCATAGTGCTCAGAGCCATTTGAACCATTTTGTTCCCAAATGGTGAGGCTGAGCCCCAAGAAGACAGCGCCTCTGTTCACACAGCTCGTATCGTCCAGGACTGGTTTTGTGACCGCGAGGATGAATTGTTGCGCCTGCCCTGGCCACCTCAGTCACCCATCTCAATGTTATTCAGCATTTCTAGTCTACGTTGGAGAGAAATGTGCGTGATCGCTATCCACCTCTATCATCGTTACCTTAACTTGCAATTACCTTGCAGGAAGCATAGTATACAGGACCCATATTTATCCATTCCGAGACGAATGGAAGCTCTTTTGTGTGTCAGTGAGTTTCCTACACCGTATTAGGCACCATCATAAACTGCGTTTTTGGTGTTTCCATATATTTGTCGATCACTTGTACACTACTGGCCATTAAAATTGCAACACCAAGAAGAATTGCAGATGATAAACCGGTATTCATTGGACAAATATATTATACTAGAACTGACATGTGATTATATTTTCGCGCAATTTGGGTGCATAGATCCTGAGAAATCAGTACCCAGAACAACCACCTCTGGCCGTAAAAACGGCATTGACACGCCTGGGCATTGAGTCAAACAGAGCTTGTATGGCGTGTACAGGTACAGCTGCCCATGCAGCTTCAACACGATACCACAGTTCATCAACAGTAGTGACTGGCGTATAGCGACGAGCCAGTTGCTCGGCCACTATTGAACAGACGTTTTCAGTTGGTGAGAGATCTGGAGAATGTGCTGGCCAGGGCAGCAGTCGGACATTTTCTGTATCCAGAAAGGCCCGTACAGGACCTGCAACATGCGGTCGTGCATTATCCTGCTGAAATTTAGAGTTTTGCAGGAATCGAATGAAGGGTAGAGCCACGGGTCGTCACACATCTGAAATGTAACTACCACTGTTCAAAGTGCTGTCAATGTGAACAACAGGTGACCGAGACGTGTAACCAATGGCACCCCATACCATCACGCCAGGTGATACGCGACTATGGCGATGTCGAATACACGCTTCCAATGTGCGTTCACCGCGATGTCGACAAACACGGATGCGAACATCATGATACTGTAAACAGAACCTGGATTCATCCGAAAAAATGACGTTTTGCCATTCGTGCACCCAGGCTCGTCGTTGAGTACATCGCAGGCGCTCCTGTCTGTGATTCAGCGTCAAGGGTAACCGCAGCCACGGTCTCCGAGCTCATAGTGCATGATGCTGCAAACGTCGTCGAACTGTTCGTGCAGATGGTTGTTGTCTTGCAACCGTCCCCATCTGTTGACTCAGGGATCGAGACGTGGCTGCACGATCCGTTACAGTCATGCGGATAAGATGCCTGTCATCTCGACTGCTAGTGATACGAGGCCGTTGGGATCCAGTACGACGTTCCCTATTACCCTCCTGAACCCACAGATTCGATATTCTGCTAACAGTCATTGGATATCGACCAACGCAAGCAGCAATGTCGTGATACGATAAACCGCAACCTCGATAGGCTACAATCCGACCTTTATCAAAGTCGGAAACGTGAATGTACGCATTTCTCCTCCTTACACGAGGCATCACAACAACGTTTCACCGGTCAACTGCTGTTTGTGTATGAGAAATCGGTTGGAAATTTTCCTCATGTGAACACGTTGTAGGTGTCGCCACCGGCGCCAACCTTGTGTGAATGCTCTGAAAAGCTTATCATTCGCATATCACAGCATCTTCTTCCTGTCGGTTAAATTTCGCGTCTGTAGCACGTCATCGTCGTGGTGTAGCAATTTTAATGGCCAGTAGTGTAGATAGATTTACATCAAATGAATTTTCAATTGCAAATAAGGATAACCATCAGCTGTAGAACTGAATGACGACAATGAAAATTTGTGCCGGGTCGGGACACGAAACCGGATCTTCCTCTCATCGCGAGCGGTCATCTCATCATTTGGCTATCCTTGCACGACTCACGCCCTGACCTAAACTTTCAGATGTCACCAACCATGCATCTACAACCTGTACTCCTACATCTATTATGTTTATTCCCCTACAGAACAAACGTTGTATTTGAAAGTTGCTTGCCCGGTGTCGCCAGATAAACACGGTGTTGCAGTACCTGTGTTATTCCGATTATGATGCAAAAGGACTTTGGACATGAATGCATGGTCAAAGGAACTTTGCATACTAATCAGAATAACACACGCACTGCAATATCGTACCTGTAGCGTTACTCTTACCAAACTGTGCGGCTGCGCTCAAATGGTAAGCATTTGCAGAGTCAAGCATGTAGCACACATCCTGCCAATTTGACGTCTGATGCATGCAGCCATCATGCTGTTCGAATTTTAATGGCCAGCAGTGCCCATATTGGAGATGAGGTTTGTGCGTTCACCTATTAGCGCGAAGGATTCTTCGAGCACATTCGCTCGGCTCCTGCAGAAAGCGACGTACAAGTAAAGCAAGGGTCAGCGGCGGGTTCGAGTCGTCGTGCTGGGGGTGAAGGAGAGCAGCGTGCAGTGTTTGCCGACGGCGTCTCCCGCTGCCCTGCTTCCCCCCACACACAGTTCTGAGGCTTCGTCTGTGGGGTGCGACAGGAGAGGCTTTCTGAAGCCCCTAATGATTCGGCGCGCAGCAAGTTCACTAATCGTCAAGAGGGAAGTCGACGTGCGCCCAACGCGTGTAGAACCACAGACTGCCGGTTACGTGAGAGCCTAGCTACTGCCAGAATAAAATACAGCAGTACGAATGTCGCTTAAAGGATATGACAGTTGTTGCATTGAATTGCAGATTACGAAACTGTACGGGCACACGATCTGGAGAGCGATTGACTTTTACAGTATTTTCGCATGCAAGAGCTGAACACAGCCATTCGTATTTGTAAGGCGGCCAAGGCAACAGTGGTAGATGACATCGGAAAGGAGCAGATCAAACATCTACATCTACGTGATTACTCTGCTATTCATAATAAAGTGCCTGGCAGAGGGTTCAATGAACCACCTTCATGCTGTCTCTCTACCGTTCCATTCTCGAACGGCACGCGGGAAAAACGAGCACTTAAATTTTTCCGTGCGAGCCCTGATTTCTCTTATTTTATCCTGATGATCATTTCTCCCTATGTAGGTGGGTGCCAACAGAATGTTTTCGCAATCGGAGGAGAAAACTGGTGATTGAAATTTCATGAGAAGATCCCGTCGCAACGAAAAACGCCTTTGTTTTAATGATTGCCACTCCAGTTCACGTATCACGTCTGTGATACTATCTCCCATATTTCGTGATAATACAAAATGAGCTGTCCTTCTTTGTACTTTTTCGATGTCATCCGTCAGTCCCACCTGATGAGGATCCCACACCGCACAGCAGTACTCCAGAATAGGGCGGACAAGCGTAGTTTAAGCAGTCTCTTTGGTAGACCTGTTGCACCTACTAAGTTTTCTGCCAATGAATCGCAGTCTTTGGTTTGCTCTACCCACAATATTATCGACGTGATCGTTCCAATTTAGGTTATTTGTAATTGTAATCCCTAAGTATTTAGTTGAATTTACAGCCGTCAGATTTGTGTGACTTATCGCGTAATCGAAATTTAGCTGATTTCTTTTAGTACTCATGCGAATAACTTCACAACTTTCTTTATTCAGGGTCAATTGCCACTTTTCGCACCATACAGATATCTCATATAAATCATTTTACAAGTCGTTTTGATCATCTGATAACTTTACAAGACGGTAAATGACAGCATCATCTGCAAACAATCTAAGACGGCTACTCAGATTGTCTCCTATGTCGTTAATATAGATCAGGAACAATAGAGGGCCTATAACACTTCCTTGGGGAACGCCGGATATTACTTCTGTTTTACTCGATGACTTTCCGTCTGTTACTATGAACTGTGACCTTTCTGACAGGATATGACGAATCCAGTCGCACAACTGAGGCGATACTCCGTAGGCACGCAGTTTGATTAGAAGACGCTTGTGAGGAACGGTGTCGAAAGCCTTCTGGAAATCTAAAAATATGGAATCAATTTGACATCCCCTGCCGATAGTACTTATTACTTCATGAGTACAAAGAGCTAGTTGTGTTTCACAAGCACGATATTTTCTGAATCCGTGCTGATTATATGTCAACAAATCGTTTTCTTCGAGGTACTTGATAATATTCGAATACAGTATATGTTCTAAACCCCTATTGCAAATCGATGTTAGTGCTATAGGCTTGTAATTCAGCGGATTACTCCTACTTTCGGTGATCATGCGAGAGAGGAAAATACACCTGATTCCTGTCTGAAAATCTGCTGTGGACTGCGTGAATATTATACTGTCCACCTGAATCCCTTCGTGTTTAATATCTTCCCCCACAGAGGTGGCATCCTGTAGCAGGATAACTGTCCATGATACAAAGCCGTAACTGTAAAACAGTAGTTTGAGGAGCTTAATGATGAACTCACGTTCAAATTTCGACCACAAATTTCACCAGATATGAACCCTATGAAACTCATTTAGGACAATTCCAGGCGCCCGCAAACCAACAACCCGTAATTTACGAGAATTTTGTGGCCTGAAGTTGGACATCTGGTGCGTCATATCTCCAAGAACTAGTCGATTGCATAATACGCCGAAAAACTGCTTACTGCGTTACATAGGTGGACCAACACGCTATTAAGCAAGTAGTCGTGATATTTCCGATCACCAGTGTACATAATGGGTGGCTATGCTCGGAGTGTCGAAAAGTGGGTTGCATAGATCAGAGGACGCTGAAACAGTGTAGGTATATTTATTAATCGGTGTGCTCGTTGAGTTTCCTGAAAAAAGTAGTTGTTCCACTTGCTGCTGCTAGGTGATAATATGGCGTTTCAAGCAGTCAGCATGTGAAGTGCTTCCTGTCTCGACGTCAGTTTGCTGTTTGTCACTTGGTGACGTGTGTTGTTTTTTTTTTCATTTTTTTTGTGACTGTTGGTTCAAATTGCTCTGACCACTATGGGACTTAACATCTGAGGTCATCAGTCCCCTAGAACTTAGAACTACTTAAACCTAACTAACCTAAGGACATCACACACATCCCTGCCCGAGGCAGGATTCGAACCTGCGACCGTAGCGGACTGTTGGTGTAAATGGTTAAGAAGGTTGACGTTTTCCGCACGAAACACAATGGCTATTGAGAGAAAAGGCCGTGTACTGCTGGTAAAACTTTTATCAGAATGGCAGTAATAGCAGCACTGCATTGCGCGAAAATCGCCGACAATACAGCTGCAAAGAGAGATATCAAATAAGATAAAGAATATGATCAAGAAATTTGGAGAAAGAGGTGAATTACCTAGTACAGCAGGGAGAGGGACGTAGCCCATTCCCATGGCAGATGGTGAAGTTGCTGTAGCTACAGCCGACCGTGCAGACCATCTCTCAAATTCTGTAGCCAGTGTTCGAGCTGTCTCCCAGTAACTCCCTCTCACCCGCTCAGCAGTTCAAAAGATTTTTCGACGCGTTTTATACTACTATCCCTAACACCATATGAAGTCCCATAACAGGCTACAATTCCGTGCGTTTGCCCTTCGTTTTTTGCCACACATGGAAATGGATGACATGTGGCCGGGGAATATTCTTTGGGCGGTGCTGTGAATGCGTATGTGACAGTGTGGTGTGCCTTCACTATCTGCTTCATTCTCGAACAGTTTTTCTCAGAAGAAATGACAACTTATCTGCACGTTACACTGACCTCTTTGTGCGTCACGTGATTCCAGCTGTGCAAGAACGCAACTGTGTACACACCACTATTTTCATGCGAAATCGGGCGACACCACATGCCGCTTGCAAGGTGAAATATTTGCCGAGAGAAACCTCTGGTAACGACCGCTTCTTCTCTAGGCAATTTCAAGATGTGTGGCCTTCCTGTTCCCCCGACCTAAATCCATGTGACTCATGGTTGTGAAGATGTCTGGAAGATCGTTTGTATCAGGGATGTATCCGAACTATTCCTGGTGAAGGTTAGCATATGACGTCATATCGCTCTGATCACACTGGGTATGCTGTGAGTAACTGTTGACCATGCCGTGTTACAGATTGTAAGACGTGTATATTTCTATTGTCTATCGTCAAACCACAATTTATGAAAGATGTTTATATTTTATTAATAGGATTAAGTAGGACAAATTAATACTTGTCATGTTGGAAATAATTGTGGTAGCACGGAATGTCTGCACAAAAGTATTGTTGGCAAGAGAGACCGCACATTGATATAATTTTAAAAAGGGCGAGAGAGACAGCGTATGGATACATTTTAAGAAAAGAGCTGGAAAGACCGCGCATTGATACATTTTGTAATGGTAGCAGGGATTGTCTGCACCATAAAGCATTGTTGGCAGGAGAGACCACACTTTAGCGTTCGTAGGAAGTCAGTAGTAAGCGAGATGTGAAGCGAGTCGGTAGCAGGTCTGAAGCGAGAGGTTAAGGGGAGCGGTGTGCCTGCCAGCCACCAGCTATGATTTACAAGAAATTATAAACGGATGTACAGAGACATCAGCTAACTATTATCTTAAGAGGAACAAATATTATTGACTTTTTTTTTTTTTTGAGAAACTCAAGAGTAATGAAGGTATGTTTGCGCAATGCTAATTGTAAGATTATTGTAAAATGTAAGTCCCATTTGAACGTTTGTAAAATCATTTCATTCAGAATATAATTAATTTTTGCCAGCAATATTGCATTACTGATTATAGTCCATCCCAAAAACTATCAACGTAAAACTTTGCAAAATTTTATTGTTGTCAATAAAAAGTTTAACTATGAATTACGTAACGTCAGTCACATTAATTAAAGAATAACGTCAGCTTTGCTATTAAAGAATAACGTCAGCTTTGGTAATACATTCAGCCACTTATTATGACAGCCCACCAGCAGCTAATAAAGTATAGTAAAACAGAGTAAGTATATTCATGTCGCAGTTCGATGTAGCAGTCAGATGGCGATCCAGTAACAGTAAAAAAAGGTGAGGAACAGTTTTGGGTTATTGCAGATAACGACTGAGGGCCACGACGACGACACATTCTGTGTTTCGTCGAAATAACCAGAAAATAACTTTTAAGAAGCAGCATTTAAATTTTTATGCGAATATTGAGAAAGAGAATTAATTTCAAAGGGAAGATTTCATTTGTCATTATTAAGCAAGAGGTAGAAATCCTAAGGGAAGGTTACACAGGTTATTGTAGAAGGGAAGGTTGCGTCACAAAAGAGATATAGAGGAGACGGTTATTGCGTAACAAAAGAGATATAGAGGAGACGGGAAGGTTTCAAGATGCAGCATTTTGCTGAGTCAGGATACTGTACTGATCACATGTAATAAGCGTGCCAGAGTCATAGTTATCATGTGTTTGATCGTTCCTCTCCTTTTCCTGTTCACACATCAAATTCTGACTGCACACAGCGCCATATTTTCACCTGGTGGCAGGAAGTGGAACTATTGTTTTTCAGCATAATCCGTGAGCGCACCGATTAACGAACATACCTACGATGTTTCGGCGCCGTGCGATGTATACAAACCGCACGGCAACACTCGCACAGCCTCAGTTTAATTATAACCACAAGGTATGATTTGCGAAACGTGGATCTAACAGAGGTCAGACGAGATTCCTGAGGGCTGCGTAAGCTATTGTTTCAACATTTCAACAGGCAAAATCGTACGACCACGGCGGCGAGTCTGCTGCTTCAGAGGGGACGGCAGGCGAAAAGGCGCTCCCGTGACGTCAGTGCCGGCAGCGTCTCCTCAGCACCGGGGAGGACTATTTGTGCGGCAGTCGTTAGCCGCGCTCGTTAGCCGAAGTCGCGACCAGCTGCCCTCAAAGCGCGCCGTCCACTGAGGACCGGCGGCATGTGTCCGGGAAGTCTGGCATCCGGCGAGAGTCGACGCGGAGGAGCGAAGGCTGCGTGTTTCGCTGTGTGTGGCGTGACCTGCAAAGCTGACCACACCACTTAATGAAATCACAGTAATTTTATTAATGGGTGCCAGCCGATAGCCGATAGCATACAAGCAGTTGCCTGGCGGAGGTGAGTCAAAACTGCAATTGGTCGTGAGTAGGGCGCACGTGAAGCAGCGGCCTAACAGCCGCGAATCCAGCTGAGTTCTGCAGCTGGTGGATGCTGGAGGATATATGGTGTCGCTTTTTCTTTAATAATGAAAAGTGATTAATCTGCGAACAGTAAGTAATTAAAATAGAACCAGCTATGTGAACAATAACTACAATTCCGCCCATATTCCAGGCAGCCAGTCTCCAGAAACATCCAGCAGGAATAAAGATTTTAACTTCCATGTGCCCCATCTGAAGAGTCTGAAAAATTTCCAAAACTAGTTTATGGGAACATATATACGGTGTTCGGAAATTGACGCTGCAAACTTCTAGGACTTGTAGAGGGGAGTGAGTATATAATATTTTGAACAGGATATCATAACCGGAAACGTATCGTTTCCGTTGAACGACGGTTTCAGTTCAGACGATTAACTCATCCACTTCCGCTTGAGAAATTGAATTAGACGTGACGCAGTGTAGTTATTAGGTAACAACTCGAAAGGAAACATAACGAAAAATCCATTTATCACTCAAGCACATTTGTTTGTATTAACACTTAATACATTACGTACTGTACGTACAGAAAAGTACTGATGATTAAAACAGCGTCTCGATGTGGGGACCACCAACGTTGTTACAAATATTATACACGTCATCGAGTCTACCCTACTTCACACCTACCAGGACAAGCAACTCTGAGACTTATCTCTTTCCCTCAGCAGTCGTGGACGCGTTACACATAAGAAACCGTCGTGGAACGGAAACTGTTCGTTTCCGGACATGTGTTCCTATTCAAAATATTATGCACTCACTCCTCTCTACATATCCTAGAAGTTTGCAGTGAGAATTTCCGAGTAAATGCCGAAGTGATAAGGAGCACCAATCAGTTCATGATAAGAAGATCGCAGCACCGCATCATGACTTCGAACACCTTCTGTAAATGGACGTTCATGCAACCTTTTTGACCTTCGTTGACCTTCAAAGAACTTATGTTCCACATCATTGGATTCGTCTCGATAGCCGCTATTAGAAAATAGGTACCAAACTATAGCATCCCATTTACAAAAAAAAAAAAGTTAAATAAAAAAAATTGACCATATCTCTGAAGCGACCCCACCTAGCAACAAAACACCAACGTCATATTATGGCCCCCGTTGTCCCATGTAACATTTGTCCCACAAACTTTTCAGGTACTATAATACTTTCGGAGTTATTCTAAGTGGCAACAGTTAGTGACTCACCCATATATCCTCGGAAGGATTACGGGGCGTCTACCAAACTCCACTGAGCAATAATTGAGGTCTGAGTATGTTATCAATTATGCCTTTATCTCACAAATTACGTACAAAACAAAACTTCACTGTACCCTCAATCGTTTCTATAAAAAGAACTGAGATGTCCAACAAGTTCCGAAAACAAAGTGGAGAAAATCATTCATCCCGTCGTCCTGAGTGCTTTCCACTGGATTTTGAGAGCTTGAATAATGTGTATGCCTCCGGTATTGATACCTCCCGATAGACTTGCCATACAAGTTCAAACGCTGGTAGTTTCCTTTCAAAGGACCTTCTCGGTCACTATAAATAAGATACAAAGACAAACGTTAAAACTGGCAGGTATTCATCTGGGCACCCCACGTTTATCGCACGGAGAGCTCTAGGTTCGCTGCTTGCGTATATCGAGAGCCAAAGTCTATACACGTACAGGGAGGATTACGGGTCTCGGAACGTTGTTTACACAGGCGTATTGCTGTATATTTCTGGCTCTCTATACACGCGAGGCAGTTATGGTCTTTTCAGAGCTAAGCATGTTGCAAACTCCCTTTTTGGCACATTTTGTAACTCATTACCGCGTAAAAATGTTTTCCGTGAAGTAAATGAGTCAGTTGCGGGTCACATGAATTCTCTCAGCTTTTCCCATCGTCTCAATCCCAGAGATGACTTTTGTCATGGCGCATGCGCGTGGATTGAAGGTAAATTATGAGTCTGACTTGCTTCTGGGAGGGACAGTAGCTCTTAGATACCCAAACATTATAAGCAAAGAGACAATCCACTTGCATAGAGAACTGTGTATCAAACTTGGAAAATTATGAACACAATAATTAAACTACACAATATTACAGGTTAAATGGTTCGTTATTTGAGGAAGTGACATTCGCTGAGAAACTGGTAAACTGAGCATTTTCCATTAAGTAAAGTGTAATTTCAACCCTAAGAAACAAGTCTGATGCACAACACCCTATGCAAGTGGAATGTATCTTTGCTTATAATGTTTAGTTACCTAAGAACTACTATCTATTTCGGATACTAGTCAGTTGTTTGCTGAAGAGGGCCCAATATGGGGAAAACTGTTTTGAAATCAACAAAACTCAGTAAAACAAAAACAGTGTACTTGTTATTCAACCTTAAATATACGAGTATGTTCACTATTTCTCGTGTTTCTTTTCTGCCAACTACATATATTTCTCCGTAGAGGTAAGTGCTCGTTAGGACCTCCTACGCCAGATTCCTCCAGAAAGATTAAAGGAAAGACCCAGGACACGCTTCTCTACAAAATGCGGCGCCCCTGGCCGTCTTATAATTACGACACCCTATCCTTTGTCCTTTCGGAAATACTGCAGCTAAGCTCATTATAACGAGAATCTTACGGCGGAACTCTAATGAGCGAAGATGCAATATTGTGTATCAGAATAATTGGCCTCTATGACTTTTACTTCCTCAGTTTCTTACGTTATTTATACTTCAAAAGAAACTCATTAAAAATTTCGGCAGTCCTTTTATCCGGCTCAGACGGCGCAGTGACTACCAAGTTACGTGGGGTCCTCCCCCCGAGTGACTGTATTTACCCTTGGGCGACACACGCCCTCGCTTCTGCGACCCTCTGTTTGGTTAGGCGGTTCCCCATACGTTTATGGAACGCCGGTCTTCGGCCTCCATATTTGCTTATCATCTCACGTGTTTAAGTCCCTTCACATTGTCCCACCCACCCGTCGTCTCTCCTGTCCTCCACTTTTCACACACACACACACACACACACACACACACACACACACACACTGAAGAGGGAAGTAGGGTCGGAAAGGATGAAGAGATGGTTCAGATCGTGGAGAGGATTAGAGACACTATGGGTCGCAGAAAATTAACAAGGAATTTTTCTGTATATATTATAGTACATGGTTGGTTGGTTGGTTGATTTGGGGGAGGGGACCAAACAGCGAGGCCATCCGTCCCATCGGATTAGGGACGGATGGGGAAGGAAGTCGGCGGTGCCCCTTCAGAGGAATTATCCCGGCATTTGCCTGAAGCGATTTACGGAAATCATGGAAAACCTAAATCAGGATGGCCGGACGCGTGTTTCAACCGTCGTCCTCCCGAATGAAAGTCCAGTTATAGTCCTTCCTCTTAGTTGTTTTTCACTACAGTAGGCCTGTCTAAACAACAGAATAGAAACTTTTCCAACCGCGGTAATGTCTCCTTTTTCTCGCTCCGTAATAATTCTCATCCTAGATCAAAGATTTTTTTGCGTACGTTTTCATAACAATATGAAACAAAATTATCAGGTCATGATTAGATTTCAAAGTCATGCAAAAATTGACATTGGGGTTCAGATGTTCAGAAATGTAAAACGATAAAACGTAGTATCCTTTGGTTACAGTATCAATGAATCAATGGAATCGGTCAACTAATACAAATACCCTGTACGAACAATTTCAGGGATATGAAATATAATAATCACATAGGCTCAGTCGTGAGTAAACCAAGTGGTGAACTTCAGTTCATTGATACAATACTAGGGAATTGCCACAAAAGAGATTGTTTACGAAACACTCATGCGACCATCCTAGGTTGTGGGATCCGTACCAAATAGGACTATCACGAGATATTGAACGGACAAAGAGAAGGGCAGCACCAATCGACCGAGGTTAGTTTGACGAACGGAACAGCGTCATGGAGGTGCAGAAATAATTGAACTGGCACATGCTTGAAGACAAACGCAAACTATTTCATGAAGGTCTATTTATTAAGTCTCAGGAATCAAATTTGCGAGGGGACGTAATAGATCTGGACGAAAAAATCGATTTTTCAAAAGCATTTTATTAATCTACTGAGTTTAATCTAAGTTGTGTGCGATTTTTATCTTGTTAGCAGCATCAACAATGCCTTCAAAACATTAAACTCTTTTTTAACTCTGCACTGGCAGCCACGCCTTGGTTATGGGGACTCTTCTTCTTTCAGAGCTGTAACAGATTTTAAAAAACGTACAATAACGCAACAGAAAAGTTGGAATGTGTTGGCCACATCCAAAAGAGGCTTCGTGGTCGGCTTCGTCGCTTGCTGAATGAGAAGAACGGTGAAGTGTCTGAGGATGGAAAACCGCTAGCATGGAAAGGCAGGCTTACTCTGAAAGAAACGGACTCTCTACAGGTATTTTATGGGAGACCTATTTGGAAAAACTTAAGCAATTTACAGGCTTCAAGTGTGCTGTGCGGGTAGTATTTTTTCACAAACTATCCACTGACCAAACACAAATGTATTATCTACGCCCGAAAGACGAGTGGTATAATTACAAGAGAAGAAATTAGAGCTATTCACATAAACACTCAATTCCAGAACCTGTTATGAATGCATTTAAGCCCACGTTCAGGTTTCTTACAAACCTCGATATACTAAGGAAGGATCTTCGTGGGAAAACACACAATGCAAATGAAATCCTCTGTAATTAGAATTAGAAACGTAAAAAAGGCATTCTAAAGAGTTGATATACTGAAAAACGTGTTTATGATGCAGTGTTATGTTTTAATAAGGGAAATAACGGCAGCATTGAAGTGATGAAGAGAGTTGGTATGGACCCGGGTGTGTTTACGACAAAAGCATTTTACACGATCGATGAGAGCAGGTTCAAATGGCTCTGAGAACTATGGGACTTAACATCTGAGGTCATCAGTCCCCTAGAACTTAGAACTACTTAAACCTAAATACATCACACACATCCATGACTGAGGCAGGATTAGAACCTGCGACCGTAGCGGTCACGCGGTTCCAGACTGAAGCGCCTAGAACCGCTTCGTCACTGCAGCCGGCTATGAGATCAAGGTCAAGGAAATTGACAGAGTTGTGTCTTACCTGCAAATACAGGCCAGACAGATTGATAGGGGAGGGAAGAGAAACCTGGGAGGAGGATGAATATCAGTACGTAGGATTTTAAAATTTAGTTAAGCTTTTTACCTGTAGAAGTATGAAAAGAAAATATTTGGGACACTGATTTTGCATTTTTTGCATTATAAGAAGCCTTTTCTTTAAAAGTATATTCGCTAATGCTACGACATTTTCGGGAGCTGTTTGAAACATGCTGCTGTCTCATTCGAATTAAAAAATACAATATTCTTCGATCAAAAAAAAAAAAATGGTTCAAATGGCTCTGAGCTCTATGGGACTCAACATCTTAGGTCATAAGTCCCCTAGAACTTAGAACTACTTAAACCTAACTAACCTAAGGACACCACACACACCCATGCCCGAGGCAGGATTCGAACCTGCGACCGCAGCAGTCCCGCGGTTCCGGACTGCAGCGCCAGAACCGCTAGACCACCGCGGCCGGCTTCTTCGATCACTTTCTGATTCATAGGATTATATGTAGAAAAAAATACTTTATTTTGAATGTGCAAAACTCAAAACTCTGTAAATAATAAAATGTTTGCCATAAATTAGTGATTGTACTTCAGTGGTCTCATAATCTTAGGTCCCCGCAATAAAGTTTTCAAATTTACTGCATGATTAGATTTCGAGTTATGGTTTTATATAAAAAGACAAAAAATATAAAAATAATATTTGTGGCAAAAGATTAATTCTGGGTCTTTTGCTACATTCATCCATTGATATACAGTTCTTTTTATTTGCATACGCAAAATTTTAGATCTGTATGTTAGTATCTATGGCTGTAATGATCTTTTTAAATACATGTTTAATTTTTGGATACTTACCATACATACCCCTCCCCCCCCCCTCAATATACTGCAATCCCCAATATATCACTCCAATAGGAATCACAAACACGAAGATTAGATTCATTACAGAGCGAATAGACGCGTTTAAGCAGTCGCTCTTCCCACACTCCATACTTGAATGGGAATGAAGTGAGTCCAATATCAGTAACAATTGGAAGTACGCTCTGCCAAGCAGTTCACAGTGGTTTCCAGAGTATCGATGTAGATGTTATGAATGGGACGTTTGTTTCCATACATTCTTACATTTCATCACGAAATCGTATTACTTTTTAATCATTATGACAATAGTAGCTGATTATCCGGCTTTGCCCAGGTATTTATTTATTTCAATTCTAGTACTTCATCTCCTCCTTACCCCTGTGTCTGCGTATCTCCTCTGTCCCTCTCTGTCCATCTGCTCTTCCCCCTTCTCTCTGCTCACCTCTTCACCTTCACCCTCTGCCCCTCTCTTCCCGGCCCTCTCTCTGTCTATCTCCTCCACACCCTCTTTCTATACATCTCCTCTTTCCTTTCTATGCCCATCTCCTCTTCCTCCCTCTTCCTGTCCACCTCCTCCTTTCCCCGTTATCTGTACATCTTTTCTTCTCCCTCTCTCTGTGTCGTAAAATGATATAATTTTGTAAGCACATTCAGCGGTGTATGTGGACACTGTCTGCTAATTGTCTTGCGAATATAGATAGTACCAAAGGCGTAACTAATTTAAATATCATGACGTCATGGCTCATGCCGAAATGAGCAGCGAAAATGTAGTACGTAATAAACTTTCTTCCATTCATCATTTTGTGAGGAACGGGGAGTGTCAGTGGGAAAAAGTTTCGTAAAGATTTGAAATTTTGTGTAAATTTTGTTGTAAGTCACTAAGTGCTGTTCTTCTCAAATGCTGGATTAATTAAATCCGAGTATTCTCGCATCGTGACGTTTATTCGGTTTTCAATACCACCTGTTTGATAGGTATGTGGTTCTTACCCCCCATATCGATTCTTCCCAGACAATAATGTAACGTTCTTTTAAAGTGAAAAGTTTAAGATAACGATGAATGTCTGAACAGTGTACTTACTCTGTGTTACTGTTAGCAAAACTTTACACGAATTGGTTGGGAAATGCAACTCCCAATACCAATAAAGAAGTACAGTCACTGCAAAATACACTCCTGGAAATTGAAATAAGAACACCGTGAATTCATTGTCCCAGGAAGGGGAAACTTTATTGACACACTCCTGGGGTCAGATACATCACATGATCACACTGACAGAACCACAGGCACATAGACACAGGCAACAGAGCATGCACAATGTCGGCACTAGTACAGTGTATATCCACCTTTCGCAGCAATGCAGGCTGCTATTCTCCCAGGGAGACGATCGTAGAGATGCTGGATGTAGTCCTGTGGAACGGCTTGCCATGCCATTTCCACCTGGCGCCTCAGTTGGACCAGCGTTCGTGCTGGACGTGCAGACCGCGTGAGACGACGCTTCATCCAGTCCCAAACATGCTCAATGGGGGACAGATCCGGAGATCTTGCTGGCCAGGGTAGTTGACTTACACCTTCTAGAGCACGTTGGGTGGCACGGGATACATGCGGACGTGCATTGTCCTGTTGGAACAGCAAGTTCCCTTGCCGGTCTAGGAATGGTAGAACGATGGGTTCGATGACGGTTTGGATGAACCGTGCAGTATTCAGTGTCCCCTCGACGATCACCAGTGGTGTACGGCCAGTGTAGGAGATCGCTCCCCACACCATGATGCCGCGTGTTGGCCCTGTGTGCCTCGGTCGTATGCAGTCCTGATTGTGGCGCTCACCTGCACGGCGCCAAACACGCATACGACCATCATTGGCACCAAGGCAGAAGCGACTCTCATCGCTGAAGACGACACGTCTCCATTCGTCCCTCCATTCACGCCTGTCGCGACACCACTGGAGGCGGGCTGCACGATGTTGGGGCGTGAGCGGAAGACGGCCTAACGGTGTGCGGGACCGTAGCCCAGCTTCATGGAGACGGTTGCGAATGGTCCTCGCCGATACCCCAGGAGCAACAGTGTCCCTAATTTGCTGGGAAGTGGCGGTGCGGTCCCCTACGGCACTGCGTAGGATCCTACGGTCTTGGCGTGCATCCGTGCGTCGCTGCGGTCCGGTCCCAGGTCGACGGGCACGTGCACCTTCCGCCGACCACTGGCGACAACATCGATCTACTGTGGAGACCTCACGCCCCATGTGTTGAGCAATTCGGCGGTACGTCCACCCGGCCTCCCGCATGCCCACTATACGCCCTCGCTCAAAGTCCGTCAACTGCACACACGGTTCACGTCCACGCTGTCGCGGCATGCTACCAGTGTTAAAGACTGCGATGGAGCTCCGTATGCCACGGCAAACTGGCTGACACTGACGGCGGCGGTGCACAAATGCTGCGCAGCTAGCGCCATTCGACGGCCAACACCGCGGTTCGTGGTGTGTCCGCTGTGCCGTGCGTGTGATCATTGCTTGTACAGCCCTCTCGCAGTGTCCGGAGCAAGTATGGTGGGTCTGACACACCGGTGTCAATGTGTTCTTTTTTCCATTTCCAGGAGTGTACATTCAGCCCCTTAGGCACTGAGTCTTCTGACCCTACTAAAAACTGATAACTTTGGTCCCTGTGCACATAACAAATGAATTAAACTGTCTTACCTCTAGAGCAGCAGCGGTGGAACGCGATATATTCTGGTCTCTCACAAAAATATAAATATGCTAGCTACAGGGTCAACAGTGAGCGATGCTGGCCATAATATGTACTTTGAAAGGCGCGTGAAATTCTTTTGGCTGATAAATGAGAACATTTATGGAAATCCAACTTCTTTAAGAGATATATGACCTGGACTTGGAGGCGATACTGATTATGTTGAATTACTAACACTCAATTTTTTTTGTAGCAAAATCATATTGCAAGTTATGTTTGTCTTTTCAAAAACATCTGACAATTGAAGTTACATTACTCACAATTGATTCACAAGCAATGAGATTTAAACAGCAAGTATTATCTAACTTCATTAATCCAACATAAATATCAATTAGAAACATTACACAGTGAAATTTCTAACTAGCCCTTTTATTAAAACGGTTTATGTTTATTCTGGGGTTACTCAACAATTACAAATTATCAGCCAACTCATCTACAGTAACGCGCTGGCAAAAACAGAAATCATAATTATTTAACATCTTTACCTTGGTTACCTGAAGACTTCTGCTTCTAAGTTCAACAATATATAAGTTAATCTAACACTTGGTGACTTCATACAGCACACCACAAAAGCTGCCTACTCCATTGTCTTTCGCTCACTAACAGCTACCTACAACAGAGCGAGAAGTGCTCTCTTACTCCAACACTAGCATTATCTCTGGGTTTGCGGTCTTACACAGTCGGCGATACAAAGCCTATCAGAATCATACATCGTTTATAAAATCATACTCGGGTGTCACATACAAATGTGGCCCAGGAGACTCCTGTCGATAAGTGATATGTGTACCACGTTTGGTTGTAATCGGTCCAATGGTTTCGCAAAATATGTAGAACATACATACATTTTTATAATACGTGTGGATGTCTGTTTTTCGTGATGCAATTTTAATTAAATAAAGCCTGTACGGTGTCCAAAGATATATTCAAGTTACCTGCGAAGAACTCACGAAAATTCGTGTAGTAGTTCTGTAGATCAGCGTATTGAGACAGACAGACAGACAGCCAAGAAAATTGCAGTAAAATTTTAAGTTACGATATCTTTCTTTTCGTGATCGGATTTTGATGAAATAAAGTTTATCCGTTGTCCAGAGCCTGCTGGAGTTACTAGTGAAAACTCCGGAGAAATCCGTCTAGTATTTTTCGAACGTGTTTGAAAACAGACATGAGTTTTTTTACGGTTTTATTAATCAAGAAGTATTACTTACATCCAAACTGCTTCTTTAAGCAGAAAAGCGTAACAAATTTGTAATTTTACTTCTACCACCAAGTGATGGATTACCGTAATACAAGATATTATCACGATTCCTGACGTTCTGTCACGGAAACGGCTTTATGATGAATGAGTAAGTCAGTTTCCCGCTTCTGAACAAGCACAAATATAATCTTATACGTTTCACTATTTTATTATGGTCATGCAACAAACGAGTGGCGTTTCTTATCTGGTAACACGGAAATGGGCACATACACAAGGCCTGCCTCTAGGAAAACACTCAGTGCTCAATAAGCAAACACACAAAAGCACTTATCTTCCCTCGGCCATTGCCGTTTAGTCAGTTATTTCTACGCATAACAATTGCAGTACGTACAGATACAGAATCTACAAATCTTCAGTACATGAGCAGAGGTTGATGGCAAAAAATGTCCTCTCGCCGGTGCTTAGTCACAGCGTGCTATTCTTCCAACATCTTTAAAGACCTAGACGATCACAGGATATAAAGCGTAATCTTCGAGTCTGCTCCGGAACAGAGTCTCATTCAAGATTTCATTACTGTTAAGCTAAAATGGTTCAAATGGCTCTAAGCACTATGGGACTTAACATCTGAGGTCATCAGTCACCTAGACTTAGAACTACCTAAACCTAACTAATCTGAGGACATCACACACATCCATGCCCGAGGCAGGATTCGAACCTGCGGTCGTAACAGCAGCGCGGTTCGGGACTGAAGCACCTAGAACCGCTCGGCCACACTGGCCGGCGACTGTTACGCATATCACACAGCTGACACGTAAGAAAGAAAATATAAACATACCGAGAGAAAGCTAGATTTGTCGGACCAAAGAAAGCTTGTGAAAATTGGACTATTGGTATCTCAGAAAATAGAGACTCAAGATCAAATATATGATACTGTTGTGGTCTCCAGCACGAAGACTAGTTCGATGCAGCTGTCCACGCTGATCTATTCCGTGCAAGCCTCTTCGTCTCAGAATATCTCCTGCAACCCACATTCATTTGGGCCTGTTTGGTGTGTTCGTCTCTTGGTCCCTACAGTTTTTACCCCCCCTCCCCCCAGTTCCCTCTAATACTGACTTGATAATCCCTTGAAGTCTTAGAATGTGTTCTATCAACCGATCCCTTCCTTTAGTCAAACTGTGCCACAATTTTTTTCTTACCAGTTCAGCACCTCTTCATTAGTTACATGATCTATCCATCTAATCTTCACCATTCATCAGTAGGACCGCATTTCAAAAGCTATTATTTTCTAGAATTAACTGTTCATCGCCCACGTCTCGCTTCCGTACAAAGCTACATTTCAGACAAACAACTTCAGAAAGACTTCCAAGCATTTAATCTACATTCGATGTTAATAAATTTCTCTTTTCAGAAAGGCTTTTTTTGCCATTGCCAGTTTATCATATATATCATCTCTGCTTCGTCCACCATCCGTTACTTTACTGCCCAAATAGCAAAACTCATCTATTACACTGGTGTCCGAAATGAAAGCAACAAACCGCTATTTTCCCATCCTATATCTAATTCACGATATTATCACACAAACTGTCAACAGACGTCCGTACGACCGTATTCTACAAGCACAATGGAATTCCGGTCAACAGACAACCACGCCAACGATAACGTCAGGGCACCTATCAAACGGGTTAGTGTTTGCCAGGTAGTGCCAGATACACCGTCGCTGTGTACACAGTGACACACGGTGCAGTATGGCATAGTGAAGACGCTCACCAGACTCTCTGCAGTGGAGAGCCATGGGAAGAATGGAAGCAGCCAGTCGCAAGCTGATGTGGCCCGATGGCTTAATGTGACTCTCCCTGTTGCTTCTCCAATGGGGTGACAGTTTATACAGACCGAAATTGTATCCCGAAGATGAGGGCAGGGCCGACCACGTGTTTCATCATACAGAGAGGATCGTTATTTGACCTTAAGGTCACGACGGTGCCGCCTTAGTACTGCACGGCAACTGCATCTGACATCGCAGTATCCATTGGACGTGCTGCATCGAGGCTAACGATGTACAGAAGGCTTCGGTGACGTGGCCTTTATTGCCGGAGATCTGCTGTATGTGTACTTTAAGTAGCCTGTTTATAAATTTACATGTTGGCAGCACTTTAGACTGCATTAATATCACTGCAGATTATACACTCCCAACTGCGAGTCCGACCAGCCACTCAGTCTCTTACAGAGAGCACACAGCGCTGTCAGTGATATTAATGCAGTCAAACGCACTGCCAACATACAAACATATAAACAGGTTACTTACAGTACCTCTGACGCATCTTCACAGACGGGAACGTCTAGAGTGGAGTCGTCAACATAACACCTCGAAGGTCGAACAGTGGGCCAATGTTCTTTCACAGATGAGTTCCGATTTGGTCTGGATAGTGATACACGGCAGATTCGCATCTGCAGGGAAAGTGGAACACGGTTTCGGGACCTACGCATTGTGGAAAGAGACCGATATCGAGGAGGACCCCTAATGATGTCGGCGGGGATTATGTTGACCACTCGAACATCTTTTCATGTGCTTGTATGGGTGAATCTGTAAGGTTTAACTGCTGTCAGGCATCATGACGAGATCTTGGGACCTCATGTGCGGTTGTCGCAGGTTGCTGTGGGTCCAGACTTCATAGTGATGGACGATAATGCTCGACCGCATAGAGCTCAGGTGGTTGATGTTTTTTTGGGAACGGAAGTTATTGCACGCGTGGCGTGGCCTGCTCACTCTCCTGATTTGAGCCCCCTAGACCATGTCTGGGACGCACTAGGGAGACGGGCTGCATCGCGTCAGCATCCACCGACCACTCTCCAAGACTTGCGAACAGCTCTGCAGGAGGGACGGGCGTTATTGCCTCAGCATGAGACTGATGACATCGTTCACAGCATGCCACGTCGTTGTTAGGCCCTCTATTACTGCCAAGGATGGACACACTCCATACTGAACACATTACCAGCTGTCGGAATGTCTTTTCAAATTCGTAAAATTGAGAAGAATGAGGAACATTTTTGTTTGCGTGCCGGCCGGTGTGGCCGAGCGGTTGTAGGCGCTTCAGTCTGGAACCGCGCGACCACTACGGTCGCAGGTTCGAATCCTGGCTCGGGCATGGATGTGTGTGATGTCCTTAGGTTAATTAGGTTTAAGTAGTTCTAAGTTCCAGGGGACTGATGACCTCAGATGTTAAGTCCCATAGTGCTCAGAGCCATTTGAACCATTTTTTGTTTGCGTTATGCATGTTGCAGTTGTTTATGTTCTTTATTCTTTACATTGTTCCTACTTTACTAACGCTTGTTTATAATGTTTCGTGGCAAAATACACGAACCTTGCAAAATTTCCGTTTGTTGCTTTAATTTAGGACAGCATTGTAGTTTTAGTGTCTCATTACCTAATGTAATTCCCTCAAGATCACCTGCTTTAATTCAACTACATTCCGTTACTCTTGTTTTGCTTTTGTTGATATTCATCTTTTATCCTGGTTTCAAGACATTGTCGATGCCGTTTAACTGCTCTTTTAAGTCCTTTCCTGGCTCAGACAGAATTACAATCTAATCGGCAACGCTCAGAGTTTTTCTTTCTTCCCCCTGAATTTTAATTTCTTCTCCAAATCCTTCTTTGATTTCTTTTACAGTTTGCTCAATGTAAAGACTGAATAACATCGGGTATAGACGACAATCCTGTCCCACTCCCTTCTCAACCACTGCTTCCCTTGCATGTTTGATTCTTATAACTGTCGCCTGGTTCCCGCAGAAGTTTTACATGACATTTTTCTTCTTGTATTTTATCCCTGCTACCTTCAAGATTTCGGAGAGTGTATTCCAGTCAGCTCAGTGAAAACATTTCTCTACGTCTAAAATGCTTCACTCGTAGATTTGCGTTTCCTTAATCCATCTTCTACCAGAAGTCGCAGCGTCAGTACAGCCTCGCTTGTTCCTACATTTCTCCGGAATCCAAACTGATCTTCTGTGAGATTGGCTTCTACCAATTTTTCCATTCTTTTGTAAACGATTCGTGTCAGTATTTTGCAATCATGACTTATTATCATGATGGTCCGGCAATATTCACACCTGTTAACAGCTCCTTTCTTTGGAATTGGAACTGTTACATTCGTCTTTAAGTCTGAGAGTATTTCGCCTGCCTCATACTTCTTGCACACCAGGTGAAATTCGAGTTCTTTTGCCATGGCTGGCTCTCCCAAATGCATCAGCAGCTCTGACAGAACACCCTTATGAGCTTTTCAGACTGTTTGTGACCACCCTGTATAAGTAACATTGTTGCAATGTTCAAATGTGTGTGAATTTATAAGGGACGAAACTGCTTAGGTCATCAGTCCCTAGACTTACACATTACTTAAACTAACCTATGCTAAGAACAACACACACACTCATGCCCGAGGGAGGACTCGAACCTCCGGTGCGAGGGAGTCATTGTTGCAAAAAGAGAGGAGAGGAGAAAGGAAATAAAGAGAATGTGAGAAACGAATGTGCACTGGAGTAGCGCTTAAACATACAACGGCGCATTCTGCCTGTCGGAAGGGTCAACGGAAGAAAGTTCGTATTGTACTGAAAGAAATAGAGAAACCGCTGTATGAAAGAAAGAGTGGGATAAAGACGTAACAGAATACCTATGAAAAAGACGCGTTCAAAGAACCGTCAGGAAAATTAAAAATTACGGCGCACAGGGTCCGACAGGGTTATAAAAATGTCGCCTTGTGGCAGAGGCGGCCGTTCTTCATGAATCAGTTAGGAGGGAGAACGCACGAGAGTTGTACCGTTGGCTGTGGAGACGCGCTGGCGCAGCCTTTTAAAGTTTAAACGGTAAATTTAAATGGTAATGCTCTGCCGCAGCCACAAAAAACAGTCGCCTCTACTCTGATGGGTGCATGTGCTGGACGGGCGGACACAGAACGCTTCTCGGAAAGTTGTCCCCTTCGCGCGGCGTCCGTATTCATGTTTCTTACTCACCAAGCAGGGCCCTTCTCCAGACAGTCAGACTAACCTCGTACTTGCTACCGACAGCTAGGGTCCGCTTGTCGCTCTTGAGGAGTGCTTGATACAGGTCCCGACGGACCAGTTACGAATGGAGTTGTGGTGTTCAGTCTGAAGACTGTTTCGATCCTGTGGAGTTCTCCAAATCCCTACATAACTACTGCAAACTACATTCACTTAAGACTTCTTGAAGTAGCCACACAGTCACACTTTCTTCTTCCTCCATAAATTTATTACACGCACACATGCATTTACTTTCAAATTCATTAGTTCTTGGTGGGTCAATATGTGTTCTGCCAACCTATTACTTCTTTTAGTCTAATTGCGTCTGAATGATTTCTTCTGCCCAGTTCGGATTTGGAAATATCGCGAGAAAGGCATTCTTAATCATAAGCGCAGATGCTAACCAAGTCTGCAGGTCGCGTTGTTGTATTTGGCCGGCTGGAGTGGCCGAGCAGTTCTAGGCGCTACAGTCTGGAACCGCGAGACTGCTACGGTCGCAGGTTCGAATCCTGCCTCGGGCATGGATGTGTGTGATGTCCTTAGGTTAGTTAGGTTTAAGTAGTTCTAAGTTCTATGGGACTGATGACCTGAGCAGTTAAGTCCCATAGTGCTCAAAGCCATTTGAACCATTTTTGTTGTATTTGACCACAGACGGCACCTGTGCGATATCTTCAATACGTTGCAAGTGTCTGTCCTGGTCAGAACAGCGTTGTTTGTAGTTGTGAGTGCATCATGCCGGAGATCAGTGAATTCGACCGTGGGTGCTTCCGTAAGCTAGGTCGCCGAACAGTTAGGTGTTTCAAGAGACACCGTACCGAAGATTCATACCGCGTACAGCGAAAGGGAATAACATCATGCGCTGAGTCACAACGCGAAAGAATCTGTGTGTCGAGTGGTCGCAAGAGACGGTCGTTGAAGACGGCTATAATAAAAAATAAAGGGATGTCGATGCTAAAGTCACTGTGATACTGAACGCCATCAACATGAGCAGAGCTCCATAATCAGGGAATTTCAGACCGACCTGGAATTCCAAATCCGCTCACCACTGATGCAAATACCCATAATAGGAAAATGTGGTGCTGAGGCAATAAAACCTGAACTATGAAGCAATGGAAGACAAGTCATTTGTTCGGATGAGTCTTGTTTCACACTGCTTCCAACTTACGGTTGAGTTTACGTCCAAAGAGTGAAATATCGTGGGGGTTCGGTGATGATTTGGCTGCCTATATCGTGGTATTCCATGGGCCCCATTGGCTCCTCTTCACGGTCGCATAGTGCCAAGGATTATGTGACCATATCTGAAGATGACGTCCATCGCAAGATCCAACGTTTGTTCCCCATTGGTGATGCAGTGTTCCAATAAGACTGTCCACAAAGCTCGTATCTCCCAGCGTTAGTTTTGTTAGCAAGAGGATGAACTGTCACATCTCCCCTAGCCACCACAGTTACCAGATCTCAATGTTATAGACCCTTTGTGGTATACTTTAGACAGAGGCTACGTGATCGCTCCTCCTCCATCATAGTTACCTGAACTCGCCTCTGTTTTACAGGAGAAAGATATATACGATTCCCTTAAAACCATACAGTACCTGCATTTACCAATTCTGAGATGAATGGAAGCCGTTTTGAATACCCACGGGTTTCCTACACCATATTACGCATGGTGCCAACGGCCTTGCCGCAGTGGTAACACCAGCCCCCTTCAGATTACCGAATTTAAGCTCTGTCGAGCTTGGCTAGTACTTGGATGGGTCACCGTCCGGGCCTGCCGAGTGCCAATTGAGGAGCTACTTGACTGAGAAGTAGCGGCAACGGTAAAGAAAATTAACAACGGTCGGAAGAGCGGTGTGCTGACTGCATGCCCCTCCGTATCCGCATCTAGTGACGCCTAAGGACACCGGCCGGTGTGACCGAGCGGTTCTAGGCGCTTCAGTCTGGAATCGCGCGACCGCTACGGTCGCAGGTTCGAATCTTGCCTCGGGCATGGATGTGTGTGATGTCCTTAGGTCAGTTAGGTTTAAGTACAGGGTGTCCGAAAAGTCTTTCCCTGATTACATAAATTGATAAATCAGGCTAGAAGTAAGACACAAATATGAAACTGGTGTCTAATTGTTTACAAACTATCGAAGTTTGTTTCACACACGAGTAAACTCCCACATGAGCATTCTTGGTAGCAAGTAGCACATCTAGGCGATATTCAATTTCCGTCCACACATTAGCCAACATCACTGGAGGGATCGATTCAACGACTGTGGTAATCTGTCGCCGCAGGGTTTCAAGATCTGGTACACGTGTTCGGTAGACCTCGTCCTTGACATAACCCCATAAAAAGAAGTCTAATGGGGCCATATCAGGAGAGCGAGGAGGCCAAACCGTTGGCCCATCACGACCAATCCATCGCCCAGGAAAGGTCATATCGAGATAGGCACGGACGTCCAAACCCCAATGAGGCGGTGCACCGTCTTGCTGAAACAAGACATCGGGGTTATACTGAAGCAGCTGAGGAACAGCATACAGTTGCAACATGCCCAGATACACTGCAGATGTGATGGTAGCCTCAGCGAAGAAGAATGGCCCGATAATTAGATCGTGTAATAGCGTGCACCAAACATTCACCTTTGGACTGCCTCTGGTGCACTCCATGACCTCGCCAGGGGGTTGTGAAGCCCAAATGCACACATTATGGCGATTCACTACTCCACTGACAAAGAAGGTCGCTTCGTCGGAAAAGGCAATTCGTCTGAGATAACCATCATCGTCCTCAATACGTGATAGCATTTCGACCGCAAAGTCATATCGACGTGTACTGTCATTGGGCAACAATGGAAGTGGAAGTTTACTGATGTGTGAAAAAAACTTTGATAGTTATTTAACAACTAGACACCAGTTTCATATTTGTATCTTACGTCTAGCCTGAGTTATCAATTTATGTAATCAGGGAAAGACTTTTCGGATACCCTGTAGTTATAAGTTCTAGGGGACTGATGACCTCAGATGTCTTTTGACGCCTAAGGCCTGAAGATAACACGGCGGCCGGTCGGTACTGTTGGGTCTACAAGATCTTTTCGGACGGTCTTTTTTAAGTAGGCGTGGTGATGAGTTACACCGCCCGTCCGAAGAGTTCCGAGTCCGATTTTTTCATGACGTATAAGCAAGGTCAGTGCAATACAACAATGGTACCTTGAACTAACAACTGCAAACAACTGATGTACATTTGACCAATCAGCTGCGAGCAGGCAGTGTGAATTACTGTATATATGTGGGCGAAATGTCTCAACGTCGTTGTGTCACAAATCGTAAGTCTCTAAATCAGGTGTTTTAACATGTTGAGCGCGAGGCGATTTTCTGGGCTTTTCGTTGTGGCAGCAATCCCTCGTGCTAACGTGTGTATGCGAGTAAATGGAAAACGTGGCAACCAGAAGAGGGGTTTATTGTAAACCAAAAAATGTTACTGAATATCACACTGGAAAAACTGCTGTTCACCTTTATGATCAGACCAGAGGGTACAGCAGTCCATTGCGAAGGACAGTAAAGCAGTATCGCCAAGTTAGCGTTCGATCTCTTTTTCAATACCGCTGTAGTGAATATGTTGTATGTATTCGAGGACAGGATGGAAAGTGGCAGTCACGTTATTTCGGAAACAATTGCACTCACACGGTAGCTCACGCGAAGAAAGTCCAGTCAGTATCGATACATGAAGAAGCAAACACCAGTTGGACAAAACAGAGGGAAAGGTGCATAAAGTGCTTAGATGTTGTTCAGAATGTTACAAGACAAACACAAAACCATTTGGGCGTAAGACATCTAGAAAATTAAGTAAACAAGTGGCTACCTTTAGTAATACGTGCAAATCGAAGCCCCATGTTTACAATGAATGTTTTAATAAACTTCATTAAATTACAACATTTATTTCTTAACGTTGTTACTGCCTTTCACATACACTGAACGTGTCCAGATGAGAAGTACAATGTCAGTGCGCGCCGACTGACTTCGTCCTAACGAAACATTCGCTGTCAGGTCCAGTGCACTGAAGCCGCCGAAACCAAGAGAGCAGTGTCGATCCAACGAGACTGACGGCGCTCTTAACAGTGTTAAGACACTCTCCAGAATGTTTTGGAAAACATCGACGCGTCTATGTCTGCCGCAACTTGACTGAAATGCAGAAAGAGGATAATTCTTTTCTGGAAAAAAATCATGACGGCTGACATCTCTTGGTGTTATCAATATAAATCAGTCCACAGCTCTTGATTCGCGGTAGCGTTCTCGCTTCCCGAGTACGGGGTCCGGGGTTCGATTCCCGGCGGGATCATAGTTTTCACTTGCCTCAAGATGACTGGGTGTTGTTGTCCCGTCTTCATCATCATAATTCATCCCCATTACAGTCGGAGGAAGGCAATGGCAACCCACCTCCGCTAGGACGTTGCCTAGTACGGCGGTGCGGGTCTCCCGCATCGTCCCCTACGCTCTGTCATCATCATCAATACAAATCGACCACAAACGACGAAGTGCAGCAGTTCACATGAAGAATCAACAATCTGCTGACACAACCGACACCGGTGATGCCTCATGAGTCTAGATTTTGAGTGTTCACAAATTTCTAGCTTCTGATACATGTGAGAGTGGTGTGAAATTAGTAGCAACTGCTATGTAGCAGCTATGCTTAACAACATACCCATGCAACTACAGCCTCTAGCAATAATAATAAGCATAACTTGTCTGAAAAAAATACAGAATTGTTTTTGTGGAGTTTTGTTGTTTTGTACATAACTAACTGTAGTTTAGGGAAAGAACGAAATAATAATTATGCCTTCTCTACTCTCCGTTTCGGATTTTTGTGTAAGTTTCCGAATTTTTTTATTTTTTACAGATAAATGTACAAGATCCCTAACATATGTAATAGTTAACGAATTAACTCCCAGGCTGAAAAATCAGACATTCTTACGTTGCACCCACATAACTACTTACGCTTATGATACACTTCTTTGTGAAATGTTCGCTTGTAGTTATGCTTATTTGATTTCGTCACTTTCTCAGTTAACAGATCTGATCTGGAATGCCCTAGTTCCTTTGCGGCTAACTTTTCGAGGTAATTTTCTTTTCTGTTAGCTCTTAAAACAGATTCAACAGAGCTCATGTCCGCAGCTCGTGGTCTAGTGGATAGCATTGCTCCTCTGGATCACGGGGCTCCAGGTTCGATTCCCGGCCGGGTTGGGGATTTTCTCTTCACGGGGACTAGGTGTTTGTGTTGCCCTCATCATTTGATCATCATCATCATCATCATTCGTCACAGTGGCTAGATTGAACTGAGTAAAAATTGAGCTGTGTAAAAATTGGGATTTTGTACGGGCGCTGTTGACCGCGCAGTTCAGCGCCCCGCAAACTAAACATCATCATCAACAGATTTGATGTTGGCACTGCACACGACAGCTGGTTCCTGGGCAGTAAAGAACCAACTCTGTCTACTAACATGGTCGCTGGACTCGGAATAAGATGGGGCGCTCAGAAGTATAAGGACCAAAAGCACGCAGTCGTCGATTCCACATTTAAGTGAATATCAGAGTAACCAGTGAGACAGCTTTTCGTGAATGTTCATATATAAAACGTGGGCCTACAATACAGGCTAACCTGACCCACCATAAGCACGAATAAATGGTACAGTCTCAGAATCCACAATGATGTGCTTTATGGTTCTCAGCGCCTCAAGCTGAGTATCGTATGATGAAATCCATAACTTAAATACTATATCTCATTCAAAATTCGCCGGCCGGAATGGCCCAGCGGTTCTAGGCGCTACAGTCTGGAACCGCGCGACCGCTACGGTCGCAGGTTCGAATCCTTCCTCGGGCATGTATGTGTGTGATGTCCTTAGGTTAGTTCTAAGTTCTAGGGGACTGATGACCTCAGACGTTAAGTCCCATAGTGCTCAGAGCCATTTGAACCATCATTCAAAATCCCACAGAGCAGGAGCGAATAGGCGTATAGGAGAAGCGTGCTACCGTCTAGTGGGATTTATGCCATGCGAATGGAGATAAAAGTCTGGTGCAGTGTGCTGTCACCTAGTGGCACTGATGTAAACTTGTTGAGTGGTAAGGGCTAGTTGCGCACGGCATGAAGCGCGCACGTTGTTTATCAAATCCGTATGCATTTGACCTGTAAGGGAATTAAGCCGCGCCAGTTGCGCATGCGCAGAAGTTCCTTAAAATGAGCATAACTGAAGGTGTGCTCGAGACTCTAATGCCAAGATTCACAGAGTCTACAGGAGTAGCAATGTAACACAGCGCGATAGATTTAGTGCCATATATTTTAGATTAGTGTATCTACGTTGCATTGAACAGCATTCAAAGAAAAATAACCAATAAATCCGCAAGTTGTCAAAAGTTTTGGTGTTCACATCCTTTTGTGCCCTTACACTACAGCCGCCACTGATCGACTCTCAAGCCAGGGTGACACTCGAGTTGACCATCATCCTATAGAAAGATTTCCTTAATATTTTCAGATAATTGTAAGAACGTGCTGCAGTCCGGAACCGCGGGACTGCTACGGTCGCAGGTTCGAATCCTGCCTCGGGCATGGGTGTGTGTGATGTCCTTAGGTTAGTTAGGTTTAAGTAGTTCTAAGTTCTAGGGGACTTATGACCTAAGATGTTGAGTCCCATAGTGCTCAGAGCCATTTGAACCATTTTAAGAACGTGCTGCGTGTTGTACTCAAGTGAGGGGCTGAGGATGAGGGTTGGGTAGGGGGCTGTGGGGTGGAGACTATGTAGAACACCTCAGGCGTTAAACCATATTAACATTTATCTACTTTTTAATAACCCAGTCTTGAAAATTTTGGACTGACTGGGTGTATAATTTTGTAGCGCACGCCAAATATCAATTAACGGCTGCTTGAAGATATGGTCAAGGGTCTCGCTGTATTCCACAGCAAAGACGGTGAGCGTCGAAGACAACAGTTCGTGGTCGGCAGGCTGGTACTTCGCGAGCGTCATTTGCATTTCACCTTCGCTGTCCCGTCAGCTCGCATGAAACCGAAAGCGCGAAATGAAGGGAATAACACCACTTTACATTCCGCCTCTGTACCGAAATAATTACTCTTTGGCGGCTCGCTCGCGTACGTGACAGAGAGAGAGAGAGAGAGAGAGAGAGAGAGAGAGTGAGAGAGGGGGCGGGGGAGTGCCGACACAGAGCTGTGAGGTCCGCGAGCGGAAACGCAGCAAAGCACTTTCCTAGCGAAAGCAAGCTGAGCTCAGTCACTGAAACTATTTTCACAAACGACAAGGGAGGCAATAATCCCTTTACGACAGCGGAGGACGTGCCGAACAATACGTGCGCAATATGACCGCTGCCTTAGCTGCCACCCAGAAAGTACAGTCCGTTTACCACAAAAGGATAATCTCATCTGTTTCGAGACGTACGCCTTGACTCCAGTTTAATGACAGGAATCGTTTCGTTGGAAAATCTCTTCACTCTCAAGGCCACCACAAAGGCGTATTCAGCTCAGAGTTAATTTCACATACAATCTTCTTTTAGAGGCTCTTTCTGTAACTATATGTGTCACTTTCAAAAATTCATGATACAAACTGTGCTGTCTCACAGTACATTTATTCAGTACAGGTTTCGATCATAGACCATACCCACTGTGGAAAAATATCTATTGTGACAACTTCACATAGGATAAATGGTTCAAATCGCTCTGAGCACTATGGGACTTAACATCTGAGGTCATCAGTCCCCTAGAACTTAGAACTACTTAAACCTAACTAACCTAAGGACATCACACACATCCATGCCCGAGGTAGGATTCGAACCTGCGACCGTAGCGGTCGTGCGGTTCCAGACTGAAGCGCCTAGAACCACTCGGCCACACGGGTTCGACTCACATGGCATACATGCCATTTAACCAGGAAAATATATGCCACTGCTGATTTGAAAAACGTAAGAAAATGATACTTAACGCCGGAACACAGGCTTGATCGAGAAGAAGACATGAAAGAGCAGTAAGTGCACATACAACAGTTGATGTGATAGCCTTCTGGGTCTCGTTATGCCTGAGCAATGGTGCTCTGCTCTTACTGCTCTAACGTATTTTAATGTTTTCAACGTTTTCTTCTTCTTGGTTACGCCTGTATTATGGCGTTAAGTATCATTTTCTTACTTTTTCAAGTTAGCAATGCCGTCTATTTTCCTGGTTAAGTAGCGCATATGCCATGTGAAGTTGTCACAACAAAAATTAATGGTTCAAATGGCTCTGAGCACTATGGGACTCAACATCTGTGGCCATAAGTCCCCTAGAACTTAGAACTACTTAAACCTAACTAACCTAAGGACATCACACACATCCATGCCCGAGGCAGGATTCGAACCTGCGACCGTAGCGGTCACGCGGTTCCAGACTGAAGCGCCTTTAACCGCTCGGCCACACCGGCCGGCTTGTCACAACAGACATTTTTCCACTGTGAAGATGGTTCGTGATCGAAACCGGCAGTGAATAAATGTATTGTAAGAGAGCACAGTGTATATTATGCATTTCTCCAAGTATATCGATGCTGCTGACAGATGCCTGAAAAATACATGTATCAACTATAAATAAATAAGTACACGTGATGTAACCAGTCACTTGTGCCTATCCCACCCAGCTGTCTTCCACAGCTCTTGCAGTACCGCGCCCGCATCTCGTGGTCGTGCGGTAGCGTTCTCGCTTCCCACGCCCGGGTTCCCGGGTTCGATTCCCGGCGGGGTCAGGGATTTTCTCTGCCTCGTGATGGCTGGGTGTTGTGTGCTGTCCTTAGGTTAGTTAGGTTTAAGTAGTTCTAAGTTCTAGGGGACTGATGACCATAGATGTTAAGTCCCATAGTGCTCAGAGCCATTTTTTTGCAGTACCGCGCGGCGAAAATTAAAGGAGCTCTCCCCAGTTTGCGGTCGAGCTCATTTTTTAACACAGAGGCGCGATTTTAAACTGATATCCTCTCCAGTATTCGACCGTATAAGGCGTCGACAACGAACCTACCTGCAGGGGCTCATTGATTTCCTCGTGTACTGGAAAAGGTGGGAGCATACTGCAACTCTAGTATTAAAGAAATACGGAGTAACGTAGTGCGCCTCCGTCGCTGAGTAGCCAGGATGGCACACTGCCACTACAGAGGATCCAGGTTCGATGCCCCGTACCGCCCGGAATATTTCCTTGGTGGGAGGACGTAGCGGTTCCGAGATTTGCAAAGCCAACAACGACCGGGAGAGAGGTGTGCTGACCAGACAGCCCTCCGTACCGCATTCTAATGAAGCCATTGGCTGGGGATCACACGGTGGTCGGTCCCGGTCGTCCACCAAAGTTAATGAAAGAGAACACGGGCGAACGCGCATTCGCCGACTCTCCGCCAGTGTTCACTACCACAAGCGTTTACACTAGAGGGAACGGAAGAGGTTGGGCTGTTTGTGGGAGGAGACCAAACAGCGAGGTCATCGATCTCATCGGATTAGGGAAGGAAGTCGGCCGTGCCCTCTCGAAGGAACCATCCCGGAATTTGCCTGGAGCGATTTAGGGAAATCGTGGAAAACCTAAATCAGGATAGCCGAACAAGGGAACGGAAGACAACACGGGATAACGAACAGAGCCTATGAACGCCGCGTTACTGGTTTTCGGTGATAATAATCACCTTACAGAGTACAACACCATAAAGTTAAAGCCCCAAGAGATACTGTAATACTCAGGATAACTTTGCATTGCACGAGCGCAGTGTTGAAAGAATTAAACGAAATGACTTAAGAATAGATCTCGTCAACATTGAGGTCATTGGAGACGGCAAGAAAAGTAACACTTAAGTGTCTATATTTGTTCGTAAGCGTGAAATTCGTGGCGGTAATGCACTTAACGCAGAACTGCAGTTCTAGCATTTCTTATTACACTACTGGCCATTAAAATTGCTACACCACGAAGATGACGTGCTACAGACGCGAAATTTAACCGACAGGAAGAAGATGCTGTGATATGCAAATGATTAGCTTTTCAGGGCATTCACACAAGGTTGGCGCCCGTGGCGACACCTACAACGTGCTGACATGAGGAAAGTTTCCAACCGATTTCTCATACACAAACAGCAGTTGACCGGTGAAACGTTGTTGTGATGCCTCGTGTAAGGAGGAGAAATGCGTACATTCACGTTTCCGACTTTGATAAAGGTCGGATTGTAGCCTATCGCGATTGCGGTTTATCGTATCGCGACATTGCTGCTTGCGTTAGTAGATATCCAATGACTGTTAGCAAAATATCGAATCTGTGGGTTCAGGAGGCTAATAGGGAACGTCGTGCTGGATCCCAACGGCCTCGTAGCACTAGCAGTCGAAATGACAGGCATCTTATCCGCATGACTGTAACGGATCGTGCAGCCACGTCTCGATCCCTGAGTCAACAGATGGGGACGTTTGCAAGACAACAACCATCTGCACGAACAGTTCGACGACGTCTACAGCAGCATGGACTATCAGCTCGGAGACCATGGCTGCGGCTACCCTTGACGCTGCATCACAGACAGGAGCACCTGCGATGGTGCACACGCCATCCAAGCTCTGTTTGACTCAATGCCCAGGCGTATCAAGGCCGTTATTAGGACCAGAGGTGGTTGTTCTGGGTACTGATTTCTCAGGATCTATGCACCCAAATTGCGTGAAAATGTAATCACATGTCAGTTCAAGGATAATATACTTGTCCAATGAATACCCGTTTATCATCTGCATTTCTTCTTGGTGTGGCAATTTTAATGGCCAGTAGTGTATTATTCCGAAACTTTGACATACGTCGGCTTACGCTCTTCGATGGCTTCTCATTGCAACTGAAGAGCAAATTTAAAATCAAAACACTAATTGTCGACAATGAACATAATCTGATGAAAGATTAGGATTGACCATTTATTTATTACCAACTAGAGACATTTACGTTAGCGATTATTTCGCATTTCAGTAGCTATAGTTTTTGGTGTCGGTGGTGACATATTCGAAGCACGACAAAGATTTTATTTAAAGAATATACAAAGAAGATAATGGCAATAAAATATAACCACCGAAATGTGAAATGTAGTACATACGATCTATCAACTAGACTACAAAATAAATTCTTTTATGCAGTTTCTTAGAAGACAGATCGCGTGATCACAGGTAAAACATTTTCATTCATCATCGTTGTTGAAAACACGAAAACATGAAAGAGCAGTAAGTGCACATACAATAGTTGGTGTGTTAGCATGCTGGGTCTTGTTATTCCTGAGGTATGGTGCTCCAAAATAACACTGACACATAATTACAGAGACCACGAACGAAAATAGTAAGACTGTTCAAATGTGTGTGAAATCTTATGGGACTTAACTGCTAATGTCATCAGTCCCTAAGCTTACACACTACTTAACCTAAAATATCCTAAGGACAAACACACACACCCATGCCCGAGGGAGGACTCGAACCTTCGCCGGGACCAGCCGCACAGTCCATGACTGCAGCGTCCCAGACCGCTCGACTAATCCTGCGCGGCTAGTAAGACTGATCTGGTCTTTCGTAAAATTTTAATTGTAATCAGAATAAAAGACCCTTATTCGTACCTGTTTACTATCAAGGAAATTTACTGTACTGTTCCTTTTGAATGAAAAGAATTACAGAATTTGTCCTTATTCTCTCCGTTCTCGTCTGAATGAAGCGTTTAATGAATTTATCGTCTGTCTCACATCTCCAGTAGGACTTTTGAGTGCTTCGTCAATTTCTTTTCCTTCTGGAATTTGTGCAGTGTATCTCTTGAATGCACGTGTAATATCTCTATTCTTCTGTCAGTCACTTTATATTCTCTTCGTACCATTCCATCGTTCACGTAACTCGTGTCAACAACACTATACAAACTATCTGACGACAGCTTTGTGCACTGCCAGTTCCTAAACGGAGAGGTCGCGAACTTGCTTCGAGGGTTCGCTAGAAGACCGACAACCAGCGGAACAAGAGAGAAGACAAGCGAATGCGAACGCAACGCGACCGAACGCCGTTTACACACGCGCGCCCAGCACGTATACACCAGAGAGAATTCTCGTTCGTTACTACACGTTCGCTTGTGTTCGTGTCGGTGTAAAGGGGCTTCTGATGCGCCGGCGATGGTGATGAACTCAAGTGCAGGCAGGAGTTCAGCGTGTGGCAGAGGCGGTGACAAAGCAGGGGCGATGACGCTGCGTGCTCGCGTCTGTGTGTGTGTGTGTGTGTGTGTGTGTGTGTGTGTGTGGTCGACAACACAGTTGGCGCCGAGCGTGGGAGAGGCGGCTCGTGTCGCAGCCCCGGGCACCCTACGAGAGGCTGGGGTGTTGGTGGGGACGTGGCTGGCTGAACCCTCGTACTCGTAGCCGAGACTGGTGACAGACAACTGGCGAGCAGCCACGTTGGCCTCTCGGCCACACCGGATCCGTTCTCTTCCCCCTGCCTCTGGATGACTTTAAGCCGCTGACACACGGACTGTCCATACGGACGGATTGAGAGAGTCAGATGTATGTGTGTGTGGTCAAGTCGGTACTTCGGAAGACGTCGTCCTGCGCTGTCACAGGCTTTCAAGGACACGAGAACCAACTGTTAGCGAGGATTTATATAATTTAATAAGACAGCAGGATGAGTGGGTGAGGCTGAATAATTTAAGCAACGACATTTCAAATGTACTCCACGAACAGTTCAGGAAGGATCGGCCTTATGCACAGGTCAGACTGGCTGCACAGATTAGGCAGCATCAATGGAGTGACACTGACACAGACTCAGATTCAGACTCAGATTCAGTTGTGGACGATAGGAACTGAGGACATGGTATGTAGGTTCTGGCATCCCAAGAGCGACTGGCTCGAAGTCAATTGCGAGCCCTCGCACTTGGGTGTGCATGCATACAAGTAGATGTATATAAAAATAATTCATATGACTGTATAACCACTATGTATTGCTTAAAACTGTTCCTGTTTTGATAACTAATGTTAATGTATACTGTATTGGTAAATATGTGTAATGTTTTGGTAACTAATGTTAATGTACTCCTTACATTAAGAATGAGTATACATTGCTCACGAACACAGTAGTACATTATTCTTGTCTTCTTGTATGATTAATAACAAGTTATACCTAGACTATTAGATTCTCTGAAGTGTATAACTAATGCTTGTTGTGCTTCTTGTTGCAGTAGTGTAAAGATCATATATAGAGGTTCAAATGTACAAAAGCCACGTCCACTACGACAGGCTCGAAGATTTGCCGAGCCCTCCTGTGGGTGTGGCTCACTGTGGAATCAGAGCTTTCAGTTTTTAGTCATTCTTGTTTTGCCTATCTGCTAAGGAAGTAGATCTTTAAGTATACAAATTATCTTATGTAAATTTATTTTTCTTTGATTTTATATATTTCTTAAACTTCAAACATTTTAAATTCTTTTTAGAGTTTCTTTGTATTAACAATATATACAAAAAAAAGGAATAATAAACAGAGGAGGGCTAGTGGCACACCGTGCTAGAAATCTGGTCCGCCTCCATGTGGCTCGGGACGGGCAACGGTGTGAGAACTTTTATGACCATCTAAAAGTTCTCACACAGGCTAACAGACCATGAGTGCCACTAACGCTACATATAGTAGTATTAGTACAACCCACCATAGTTACTAGACGGTGGGTTTCTGTGTAAGTTAAATTAAAAAAAAAAAAGTCCATCCGGACGTCAACGTTGAGCGTGCCGAGTTCACCGTGTTCGTGGACGTTCAGAAGCGTCGCGGCTTGTGCCTATGGTAAGCGTGTCTCTACGTCAGGGGTTCCCAACAAAATTTTCTCGGGGACCCCCTCATCGAGCATGATTGGTACCTTGTCATATCACAGTATCAAGTACCTAAAAAAGCCAAATTAAGAGTCTTTTTATACGTTTTCTATGTGTCAGTTGGCTGTAGGAAGACGCTATGCGCAGAAGTTAGCATTCGCTAAAGCTCAGCTCATGCAGGAAGCGGCCAAAACAAAAAATCTGTTATCATACGAAATATATTTAATGTATTTTTTATTCTAATAGCATCTTGAGGACCCCTCTGGCACAGCTCGCGGACCCCTTGGAAACCACTGCTCTACGTGGTATGAGCGATCGCAAAGCGCTCCAGTTGTGGGCTGTATCTGGTTCGCAAATCACACAGTTTGGAATCGGTTACGACGCAATTCCCGTACCTTGGAGTGAGAGGAACAGACCGGTTAAAACCGATACCGGTATTTTAGTTCCGAGTAAGCGGTATTTTTCGGTGTTTGATTGGTCTCCTTTACAGGAGATGTTTTTTACTTTTTTCTGATAATCGAGTAAAAAAATCTAAATATCCATTAGCCATTGCAACAGTGCTAAAATTCTTCGTTTTTAAACAAATCTTTTTTAACCCAGAGTTGTTAATGGTTTTCCCCATAGTTGACCCTATATTTACTATTTAAATTTATGAAGATCAGCATTTTGTGTTACACATTTTTCTCAAAATACCATAATTTTTCTGATAGCAGTTCTTTATATATTTTCGGAAACACCACAACAACAAAAACTGGTAAAAAGCTGTTATCTTCAATCCTCAACAATTCAATATATATACTTCAATAGTTAGTAAGTATATATATATTGAAGTGTTGAGGATTGAAGATAATAGCGTTTATATATATATATATATATATATATATATATATATATATATATATATATATATATATATATATATATATATATAATCAGTTATCTGCTATATTAGCAGGTCCTTTGCCTCTCCGTTTTCTGCGATCCATTGCTTCCTTCTTAAGGCTGCTGTATGTTGTACCGTCCATCATGTCATCCAGTATCTGGAATCTCTTCCTTCCTCGCTTCCTTTTCCCTTCTACATAACCTTCTAAAACTGTTTTTATCAGTCCGTCATTCTTTCTTAATATATGCCCAATCCAATTTCTTTTTCTTCTCTTTATTACATCTAGTAACTGTCTTTTCTCTCCCACTCTTCTCAGTACCTCTTCATTTTTTACTCTGTCCATCCAACTTATTCTTTCCATCTTCCGCCATGTCCAGATCTCAAAAGCCTCCAGCCTTTCTCTGTCTTTTTTCCTCATAGTCCATGTTTCAGCGCCATATAGAAGAACATTCCATACAAGACATTTCATGAGTCTCTTTCTGTGTTCTCTGTCCAGACCGCTGCAGAAGATTCTCCTTTTCTCATAAAACGCCTCTTTTGCCATTGCTATCCTTGTTTTAATTTCTGTGGTGCACTTCCAGTCGGTGCCTATCCTGCTTCCAAGATACTTAAAATTTTGCACCTGTTCTAGTGTTTCTCCATTCAGCACAATTTTATATATATATATATATATATATATATATATATATATATATATATATATACTTACTACGTATTGAAGTGTTGAGGATTGAAGATAATAGCGTTTTACCAGTTTTTGTTGGTGTGGTGTATCCGAAAAAATACAGGCATATGCAACACCACTAGACATTTCTCACATTCATACCGCATATCACTTTCCTTCTTCCTTGCATTGCACACTACTCACAATTTTTAGATGGCGTTTTCTTTACGGAATTGGCGGGAGGGGGGAGGGGCGAGAGAGGGAAGGGGGGATGTGATGAATCTCACAAAATATGAAAACGATTGCTTATAACTCACAAAATATCGAAAAAAATCGAGTGTGTTATTACACCACTAAATAGATCTATTTCTCAAGTTTACAAATGTCGCGCCATGTTTGAACAGGGAAGAAAAAACACTAAGAAGAAGCTGTAGGTGCTCGGCCAGTCTCACAGCCGGAAATGTAATAACGGACTTGAAACCTGCGACCCGCTGTCAGCCGGCTGTATAAGCCAATAGGTAAAAAAAGAAGTAAATTTTATTCGTAAAATTTGCATTGGTTTGAAATACTTCGTTACTATACAAAATGGGAAAAGTGGTCAGTGCTATTTTAACAACAATGCCAATAAAAACGAGCAACAAACACATGAAAAAAGAATTGGTGCAGCATGGCTGAGCCAGTGATGTCCCTGCCGCCGTGTGTCAGTGGCTAAGTGTAGGTGTGTGCGTTCAGCGTGCAAGACTTGCCCTCACCTGTTCTTTAAGGAAGTTTGTCGCTTTCGTCGCCGGACCTCCGTTGTATTGCAGGATGACACCAACCGTACTTCAAATGGCTCTGAGCACTATGGGACTTAACATCTGAGGTCATCAGTCCCCTAGAACTTAGAACTACTTAAACCTAACCAACCTAAGGACATCACACTCATCCATGCGTGAAGCAGGATTCGAACCCGTGACCGTAGCAGTCGCGCGGTTCCGGACTGAAGTGCCTAGAACCGCTCGGCCACCCCGGCCGGCCCAACCGTATTCACGAAATATTTTTACGTAACGACGTTGCAGTGAAGTACAATGCTTCATTTGCTTTTAAAGATCAAACTTTTATGAAAGAACAAAAGACGATGCAAATCTGGTAACTATAGTAAAAAAAGAAAAACTCAACAATTCATTCTTAGTATATAGTAAGAATATAAAGTGGCTGATCTGCTGCCTGTGTCTACATACTACGTTTCTGTCTGCTTGTAGTCCTTGAAAACGGACAAATTAACGCTAAAAATAGAGTGCTTCAACCTCAGTTTTTACCCTTTAGCATTGACTATTGGTAATACCCAAATAGTGGTATGAACCGGATTACAACATTATTTTTGAGAAGAGATTCATAGAATTGGAATCAACCGGAAAATACTGGTGATTTTTTGTAGTATTCAACAACCTATCACTTTCCGAAGAAAAGCGGCGAGCGGTGGATGGTCTAAGTTTCCTTTCATTTGCCTGTTTAATTTAACTATTATCATCTGCAGTCGAATCCGACTGAACACTACCTTTCAAAGCAATTATTATCAAGGTCGACATTATTCCTATTAATTTGTCAACGAAAAAATTGTGTTCTCTAGCTCTTCGTCTTCCAGTCCGACCCATTAGTGTCCTCCTTCGAGGCGTAACCGAAGATGATAAGGGAAGTTGCAGGTATTCAAAATGAAGAAACTGAAAGTCAGGAGCTTACTATTTTTTTTTATGGGTCCGCGCGGTTGGCCGTGCGGTCTAACGCACGGCTTTCCGGGCGTGAAGCAGCGCCTGGTCCCCGGCACGAATCCGCCCGGCGGACTTGTGTCGAGGTCCCGTGAACCGGCCAATCTGTGGATACTTTTTAGGCAGTTTTCCATCTGCCTAGGCGAATGCGGGCTAGTTCCCCTTTTTTCCGCCTAGTTACACTATGTCGGCGATTGCTGTGCAAACAAGTTCTCCACGTACGCGTACACCACCATTACTCTACCACGCAAACATAGGGGTTACACTCGTCTGGTGTGAGACGTTCCCTGGGGGGGGGGGGGGGGGGTGTCCACCGGGGGCTGAACCGCACAATAACCCTGGGTTCGGTGTGGGGCGGCGAAGGGGTGAAGTGGACTGCGGCAGTCGTCGTGGGGTTGTGGACAACTGAGGCTGTGGCGGGGACGGAGCTTCTCCGTCGTTTCAATGTACCCGGTTAACATACAATACATACATACAATACAATAATTTTTAGGGGCGGAAAATGAGTAGAAAGTTAGTTACGTTTACTCTTAGGCAAAACTAAGAGGAAAAACGACGCCAACAAAGAACGTTAAGTACAGTCTGTGTTACCCTCAGTAGCTTCGTTACTATGATGTTTTGTTTTCAACTGCTGACAACAGCAGTGACATAGCGGTTGAGGCATTATAGCTGTCGCTGTATGTGTGTGTTACTGCAAACGAACGATCTGTGAAATTTAAATGTAAACGTCCCTAGAATGCGATATCATGAAATGTTACTTTCGTGTGTCTTTTTATTACTGAAATATTTCTATATTATCGGAATATTACCATATTATCGAAATAATTTTTTGATATCTCTCGAATTCTTGGATCGTTTGAAGCACGCCATTGGTAAAGTGCGCTGAGAAACAAATTTTGTGTTAACGCTGGCAAATCATAACTTTTCCCTTATGACAACGCAATATGATTGAAGTTGTGTCACGTACAGTAACCACTGATCCGAAATGTATTGCGTTACAAAACCCGTACTGTAAATTCATCAGGCCGTAATTGTAATTGTCAAAATTATGTAGAATTACCTCCAGCGCACATTTAAATGTATAGTTAAATAAAACAGTTGCATTATTATTATGAAAGTCGACATTCCGATTACTGTCTCTTCGTGCAAATTGTTTCTGTCCCGCTCTGCGCCTTTCACTCCGATCCATTAGTGTTCTCTTTCCAGCGCTTTCCTAAAAAAAAATACAGTTTCCGTGCAATAAAAGGCGGAAATCGTACATATTTTGATTTCCACTGCTGACAACATTATTGATGTAGCACTTGTCGCATTGTAACTGCCTGGTATGCATGTGTTATTGCAAATGAACCATGTAAACATGAACGTCTGCAGAATGCGATTTCATGAAACGTTATTAATTTCGTGTGTCACTTCCAGCACAGCACCTGTTCGGTCGTAGGACAGAAGTTGGCAGAATTTAAATTTTCGATATTCACGTACTGGAGTTTTTAATGCACGACACAAAAGGTATCAACAGAGTTATGAATATGAAAGCATCTACTTCTTTCTTAACAGCTACGTACACACGTGAGTTTTTGTTTGTGCATGTCTATGGCAAAGCACCTTTCCAATTACATAAGTTTCATTGGCCTTCTTCTATACTTAATATTAAAAATCGGTACCTCAGTTTTCGTTCAAAAATCTTCAAATGTGTGTGAAATCTTATGGGACTTAACTGCTAAGGTCATCAGTCCCTAAGCTTACACACTACTTAACCTACATTATCCTAAGGACAAACTCACGCACCCATGTCCGAGGGAGGACTCGAACCTCCGCCGGGACCAGCCGCACAGTCCATGGCTGCAGCGCCTGAGACCACTCGGCTAATCCCGCGCGGCTCAGTTTTCGTTTTCACATGTTGACATTATGATATTTTGATTCTATGTATCTTGAAACTGAGGGTCAAAATTTTCAGTCTTTGTTATACTTCTACGTTTATTACAGGAAACAGTAGGGGAAAAAAACGAAAATCGGTTATTTAAGTAACCGGCTGTTTTGATCAGTTTCAACGCACAGGTTAAACTGGCGTGAACAAAACGATACAATCGAAAACCGGTTGTTTCAGATTAGCCGCCGTCCGTAACCGCCCATGTCTCGACCTGCGAGAATCGGAATTTAGCGAAATAGAACGGGGTAAATGGGCCCCTACGCTGGTGGTGTACGCCTCGGACTGTTTTCTCGTAGCCAACAGAAGGCGCACGCGGGGAAAGCTCGCGTCTTGCGGCTAGGCCGTCCATATTTCCTGCGGTCAGAGAGACGCGACAGAATGCGCGCCGTGCCGCAGGATCTAGGCACAGACCGCCCGCTCGTGGTCCCTCTGAGTCGCAGGATCTAGGCACCGACCTAGCGACAGCTTCGTGGCTCCGCCGCGTTCCGGGGGCGGTGTCCTGCAGGGCTTCCCAATTGGCGAGAACGGCGCGGGTCGCCGGGGGTCAAATGGGCGACCGTGGCGCCTCGCAGCGAGCGCCGGAGAAAGTGGCGGCAGACGGAGCTCGCAATTAGCGGCCAACTGCCGGAGGTATGTATTATTCATCAGCAGCTAACTGCTCTTTAATGGCGAGGGGGCGGAGTCCGTGTTTGTGTGGTGCACCGGGTGGGGCCGTTATTTACAGAGGCGGAATCCCAGTAAAAGTGTATCGGGCAAAGTATGAAGGCGGAAATTTTGGCTCTAATGAACGGCGGACTTCGGCGTACGAATGCACCCACGTGTCTGGCTCCAATAAAACCGAATACTGACACACGACGTGGGATACTCTATCATTCGTCCACATTCCACACTACCAAAAAACGCACGCTACGAACAACATTCTTAGTAGCCTCGCCTAAGGCTGTTGATGGAATGACAGGTAAACAGAACATATCTACCTCCTTTTTTATTCCTTGAATTAACAAGAGAACGTTTTCCGTTCACGATATGCAGGTTGCTGCTGTAATTTTCCAGAGTTCCAGTTCCCGCCAGTATAGAACCTTTGTTTTTCTACGCGATAAAAAAATTTGTCTGCAGTTAATATAAAAACGGACGTTAAAAAAATACGGATCGAGTTCGTGAATCCCATATAAAGATAGATTTGTATCGCAGACCGAGGTTTGCTGGTGTTCGTATAAACATCAATATTTAACACTAGATGATTATGACAACATATGAACCCCGCTTTGTGGCCGTTTCCGCCATCTCTAACCGTATCTATCTATATTTAATCCTGTGCCATAAAAATATAATAATGAATATAGAACAACGGAAATAGGGCAGATCAAGTGGTTCAAAATGGTTCAAATGGCTCTGAGCACTAAGGGACTTAACATCTGAGGTCATCAGTCCCGCCTGGTGGCCGAGCGGTTCTAGGTGCTTCAGTCAGGTTCGAATCCTGCCTCGGGCATGGATGTGTGTGATGTCCTTAGGTTAGTTAGGTTTAAGTAGTTCTAAGTTCTAGGGGACTGATGACCTTAGATGTTTAGTCCCATAGTGCTCAGAGCCATTTGAACCATTTGAATCATCAGTCCCCTAGAACGTAGAACTACTTAAACCTAACTAACCTAATGACATCACACACATCCATGCCTGAGGCAGGATTCGAACCTGCGACCGTAGCGGTCGCGTGGTTCCGGACTGAAGCGTCTAGAACCGTTCGGCCACCGCGGCCGGCTATAGCAGTTGTAAATTTAGTAAAACCTGTTGACAATAGTGACTGGATTACATTCTTTGAAGTTTTCAAAATATGAGGGATAAAATACAAGGATTGAAAAGTTACCTACAACTTGTCCAGAAACTGGACTACAGTTATACGAGTCGAAGGACATGAAACGGAAACCATAGTTGAGAAGGTAGTGAGACAGGGCTGTCGCCCATCCGCACTGTTATTCAGTCTGTACGTTGATCAAGCTGTGACGCAAGCCAAAGAAAAATCTGGGAAAGGAATTTCTCCGGGAAAGTAAATGAAAGCTTTGAGGTTTGCCGATGACATCATAATTCTGTAAGAGACGGCTAAGGATTTAGAAGAGCAGTTTAAAGTAAAACAAGGGCAATGGAATATGGTAGAATTAAATAAGGTGATGCTGAGGGAATTACAATAAGAAAAGAGAGACTAAACGTAGTAGATGCGTTTTGGTATTTGGGCAGCGAAGTAGGAAAAATATAAAATGAGGACTGGCAACAGCAAGCAAAGTATTTCTGAAAAATGGTAATTTGTTAACGTTTAATACGTATGTAACGTTCTATGGAGTGAAATGTTGATACAGGTAGTTCAGACATGAAGAGAAAGAATTTTTTCAAATGTGGTGCTACAGAAAAATGCTGAAGATATGATGAGTAGATCAAATAACAAATGAGGAGGTACTGATCGAATTGTGGAAAAAAGAAACTGACTAAAAGACAAGTAAAAGAAGGGATCGATTGATAGGACACATCCTGAGACTTCAAGGAATTGTCAGTTTGTTAATGTAAGGAAGTGTGGAGGGTAAAGTTTGTAGAAATACACCAAGGCTTGAATAGAGGAAGCAAGTTCAAATGGACGTAATTTGCAGTAGTCACTCGATGAGGATACTTGAACATGTTGGACTAGCATGGAGAGCTGCAACAAACCAATGTTGGACTAGCATGGAGAGCTGCAAGAAACCAATCTTAGGACTGAAGACCACAATGACAAAACTGAAACGAAATATAATCGATAGACTTACTTTTATCTTTCACAAATTAAGTACACAACAAATCATCAGTATATCATCTTTCATTTACATAACAAGAACTGAAATGTCTAACCGGTATCGAAAAGAAAGTAGGAACAATAGTTCGTCTCACCATCCTCGGTGGTTTCATTGGGCTTTGAGAGCTTCAATAGTCTGTATGCTCTCCGTGAGCAATTATCACCGCCTGACACCTGCGTGGCATGTTCCGCCTAATTCTGCGGAGATCGCCCGTCCGTGCCCATTCTTCAATGGGAGTACTTGAGGATTCTTAAGAGTGTATGTGGTGGAACAGGACGATCACGAGCACGGCTGTTAAGCCCGTTCCACACACGCTCAATAGTTCTTCGATCGGGACTCACCGCTGACTATTGCATTACTTCTGTGTCCAGCCGTCCGGCGTGGCCGAGCGGTTGTAGGCGCTTCAGCCCGGATCCGTGCGACTGCTGCGGTCGCAGGTTCGAATCCTGCTTCGGGCATGGGTGTGTGTGATGTCCTTAGGTTAGTTAGGTTTAAGTAGTTCTAAGTTCTAGGGGACTGATGACCTCGGATGTTAAGTCCCATAGTGCTCAGAGCAATTTGAACCATTTTTGAACTTCTATGTCCAGGTTTTGAAAAACATTCCTCGTGATGCCCGCCACGTGGACCCTGACATTATCGAGCATCAGAAGGAATTCAGAGCCATCACCATATGCAGCAACCACCACATGACCCAACGGTATATGTTCGATGTACAGCCTGGTGGTGAGGCGACCGTGGACAACGACCAGATCTGTACGGTTGTCAACACTGAAGGCTCCCCACACCACCACACAACCGTCGCCGAATCTATCCATTTCCTGGACAAGATTTGGCAGGTACCGTTCACAACGGCGTCTCCACACACGATCGCAGCCATCAACTTGCGTCAGAGGAAATCCGAACTCGTCTGTGAACAAGAAATATCGCCAGTGAAGAAGCTGCCAGTTGTAATAGGAATTACGGGGCTGAAGGCAGGCTGCGACTAATTGTTGTGTCAAGTAGTGTTGGCGAACAGGATATCTGGGTTATAAGTCCTTTCTCGTAAACTGTTCCTTACAATCACATCGGACACAGCGGCTTCAGTGGCCCTTCTGGAAATTGGAAATTTGTGGTAAGGTCTTATGGGACCAGACAGCTGAGGTCACTGGTCCCTAAGCTTACGCACTACTTAATCTGACTTAATCTAACTTACGCTAAGGACAACACACACACCCATTCCCGAGGGAGGACTCGAACCTCCGACGGGGGCAGTCGTGCGGACCGTGACAAGACGCCCTAAGACCGGGCGGCTACCCCGCGTGGCGGCCCTTCTGAGATCGTCTTGCAGTGCTCTGGCTGCCTCCCTGTAGCGTTTCTACAACCTTCGGACGACAGAAAGAGAGACATTGGCATCTGCAGCAAAATGAGAGAAAGTACATCCTTCTTGGATCACACAGACAGCCGTCACCTGATACTGTAATGCGTAACACGACCGACAGATGGAGACTGTCTTCAGTTGTGTCATACACTGAAAGCGAAGATCTCAGGCTATACCGGACGTAGATGTTTCGCCTAATTCTTTCGAGCAGTATATGTACATACCTTTCCGCTACAGCAGTTGTTAGTACAGTCGAAAAGTGAGGATTACAGGGGAGTATTTAACAGAGCGACAGCAGTGACTTTGGTGCGTGTACGTTGGCAGGCTCTGGCGCGCGCTGCAGCATCGCGGCTGGTGCAGCGGGTCCAGGTAGGCGTGGCGGGGGTGGCGGTGGGGGAGGGAGTTGGTCGCTCGGAAGGTCGCCCGTGCTGGGGGAGGGGGCAGCAGCTCGGCGGCGTCCGGGCAGGTTCAAGGTCGGCCACGGCGTCCCTGCGCCGCGCTGCATTCTGGGAGAGGAGAGGAGAAGATAGCCGGAGCTCCATTCTGGCCAGCCAGCGACCGCGCCCAGCGCTTTAACACCTGTTCGCCGTTTGGCTCCACAGTGGTGCCGCCTCCTCCTGCTTCTGTTCACATTCCCGACTAAGTGGCTACGCTTTCCAGCTAACGGAACCCGGTGACGTCGGGCTAAGTAGCCCGCTGGTGAAGCAGAAGTACTCATGTCAGTAAATCAGCATTATCTTTTTATATCGATCACCTCTTCGATACAATACTGTGCTCAGCCAATTACTTGAATTGTACGAATGATTTATATGTTATTATTTGCGTTGTCACACAGTAGGAACATACAACAAAGCATACTGCCTCATTTTAACATTCTTTCTGACCAGCGGAAAAATGCTCATATAGGAGCAAGTCTAACATCTTCAGTACGGTACCTTTAAAAATTTTACCAAGTACTTTTGCATGCGAACATATTCGCGGTGTTTTTAACATAGATCTCACATTTCACTCCCACAAGCTCCCCTAACTGTAACTCGCTCACACCCATTAGTCCGTCGCTGTAAGTCGCTGACACCCATCCACTCCCACTTGCCCGTTCTCACTCACTCATTCATTCAAACACATTATCATTGCCTCTTCGTGTTCCTCTGTCACTGTCACCTGTTTCACAGCCATAGTCTGCATCATTCAGTCGTACTACGTTTCCTCTCACTCTCACTTTGTTCTCTCTCACTGCTACTATCTCGTTTATTCCTTCGCACTGCTGCTGCCTCTTCTGACTGCCGCCATCTCTCTCTTCTTCGCTGTCATTGTCATAGACTCTTCTTCGTTGTCATTTTCATAGACTCTATTTCTCATTATCACTGGCTCTCTCCCACTTCCATTTTCTCCTTCTCTTTTTTCCTCACTTTCTCCTTTTTCTTATTCCTCTCCCACCAGTACTGTCTCCTTCACTCTTTTCCTTGCAGTGTTCTGTCAGAGTCAACTATGTTCCACAGCCACTGTGTCCCTCTCTTATCTATCACACTGCTATTGTCTCTTCCACTCTGTCAAAACCACAACTGATGTCTGCTGTCTTGCAATATTCATTACTTTTCCATCTCTTTCCCACTGCCACAGTCTCCCTCTCTCACAGCATAAAAAAGTGAGAATACGTTCACATGGCAAAATTTTTGAGAAATTTTTTAAAGTTGCTGAGAAATGTAGAATGAGGGAGTTGGCACCTAACATCTCACTAAGAGTCTTTCAAAACAGAAGCCTATAACCCTTTTTTGTGCTCTGATAGGAGTATTTTTCCACTTGTTCCCTTTTTTCCTCTGCTACAGCACATAGTGTCATTCGTATGAAAAGTACTTTATGGGTCAATAAAATTTTGATTTTTTACTTATGTGAAGTTGAAATAATGCAGTACTAATTTTACGCCTCAGACCGGATTTTACGCGCACAAAAATTTTGCGAGTGCTTCAGTACTACAACACAGGCTTCATAGCGCCCTTGTGATAATAAAGGAGACACTATACAGCTTATTTACTCGTGCTACGTCAGTTTATAAACTTACGCTTTCGACTCACACCGAGTTTTACGTGCGTATTTTATGTGCATAAGTGGGGTAACTTTGAACCTCTGTATCTCGGAAATTGATATAGATATCAAGAAAATTTTGAAGGGTATTTGAGATGGGGATCTTAGGAATATATTTTAAAATTTAGCCATCTGCTGTGCACAGCCGTCTTGGAATCCGTGGCTCTGTCTCGGTACAAAAAAAAAAAAGAAAAAAAAAGAAAGCATTTGGGGTGCTTCTCGGTAATAGACAGAGATTTTTGAAAACGGAAATACGGCACTTCTAGATATATTGGTAGGGAGAACAGCGTTAAAATTTTAGAAATTTGGTGCTGTTAGTCATTTAGATATCCGCTGCTGACGATGAAAAAAATGGTGAAAAATAGCTTTTTTTGAATTTTCTCAGGAACTTCCAGTGAACTAAATCACACCTCCAGAAGCGCCTTAAGGCGGACTGTAGCCTACATCTAATCCTAGAATAACAATCGATTTGCTCCATTTGGCTAAGCTGGAGGATGTGTGTAATATTCAATCTTTGATTCTGTACTGTAGGATGGTTGCAGTAAGACGATCCTTCTGATGGGTTTTCAAATGGTGCCTAGTCCAAGCGTTATCCAAAACACTTAACCCTACTTTTGTATCGCCAGTAGAACCCACGGTATTATTCCCGTCCCTTTTTTATTCGAGGTGTTTTAGAACGTACTATTAGCGCCTCCCGTTGAATGCGAGTCGATTTTCCCTCGATTCTTCCATTTTTTCCCGTGGTGTCTCTTTCTATCTTCAGCTCACTTCGTCCATGGTTTCTTTGGGACTTAGTTCTCTGACCTCACATTCCACGTGTTTATCTTCTCTCTATATGTTTCCGTTTTCAGTTTCCATTGGATCGATTTGTGCTCTTTCTAGGTCAAGTTTGACTTGTGTGAGCCATGTTGTTGTTGTTGTTGTTGTTGTTGTTGCCGTGACCCCTTGTATGAGTGTCAGAATTCTGTTGGTAGTAGCCTGCTGATATTACCGTAGAAGTTCCACCTTCTTTTTCTGACATCTGCTACTCGGTTTGATAGTTTCTCTGCGATTTTCCTAGAGTGTAATGTTTACTCTTCTGTTAGTTTTGTGCAGAGAACTTTTCTTGTGATTTTGAGTTCTCCCTCCAGTATGTTTCCCACGTCATTTTTCGTACGGAGTTTAGTGCCTCTATTGCTTACTGTATTTCCGATTTGATTACAGTGCGCCCGCATCTCGTGGTCGTGAGGTAGCGTTCTCGCTTCCCACGCCCGGGTTCCCGGGTTCGATTCCCGGCGGGGTCAGGGATTTTCTCTGCCTCGTGATGGCTGGGTGTTGTGTGCTGTCCTTAGGTTAGTTAGGTTTAAGTAGTTCTAAGTTCTAGGGGACTCATGACCACAGTAGTTGAGTCCCATAGTGCTCAGAGCCATTTGAACCATCATTTGATTACAGTGTTGCAGTGTGTGATCACTGTTTAAATTAATGTGAATTTCTTATTATACATGTTCTGTGTCTTGCCGTAGAAAAGTCTATCTCAATGTATCAGGTACTGAACATAACAGCAACCTAAACGCAAAACTGGCTACTGTGAAGGATGTTTAGACCAATTAGATCTTGTAAAGAAAGTTTTCACCATGAAACTAACTCCCAGACATGAAAAATGTATAAAAAGAAGGCAATTTATTGCTTTGTACGTTTTAAAAGAAGCTTATGGCTCAACGAACCGTAAGTTTCTCTTCAGAATTCTGGAATAACTGGTGTGGACCTCAAGACCACAGCAAGTGTTAAGCCGTCGGCACACGGAACGACCTGTCCGCTGCCCGCAGTTCGAGGTCTAGTGGTTGGCGTTGCTGCCGTTGCTGCCTCTGGATAACGGGGTCCGTGTTCGATTCCTGACTGTATCGGGGATTTTCTCCGGCCGGGGACTGGGTGTTTGTGTTGTCCTCATCATTTGATCGCCACTCGGGGAAGTGGTGGAACTGGACAGTGAAAAAATTGGGAATTTGTACGGGTGTTGATAACCGCGCAGTTGAGCGACCCACAACCAAATATCATCATCATCATCGTCATTATCATCATCGGAACGAGCTGGTTAGTGTGATTTGAGGTCTCAGCGCTCTCCTGCGACCGTTCTCGGGTTTATTTTGCCCGCAAACCACACAGTTTCTTTGCGAAAACGGACGCGCGTAAAATAGCTGCGTTAATTCTGTTGTCGAAGAAGACCGGAGAAAATCGCGAAGCAGATTCTGGACTCGTTCATGAGTTGAATAGTGAATTGATGGTAGAGGAACATTTCATAATACTGTACAACGATCCCAGACATATACCAGCATAAGTTAATCGTTAACTCAGTTGAATTTTCATCCAATTTTCAACTTTAAATTTAATATAGATAAGGTATAGCGTCTAATGCCAGTTTGCACACAACATCCATATTGTCAATATTGCATTGACCATCGACACACTCAATTAAAGCCTACTTCATCACATGGATATTAAGATCGAGATTCGTTTCGTAATTCATTCGAATGGAAGAGACTAGTTTTTCGAAGTAACTCACCATCACTGAAAAAGATATTCCCCGGTGAGATACAAACATGAGCGAGTCCATAAACTCGACATAGGTAGATACATTTTACAAAAAGTTTCATAACAGCAAAAACTTCCAGCGTGTGACTTATGTTTGCTTTAAGACATATACTGGCAGTCACGATCAGATTTCTAGCCACTGGGAAAATATTGGTTCAAATGGTTCAAATGGCTCTGAGCACTATGGGACTTAACAGCTGTGGTCATCAGTCCCCTAGAACTTAGAACTACTTAAACCTAACTAACCTAAGGACATCACACACATCCATGCCCGAGGTAGGATTCGAACCTGCGACCGTAGCAGTCGCACGGTTCCGGACTGCGCGCCTAGAACCGCGAGACCACCGCGGCCGGCGGGGGAGGGCGGGGGGGGGGGATATTGCAGCTATTCGCATTTGCAACAAGAATTGCACCAAATATATTATTTATAGTAAATAACATCGACTTTTGAGATAATACATCTATTTAGTGAATAAGAAAGACAAAAAATCTTACAGAAAACAAAAAGCAAGAAAAAATTTTGGAACCCACTATCTTTATCTTCACTGCACAGAGCATACGACCTTATCAAGTGCGCCCCAGCTTCAGCATACCGGGCAGACGAGCGTATATGTGTCAAGAGCGTAACTCAAATGGTTGAAATGGCTCTGAGCACTACGGGACTTACCATCTGAGGTTATCAGTCCCCTAGATCCGTGGCCAAGGCGGAATTAGAACCTGCGACCGTAGCAGTCGTGCGGTTCCGGACGGAAGCGCCTAGAACCGCCCGGCCACCGCGGCCAGCAGAGCGTAACTATAAATTACCTTATTTGATATATATAATACGAAAATTGTATCAAAAACGACGCACGTCTGATAAATGATTGTGCCGCAGCACTGAAACGCTATAATTTCATAGCAGATGTTTAACAGTAAAAGCATCAACTACGGGAAGCCTTCACCTGCCGATGTGTAGCTTCCTGACATTTTATTACAACAAAAAATAGCTAAAACGACGCATTTTCGAGGGATCCTCGATTTACTGACGTTTTGAAACAGCTTATGTTCATACCACGTACTCTATGAGAAAAAAACACACCAAATACTATGTTTAATGTCATACTACATGGCTGATTGTGACATAACAAAGCCATCACCATCTCCAGATGGGGTTAATGACTGAGGAAGCCTGCAGCCCTTCTTACGAGCAAATAAAGAGCAAATTACCACTTCACCCAAAAACCAGGAAGCCCAGCCACGTAGGGTAGCACATCTGCATAAAATACGAAAAAAAAGGACAACGGAACCCCCACCACTACCGTTGCCCCATCCCCAGCCTACAGTCTGCGCAAGTATTGTCCAGGTTATTTTGTGTCCAATCTACTACCTCTGTTGCTTCCGGTACGAGTTGCCAACAGCAACATACCAAAGCAGTTATCAGAATGTAAACGAGTCTGTGTAAAGCCCAGCGAATCCGCTAAATAACAGTTTTCGGCCGCAGACAAAACTGCGCTGCCGTTGTGGCAGTGTATAACGGCATCCAGAGCGCTAAACGACACACTTGTCCATTATGACGACACATTTGTCAGTCACCTGCTCGCGCGCGCGCGCGCTTTCCACTCGACGCTGTGGGCGGCGGATTTGGGAATGCACTGGCGCCAATGAAGCCCCCCTTCCGGCCGGACAGCCGCATTCGGCGCAGCACAAAGCGGCCAATTGTTGTCGGCCGGTTCGTTATTTTGATTCAGACTGAAGCGGCCGCGTGTGGGACGGCTGCGATAGCTGCGGCCACGGCCTCTCTGAGCGGATTCCGCTGATCGGATGCGAATTACGGACGCCCGCAAATGGGGGCTAATCCGTTTGGAGGACCGCAGAACGGCCGCCGCGTTAATACAACGCGCGTACTGCGTCACCGGCGCTCTGCCTGCCGTAGCTGTGTCGGCGGTACGGGGGTGACGTATCCCGGAGGCGTTATACTTCTACCCACCTGAATACGCAGAAGGTTTTACCTCCGTTGGTGCTCCGTACAGTCGGCATTGATATACACTCACGCTCATAAATTAAGGATAATGCTGATACATGGTGAAACATCGCTCTGGTGGGCGGTTTGCGGGTTTAAATCACGTCGTGGTGTGACCATGCAGTGCATTTGACCTGCGGTCGTCGCACGGTGGCGCTGGCAGCAGTCCACATACGCAGATGTGTGTTGGTGCATGTCGTAGTACGGTGCAGCGAGTAAGTGTGCAGACGTTTTCAGACGAGCTAATGGTGACTGTGTGTCGAAAATGGCTCAAAGGACTCCACATATTGCTCGCGTTATGAAGGTTAGAATGCTAGGGAGGCTGGAGGCTGGTCAAACAGAGCAGGTTGTAACAAGGGCCCTCCGTGTGTCACAAAGTGTGATCTCAAGGTTATGTCAACGATTCCAGCAGACGAGAAACGTGTCCAGGCGCTACAGTACGGACGCCCACAGTGTACACCACCACAAGAAGACCGATATCTCACCATCAGTGTCCGCAGAGGGCCAAGGATACTGTAGGTAGCCTTGCTCGGGACCTTACCGCAACCATTGGAACACTTGTCTCCATACACACAAACTAAAGACCACTCAACAGACATGCTCTATTCTCCCGAAGACATGCAAGCTGCATTCCTGGTCACAGGAGAGCCCGTAAACCCTGGTGTCAAGACCACAGTACATGGTGATTGGAACTGTGGTACCAGGTTATGTTCACGGACGAGTCCAGGTATAGTCTGAACTGTGATTCTCGCCGGGTTTTCATCTGTCGTGAACCAGGAACCAGATACCAACCCCTTAATGTCCTTGAAAGGGGCCCGTATGGAGGTCGTGGTTTGATGGTGTGGGTTGAGATTATGATTGGTGCACGTACACCCCTGCATGTCTTTGACAGATGAACTGTAACAGCTCAGGTGTATCGGGACGTCATTTTGCACCAGTATGTCCGCCTTTTCAGGGGTGCAGTGGGTCCCACCTTCCTCCTGAGTGATGGTAACGCACGGCCCCACCGAGTTTCCACCGTGGAGGAGTATCTTGAAACAGAAGATATCGGACGAATGGAGTGGCCTGCCTGTTCTCCAGACCTAAACCCCATCGAGCACGTCTGGGATGCTCCCGGTCAACGTATCGCTGCACGTGTTCAAACCCCTAGGGCACTTCAGGAGTTCGGACAGGCACTGCTGCAAGAATGGGAGGCTATACCCCAGCAGCTGCCCGACCTGATCCAGAGCATGCCAATCCATTGCGCGGCCTGTGTAGGTGTGCATGGTGATCATATCCCATACTGATATCGGGGTACATGCGCAGTAAACAGTGGCGTTTTGTAGCACATATGTTTCGGGACGGTTTTCTCAACTTATCACCAATACTGTGGACTTACAGATCTGTATCGTGTGTGTTCCCTATGTGCCTATGCTATCAGCGCCAGTTGTGTGTAGTGCCACGTTGTGTGGCACCACATTCTGCAATTATCCTTAATTTATGAGCGTGAGTGTATTTCGCTGTTAAAACCAGGGACTATGATCCGATCATGCGAAGGTGAGAGGGAGTGATTCCCTCTAATCACGACATCGGTATTCGTAGCTACTCTGAAGGTAGAAGGACGAGCGCTCGCTCGGAATTCTGGGATCATTTTAACGCGTATTAATTACAAGAGAGGCGTTGTGCATCACGGAGAGATTTACTGCTGAAATTTCCGGATAGCACTTTTCAGGAGGAGTCGGAAAACATACTACTGCCCCCCCCCCCCCCCCCCCAGCATACATCTCGCGTTTTGGCCACGAGGAGAAAAGAATACAAACATTTTCATGCTGAAAAAGTCGTCTGCTTCCCATGGGAGTGGCAGGGGAAGGGAGGGGCGCCGGGGGATGGGGGGGGGCGGGGGTTCCACAGCACCAACAATCTCGAAATAAAGGGGTGATATGTATATATGTATGTAACAATAATAATATTAACTGAACAGGATATCAGACTGAGCTTGGGAGAAGACCAGTCTTTATCATACTTTCTCATCATCAGAGACAAATGCGTTGACTTGCAGTTTGTTCCAGCTACCATAAGAAATAACACAGGATTCGCTATATACAGCATAAAATCCTATAGCTCATAGCATAGGATCTCAGCCAGTACGCAGCCAGCATACCTCAACATTTCGCTGTTTGTATTGATGCCCTTTGTGGGACGACAGCCGCCCATAACTGTAGTGGCTACATACAGAATAGCCTGATGCAAATGTACGAAGAGCGTTCAATAAATAATGCGACACTTTTTTCCTGAAAGCAGTCTGATTTTATTCCCCACTCTTTCGACTACAAAACCCTATTCTTCAACAAAATCTCCGTTCAATGAGACGGCCTTACGGCCCTTACTCGCAGGTCCTGTATGCCTGCATGGTACCACTCGACTGGTCGGCCTAGGAACCATGTTCCTACAGTACCAATAACCTTCCTATCATCCAGGTACTCCTTCCCGCGGAGTGCACCCTTCATGGGCGTCGGAAGGTGCAAAATCCGGGCTGTAGGGTGGACGAGGAAGAACTGTCCAACGGAGTTTTGTGAGCTCCTCTACGGTGCGCAGACTTCCTTGAGGCCTTGTGTTGTCATGGAGAGGGGGAAGTTCGTTTGCATTTTTGTGGCAACAAACACGCCGAAGTCGTTTCTTCAGTTTCCTGAGGCTAGCACTGAACACCTCAGAGTCGATCGTTGCACCACGAGGGAGGACATCAAACAGAATATCCTCTTCAGAGTCGCAGATGACCATGGCCATATCTTTACGGCTGAGGGTGTGTCTTCGAACTTTTTCTTCGGAGGGGAGGTGGTGTGGCGCCATTTCATGCATAGCCGTTTCGTTTAAGGTTGGAAGTGATTGAGTCATGTTTCATCGCCTGTGACGATGTTAGACGAAAAATTGTAACCATCAACCTTGTAACACGCAAATAATTCCGTACAGATGGTCCTTCGCTGATCTCTATTGTCTTCTATTAGGTGGTGAGGAAGTCAGCGGGAACACACCTTTGGTTACCCCAACAGGTGGACGAGTTCGTCAGCACTACCAACAGAAACGTCCAGTTGAGGAGCGAGGTGTTTGATCGTGATCCGTGGACCACCTCGAATGAGAGTGTTCGCACTTTGCAATACTACAGGATTCTCAAGTGTGGGCTGCCCGCCAGTACGCAGGAAATCGGACAGGTTTAAGCGACCTTGTTGTGATGATGACGTACGTCTCGCCCAACGACTCACCGTGCTTTTGTTCACTGCCAGGTCTCTGTAGACATTCTGCAAGTGCCTATATATACGTGCGATGCTCTTGTTTTCCTTTAAAAGAAACTCAATGACGTCTCTCTGCTTGGAACGCTCCTTCGTTACAGACGCCATTTTGAAGGCTTCGTATATCTCCGCCACCAATTGGAACTTAATGAAATTATAGGGGCTGAAGCGGGAATATTCCACGAAGTCCTAGAACACGTTCCGCATTTCTCAACCGAAATTGGTGGAGAGAAGAAAAGTAAGTTGGATTATTTATTGAACGACCCCCGTATGTTGCCCATCCTGTACAGGGTGAAACCGAACTGAACAAACTTTCAGAGATGATAGTACAGACCAAAACGGTAAAAAAAGTCTAACAAATATGAGCTGCAAAAAGCATTTCTCTTGAAAGCTATGAGCAATTTCTCGTCTTCTATACCGTGAAACAAATCTCTTCTACTGTATGCTCTTTGCTTTCCATATTTTAGGATGTACTATGGGTGGAAACAAGAATAAAATGCCCAATAAACGTGGGCTCTAAAATGTATACCTTAAAATCTATGAACGCTTCTTCAGTAGAAGAGATGTGTTTCACAGTAGCGAAAATGTACAAGTGCTCACAGCATTAAGGTACGCATTTTACAGCCCATGTTTACTGGCTATTTTTGTCTTGTTTTGGTGCGTATTACAATCTCCGAAAGTTTGTCGGTGGAGTTCTGATTCGCCTTGTATATCGTGAATAGCAGCGATGGCCACAACCCACCCAACGACACGCTTAACTCAACGTTCGTTTCCAGTTTGGTTGCTCTGCCGAGAGGAAATATATTGGGCTTTTACTGTCCCGAAACTCCGGCCCAGTCGTATATATCGCCAGATACACTGTTGTTTAGAGCCGAAAGTCAACAGAGCCGATATCAACAAGAGCGCAGCAGTCGGGGCTTTACTGAAAGACGCAGCTGGTGTTCACACGATCGCTGTTAACGGGGGCAGCTCTAAACCGCCCTGGGAACGGCGAGCGGCGACTGGCCGCACGTACGGCCCATTACGGAGAGCACGAGGGACCTGGTGCAGGTATTCGGCCGCGGAGATCTGCCGGCTACTCGTTTTACGGCACGGAAGGCCGCAATAAAAGCGATACAAGGGAGCCCCGACTGCGCTAGCACTCAGGCACAGTCGCGAAAGCGCGTGGAGAACACTCGCCGGCCCCCGCGTGTGCGCCGTAAATTTTATTGTTCCCTAACGTTATCCTGTTTCGCTTTATTGACCAAACAACGCGCAGCGGGCCGAGGCTTGGGAACGCGGGGCGGGCGCGTGGAAGTGAGCAATGACGTGCCGAATATGCGTGCCGGCCGGCGCCCCTCGCCGCATCGGAAGCGCCCGCGAGCTGATTGTATTCACCGGGGGCTGCTCGCCCGGAAACACGCGCTAAACACGCCCCGTGGCTGGGCAACCTCGTGTTTCAGGTGCACCGGATCACTGCACGGTCCACAGCGTTAATATTATCGTGTACTTGAGGGCCGCAATCCTCCCCCTGTCACCGACCCCAACTCCCGTCGCACTCGCACCACCGACACACACACACACACACACACACACACACACACACACACACAGACTTGATAAAGTCCTGTTCAGTAAGTAACGCAACATTTTTAACATTTTTTTCCCTAAAGCAGGTTGAATTTATTCAGGATTCCTATAGACCATATTACTCCCCGGCTAAAATATATATATATATATATATATATATATATATATATATATATATATATATATTTCAACAATGCGCCGGCATTACGCCACCTTACTGGCAGGTCCTGTACGCCAGCATGGTACCACTCTAGGCGCTTCCGTCTGGAACCGTGCGACCGCTATGGTCGCAGGTACGAATCCTGCCTCGGGCATGGATGTGTGTGATGTACTTAGGTTAGTTAGTTTTAAGTAGTTCTACGTCCAGGGGACTGATGATCTCAGATGTTAAGTCCCATAGTGCTTAGAGCCACTTTTGTGATCTGGGGTCAGGTTTACGCCACTTGTCCGAAAAATGCAAAGGTCCCGAGTTGGGGTCTTGGTCCGGCAATAAGTTTTAATGTGCCAGAAAGTTTCATATCAGCGTACACTCCGCTGCAGAGTGAAATCTCATTCTGGAAACATGGCGCCAGCCGGCGTGGCGGAGCGGTTCTAGGCGCTTCAGTCTCGAACCGCGCGACCGCTACGGTCGCAGGTTCGAATCCTGCCTCGGGCATGGATGTGTGTGATGTCCTTAGGTTCGTTAGCTTTAAGTAGTTCTAAGTTCTAGGGGACTGGCAGCGTATTTGCCGCATGAATAACCTCCCCATCATCGACGTGCAGCTTCCCGCGCATGCATCCTTTATTAAGCCAAATAGATGCTCTTTATGGTCTTCTGCTACGTGGCGAGAGATCTAGCGGGCACATATCTTTGTTTATCTCAACTAGTGGACGGGTGTGAACTGTTTGATTACTCATTGAACGCCCGTCGTCGATGAGTAGGAATTCAGGTCATGTAGCTCAGGATGAACTTCAGTCGTATACCATCTCAGCCGCCCCAGTGGCGCTATTCTATTTCCACATACCCCGCGGCAGAACCTGTGGTAATACTTAGAGACGAGAAACGGAGCGACTACGAACCTAATTTTGCGGGTATCATACTTCAGTAATGAAGCAGCCACTGTTACGTCAGTCTTTCCTGCCTGCCTTCTTTCCTACCCGCTGTAGCTCCGATAGTATGAAGAGTCTGAGAAGTATGGCGCTGTAGTCGCTTCATACTCGTCGGCTCATTCTCTACAACCTGAAACAACCAGGACTGTAAGGCAAGTCGTGACTAACAGGGGGAGTGTCTGACATGTGGGTGATCGAGTCTGATGACATTTCACAAGGACGTTCTATAATGAAAATCAAGAGACACGTCTTTCACTTTTTTTTTTTGCTAGACACTCCATAGGTTTGAAGAAACCGAGATAACGGTGGACGATGAACAATCGTATTTTCAGTGGTACACATCGAAAGAGCGTCTAAAAGCGAACATTTTTTATTAATATAATATGGAGTTCACAGTTCAGACTATTCGAGGAGGAGGAGGATATTAGTGTTTAACGTCCCGTCGACAACGAGGTCATTAAAGACGGAGCGCAAGCTCGGGTGAGGGAAGGATGGGGAAGGAAATCGGCCGTGCCCTTTCAAAGGAACCATCCCGGCATTTGCCTGAAGCGATTTAGGGAAATCACGGAAAACCTAAATCAGGATGGCCGGAGACGGGATTGAACCGTCGTCCTCCCGAATGTGAGTCCAGTGTGCTAACCACTGCGCCACCTCACTCGGTCAGACTATTCGAGTTATTAACGTTTTGAGGTTGTCATACTGCAACCTAGACACTCGTCATTCTACATTCAGGGACGGCGGTAGGGCGGTCAAGGCATTACCGGTGGTCTGTGTTGAATTCATAGTTGTGGCTTCTTTTAAATTCGATATTTTTTCGCTGTATCTGATAATGTTCTTATAACAGGAATACCTTTCTTTCCTTCTTTTAAAAAGTGAAATATCGGGAAGTGTGATTAAGAATCTAATAAGTATATGTAATGTAATGAAAGCTATTTTCATCGTGATACATGACACGCTACGACAGGACTTCCGTAGATGATGATGCTCAGCCGACCTGCACTGTGAGAGGTCTCTTTGTCAACCGTGTGACGTTTACTTTTTGCGACAGGTAAAGAATTTCATCGCATGACTTCAAGATCATAAGATCATGTGACATCACAGCAGAGCAGAGAATTACAAGATTGGTCCAGAACCAGTTGTCCATACCTGTCCTTCAAGATGTGCTTTTTTTATGCCTGGTAAGCACTCAGATTGATACCTGATTTTACTTTCGTGGTCTCTTCGCGAGATATGAGGGGTGGAAGCAGTATATTCACTCTCTTTTCTAGGAATGCAGACACTAGCAACTTTAACAGCAAACCAGGCCTTCGTGCAAAAAGCCTCTCTCACAGTGTCTGCCATCGGAGTTGGCTGAGCATCTCCGCGATGCTTTGGCCCTTACTAAATGAGCCTGTAACGAAACGCGCTGCTCTTCTTTGGATCTTCTCAGTCTTTTGTATCAATCATATCTATTACGGATTCCAGACTGTGGAGCAATATTCAAGTACTGATAGTATGAGGGTTTTGTAAACTATTTCCTTTGTAGCTGAACTACATTTCCTCGGGACTCTCCCAATGAATTTCAGTCTGGCATCTGCTTACTCGCGATTCATTTTATGTGGCAATAGCATTTTAAATCATTCTGTTCGCATACTCCTAGATATTTTATGCGTATGACTGCTTCCAGTGACTGCTCTGGAATCTGTTTATCATACAATAAAGGGTCTTTCTGCCCTCTTTATGGGCAATACTTTATATTTGTTTCTGTTGGTGGTCAACTGCCAATCCCTGCACCACGCATAGATCCCCTACAAATCTTCCTGGATTTCACTACAATTTCCTGGCACTGTGGCTTCTCTTTATACGACAGCATCATCTGCGAAACGCCTTATAGCACTTCCCATTTTATGGTACAAGGTCATTTATATATAATGCAGGAAAAACGCTCGCTTCGGGTATGCCCGAAGTTGCTTTAATGTCTAGAGATTTCTCTCCGTTGAGAATGACATGCTGCGTTCCGGCTGCTAGAAACTACAATCCGGCAACATAGTTTTGCTGATATTCAGAACGCTCATGTTTTCTTCAGTAGACGGCGGTCCGGCAATGTAACAAAAGTCTTCCGGAAGGCCTAGAACATGGTATCAACCTGAGCGCTTGGCATCTACTGCTTTCTGCGTCTCGTGGACGAACAGAGCGATTCGTAATACTCCATCATTCTTCGGACGTGCATCCGGGATACATTGATCAGCCAGAACATTATGTACATCTAGCTAATAGTCGGTATGTCCAACTTTGGCACGGATAACAACGACGAAGCGTCGTGGCATGGAAGCAGTGAGGCTTTGGTAGGTCGCTGGAGGGAGTTCGCACCACATCTGCACACACGTCTCCTAATTCTCGTAAATACCGGAGAGGGGTGCGATGAGCTCTGACGCCACAGTCAATCAAATTCCAGATGTGTTCGATCGGGTTTAGATCTGCCGAGTCAGAGCATCAACACATCAATTGGAACTCAACACTGTGTTCCTTGAACCACTCCATCACATTCCCGGCCTTGTGACAAGGCGCATTATATTGCTGAAAAATGCCACTGCAGTCGGGAAACAAGATCGTCATGAAGGGGCGTACGTGGTCTGCAACCAATGCACGATACTCCTTGGCCGTCATAGTGTCTTGCACGAACTTCACTGGACCCGTAGATGCCCACGTGAATGTCCCCCAGAGTATACTAGAGCCATCACCAACTTGTCTCCTTCCTGCAGTACAGGTGTCAAGGAACTGTTCCCCTGGAGGGCGATGGATTCGCACTCTCTCGTCGGCATGATCAAGAAGGTATCGGGGTTCATCAGACCATGCAGCGCTCTGCCACTGCGACAACGTCCAGTTCCGATAGTCACGTGCCCATTTCAGTCGTAGTTGCTGATGTCGTGATGTTAACGTTTGCAAATGTATTGGTTGTCGGCTGCTGCTGCTGATGATGATGTTTGGTTTGTGGGGCGCTCAACTGACGGTTATAAGCGCCCGTACAAATTCCCAGTTTTTTCACAGTCCAATCTAGCCACTGTCACGAATCATGATGATGAAATGATGAGGACAGCACAAATACCCGGTCTCCGAGCAGAGAAAATTCCCAACCCGGCCGGGAATCGAACCCGAGACCCCGTGAACCGGAGGTGGCAAAGCTAGCCATTAGACCACGAGCTGCGGACGTCGCCTGCGGAGGCCCATCATTAGGAGTCTCTGGTGCACTGTGTGTTCAGACACACTTCTACTCTGCTCAGCACTAAAGTCTGATGTTTGTTCCGCCACAATTCGCCGCCTGTCCTGTTTCACCAGCCTGCCCAGCCTACGACGTCCGACATCTGTGATGAGGGTTGGCCGCCCAACCCCACGACGTCTGAATGTGGTCTCACCTTGGTATCTCCACGAGATGAATATCCTCACCATAACACTCATCGAACACCCGACAAAAGGTTCAAATGTCTCTGAGCACTATGGGACTTAACTTCTGAGGTCATCAGTCCCCTAGAACTTAGAACTACTTAAACCTAACTAACCTAAGGACATCACACACATCCATGCCCGAGGCAGGATTCGAACCTGCGACCGTAGCGGTCGCGCGGTTCCAGACTGTAGCGCCTAGAACCGCTCGGCCACCCCGGAACACCCGACAAGTCGCGCAGTTTGCGAAATGCTCGTGTCGAGCCTCAGGGCCATCACAGTCCGCCCTCGGTCAGACTCAGACAGATCCTGCGCCATCCTCATTCTACATAACGGACAACACGCTACCGATGCTACATGCACCGTGCTTGTGTCTAAATAGCAGTCATTTCTCGCCAGGTGACGCTGGCATAGTCTGGATGGGTTTATATTGATAGTAGGTCGGCAGTCATAATGTTCTGTCCTATCAGTGTATATTTAATTCATGTTTCGATATTTCGGCTGACATCCTTTCAGCCATTCTCAGGGTGAGCTGCTTGCAAGACTTTTAAATCCCTTTATATTCAGGAGTAAAGGCGCTCGCATCATAGGCAACAATGCTAGCAACACGAGTGTCCACGGAGCTATAATAAGGGGAGATGGCGCTGCAGACTTACTCTGTAGATTCCTTTAAAGCCGAAGCCGCCATGTTAGTTCCCCTTAAACACTAGCAGACTATTGTTTACTATTGCTTTTTGTTATTAATTTCTGTCATGTCCACGAAATAGTTGTTTTAAATACCAAATATTACACTGCTTTCGTGTATAAAACAATGTTAGGAAGGCATTTTCAGACGCTTTTATGGTCTCAAAAAGGGATACTTCATCCAGTAATACGACGTATTTGGTCTCTTTAATGTGACTTTCTTTTTGTTACACATTTTGAAAAGTCAAGAAGCGACGTGTGTAATATGAAAGGGCTGCTTTCGTAATCCAGAATTTTCCTTATTACCGAATGACGAATCTGATATTTGTCTATGCCCTCTTACTGAAAATGCTGAGAACGTATTTTGCTATGTCTGGACGGTTTGCAATATTTCCTTCTTACATCGTTCAACCGGAGACTCTTCGAGTTCCGTTTATAGGAAATCTAGAGCCAAATTACAGATATATGACCACAACTGTAACAGTATGCAGCGCAGCTAAGGTGTATGTGTGTAAAAGCAAATACCGCTAGAATCAGTCCACTTAGGAATGAAATGTGATTCCTTTACACTTTAGACTATAATCATAATGACTACTGCACTTGTAAATGATGCAAACTGGCATTTTTTCTCTAAAAACTTTCACCAAAGGCTAATGTATGGGGCTACTAACATGGCGACCGTCGACTTCAAGTTTCTGACGTCATGGCAACTCCCCTTATTATATTTCCACGGCAGCGTCGGTTATAGATAAAAATTTGTGCGTCTAAGAGTAAAACAAGGCAAGCGCAGAATCTGCGAATCCACAGTATTTACGAAGTATGT